>NC_136992.1:5276450-5381450 GCF_032717465.1 Coenobita brevimanus | reverse complement strand
TGAACGGAATTTTTTTTTTTTTATGTGTCCGACTCTGGGCATAGGCTTCACAGCCTACTCTCAAGGCCCAGTAATCCTCCTACATACCATACACCTCTACATGTCACCACTTCGGCGCTAACACCCACCGTCCATATTGAATACATGCTAGGGTACTCTAACGTTGCCTAAAATTCCCATCTCTCCATCATGAATGTTGAGTTGTGAGAATAAACTGACACTGGATTATCATGCTAGTCACAAAGAATTGTTATGGAAAGTGCGTAGAGTGGTAGCATTCTTTCTTCCACAGAACTATGTGAAATATGCTGTAAAAGGACGAAAACCTAGGCCAAGTTAGAGAAAAACATTATATTTGACAGACAAATAGACAAGAGACACTAGATTCACTTTTAGACTCCTACTCACTTTCGTTATCTCTGTCCCTGTCCAGTCACTAGGGGACATAAATCATGAGTGAAAGCTGTAGAAACAAGTTAAAGCGGGTTAGAAGAACCTGTGAAGTGACGTGCAGTGATCCGTATTTTATTCCTATGTTATTATTTGAGACCATCTGCACCATAGGTAGAGACTATTGTTTTCGCTGATGTTATTATATTAGCCTGACAGTCACGCAACGATTCCAGGAGAACCGGAGACTGTACAAGGAATCTGAAGGGCCCAAGTTATGTGTCCTGGCATGGGCCATTGCTGATTTTAAAAAATATATATTATTTTCCACAATGTGGTCAAGGTCACTATGAAACAGTATCCGACACATACGTTCCTCGACACCTTTGTCAGATCCCGTGTTGATGTTGCACAAGAAGTTACTTTAGGGTCTTCAGATCTTGTTTATGTTAATCATACTTTACCATATTGCAAAGCTAAGCTTCCTTAATATAGAATAAAAGTATATAAGTAATTATTATCATTTCATCCTCAGAGACTCCCGGCGATTCCAGGAAGAACTGTAGACTGCAAGGAATCTGAATTTCCCAGGTTATGTATCCTGGCGTGGACCATTGCTGATAGAAAAAAAAAATACAAACCTTCCCAATGGGGTCAAAGTCCCTAGTAAACAGTAGATGGAGTCTAGTGACTGTCCATATGACAGTTACTGAGTCCTAGTTATTATTCCAGCCTCTGAGTCTCGCGACGATTTCAAGGGAAGCGGTGACAGTGCAAGGAATCTGAAGGGCCCAGGTTATGTGTCCTGGCATGGGTCATTATTGATCGAATAAAATCCAAAGCTCCCCAGTGAGGTCAAGATCATTGTAAAGGGGCTTTCACAAATTCAGAAGTCGGACAAAGAATCATTGCTAGTTGCTACTCTTGAGACACTCTGCACCTACTCCTGACAATTCCTCAATAGTCATACGGACTCTCGGCACTGTCTCGGGACTCCTCGCGCACTCCTGATGTTTTTGACATGTTCAAAATTTGTCGAGAACCGCTACGAATTTTTTAAACTCCTAGAGCGTACCTAAGGCATTCGTGACTACTCTTAGCTATTCTTAGCAACTCATAGCTACTCATAGACCTTTACGGACCATTTGGTTCGGCAGTGCATTGTGACTCTTAGTTACTCATAGCGCCGCCCTAGGGAACTCGTAGCAAATGCTTAAGCTATGTGCAGCTACTTGTAGCACCCACCTGGCACACTCTTAGATTGCTGGATTCTTGGCCAAATGGACAAGAATCCGTGAGGAGTTTGAACTCTTGGCGACTCTTCGTCCGACTCCTGAATGTGTGAAAGCCCCTTACGAAATGGAAAATTTTGGGTTCGTATTCTCCCAACATTTCAGGAGAACTGGAGACTGGGCAAGAAATCTGAAGTTCCCATGTTTTGTGTCCTGGGGTGGGCCATTGCAGATAGAAAAAAAATTCCACATCTGACAAATAGGTGAAGGTCATCGCAAGAGATGTAAAATTTAACTTCTGAGATGGTAAGCTATTGTATTTCGACCAGTTTCCACTAAATCACTACACAACGTATCCTACCATTACCTATGAACACTACTGAGGTGTTATGTTCATGCCTTAGTGACCGTTAGTCACGGACCTCTATCAGGAACAGTAGGTGAAGACTACTGACTGACCACATGACAGGTACAGAGTTCTAGTTAGTCTCTACTTACTACATACGTGGATACTTTTTTTTGTTGGTATTATTATTATTCTGGCCTCAGAGTCTCGCGATGATTCCAGGAGAACCAGAGACTGCAGAAGGCATATGAAGAGCCAAGGTTATGTGTTGGGCATGATTAAATTCACTGAAGGAGAGATTAGTTGTTGTTAACCCATTAGTTGCCAGAGTTCCTGTGAGAGGGATTTTGCTGGATGGGTGCTAAGCGTACCGCCTTCCGCCTATTGACTCACATTTGCAAAGCTCATAGGTGCCTACCACGAGGTTCCCTTCTTTATTAAAGTTTGAAAATGCCCAGTTCTGTCCATTATTTTGGACGCTGGGCACCAATGAGTTAAGGAGAAAGGTTGATATAAGTGAGTGATAAATGTATTTAGAAAAGATAAAATGACATTGGGAATGATTAGATACTGTTAAAGAGCGATAAGGGTGATTAGTTGTTGTTACGGATAGATAAGGCAATCCTGAAAAGTGATGAAGATAGAGATAAGGAGAAAAGGTGGTTATGGGAGTGATTAGATGCTGTTAAGAAGATATTTAGTGAAAAGTGATACAGCGTTGTTGATACCGACCTTGACTAAATCCAGTGGCAGCGGTGGGATCCGACACCAGGTCGGACAGCTGAGGGGCAGTGTCAGTCAGTAAACACAACAACTGCCCCTCACTGCTGATGAAGGAACTCCAGGCCACGCATCCATTCAGAGTAAAGCACCGCATCCGACACATACCTCAACACACAGGGAAAAGAAGGACATCATCAGCGTCATCATCAGCATCATTATCATCAACATTACTGTCATCATTATAATCACCAGTCATCACACACCAGGACAGGGAAGGGCTTCATCATCGTCAACTTCATGGTCATCATCATGATCAGTGTTATTATCACCACTGGAGTCATTATTATTAACTCCACATTCTGTGGAGTTCTAATTGATATTGTAGACATAATTTCTCTCTTTTTCGGGGGAGGGGGGGGGGAGTTCTATGCGGCTGGCATTCCAAGACCTTTCAAGATAGAGACTTGAAATTTTCAGGAGTAATGTACCTTGGTTACAGGCTTCTTTTGACACAAAAAAATAGTTTCCTAGTACTAATGCCGCACTAGCACCCTCTATGTTATTTTTTTAAATTTTTGTTCTGTACAGCAAAAATTCCCTAAGCGATTGCGTTGCAAATGTTCCAGTAAGTAGCCGTCAACATATACTAGTGCACCTCGGTACTGATACTGAGATCAAACAAATACTTTTCGAGATATTTAGGAAAATCAAAATGGCCACCTCATGCCTGAAAGTGCTAAATCGGAGTGTTTAGCCGATTTTGACCAAACTCGGTGGAAATGTAGTGGATCATGTGTGAACATGGTTTGCATAGTATGAATGACCTTTACCTTGATCTCAAAGTTATAGGTCAAAATTCGTAAAAAACTTTGAGTCATACCAATAGTCCCTTGATATTAGGTCCACAGTGATAAAAGTATTTTCAGCTGGAATGTGGAGATCTTTGGATATTACTTCAGCAATTACAGAATTCTAGTTTATTATTATTATTATTATT
Organism: Coenobita brevimanus; assembly: GCF_032717465.1. Classification (NCBI taxonomy): domain Eukaryota; kingdom Metazoa; phylum Arthropoda; class Malacostraca; order Decapoda; family Coenobitidae; genus Coenobita; species Coenobita brevimanus. Next base: position 5,377,762 of record NC_136992.1, on the reverse strand, counting down.
ATTATTATTATTATTATTATTATTTTTATTATCATTATTATTACTACTATTATTATTATTATTATTGTTGTTGTTGTTGTTATTATTATCATTATTATCATTATTGTTAGTTGTATTATGATGATGATGATGATGATGATGATGATGATGATGATGATTATGATTATCATGCAATTTATAGGCCACCTTGTAAATGAGACTATAGTAATCAGAAGAGTGAGTCAACTGATAACTGCCTTATGGTTTTTATGTTGCAAGAGGTTGGTCAAGTAGCATAGTGAGTTTTATTGTGATCTAAATATAGGATGGTCCACATATTGCTCCCCAGGCTTGTTTTTCTTGTGTGTTGTGGGAACGGCACAACTTGTCTGCCAGTGTGAGGACCAATGATATTTTTGGTTGCCTCGTTACTTTAATCAGTTCAGGAGTCACTAGATGTAAAAAATGAAATGCTATATACCATGATGAGGGTTATGGGAAACAGGAAATGGTGCAGGACAGGCACTTGTAATGCTTAGCCGTCCCCACAACACAAGAGAAATCGTAAGCTGAATGGAAAGTTGAGGCGCAATATATGGACCCCTTTGTATACTCACAATGGGAGGTCACAGGTACTTCGTGCAGGGGTGTGACGTCCATCTTCGTGGCAGGGTGTATTTCATAAATCGGCAGGGATCCAAGAACAAGGGTGGGCAGGCAAAAGATCACCCACACACCCACCTTCGAACATACGCCCACCCTCGCCCACACGCCCACATTCTCCCACATGCTGCCTAACGCCAAAATACCTCTGTCCCTCCTTTCGCCAACTGCAACCAAACATCAAAACATTGCAGAGTAATCATTTTCCCCACGAACCCACCCTCACCCACGCACCCATTCTAGTCAACATTCCACCCACTGTGACAGCCTCTACCTCAGTTCTAGTTTTCACGAAGTGCAGCCAAAGATGAAATTGCTGTTCAGTACTGTATTTTCATTTTTTGTGGGCATCTCCGAAGTATGACTGATAGAGGTCTTGGGGTCGGAGGAGAGCGTGCGCTAACCCGCCTTGGTTCGAATCTAGAAGGTGGCCGGAGCTATTTACCTATTTATTTATTTATTTATTCTTCATTTTACCATCAGAACACTGCCAGGAAATTATTGTGGTCCCATACGGCTTAAATGATCTGGACAACAGTAGCTTAGCTCTGTGAATTCCTACTCCCTTCGAGGCACCCAAAGGCATAGTGTAGGGAAATGGATTATCTTGTCCGGGTACTCTTTCACACATATGTGACCTGATATTGATATGTGGTTGGACTGAAATGCTTCTCTATATATGTGTGGAAATATAACTTTTGTGCTGTCTTGGGAAAGTCTTTTTGTTTTGTTTTTAAGTGGATTAAGAGTAGTGACAGGTACCGTGGTAAAAGTATATACTTGTACTGATATTATTCTTGTACTCTCAATCCCTTATTTGTCTTTAGGTTTTGAAATGAAATTGGAATGAATTACTACTGTATACGGAAACATCATCATAATATAGAGCATTTCTTTTAACCTGACGATAATCCTTGACCACTTTAACTAGTACCCAAGGAGATTCATTTCTTACCACATTAGTAATGCTCAACGAATTTTATGCAATTATGAAATAGTATCAGAGTTAAGGATGTGTCACAGTCCTTTTAGATAGTAACAAACTGACAGAATTTCTTAATTTTTTTGGTAAAATTATTTGTATATTCTGTTATTGAAATTAAAGGATAAAATGTATTATAGGACATATGCACTGAAAATGTCCAGTTCTCTATCACATATTGTACTTATGATATTGGTAGCAGTAGTAGCATTATTGTACCTTTACTTGGCCCAGATTTTTGTTCTCTTGTAGCTTCTTTACGTATCTCATCGACAGAATAACACAATGCTGTGGCTCTACATCCATTCCATAGCATTTCTAGTGTTGATCTCTTGCTACATCTAAGAATTCAAGATAACGAGGGGGCAATTTTAGTCCAAGTTAGAGTAAAATGGGTATAGTTCAGGGTGATTTACTACTCTGAGCTCCCAGAATAGCGCCACTTTATCTGTTATTAATGTAGGTGGGTTTAATTGAAGCTCCATACTTACAAACTTCAGTCTATGTTTGTAAGTCATTTGCTGCATTTGAGAATTCCCCGATATTTGAACTTAAAGAGATGTAATATCTTGTTGGCGGCCTGCAGTCCTAATTGACCCAGGATCGAATCCCGCCTGGGGCAGGGAACAGTTTAAGGGTTTGAATTTCATGAAAAGCAGACTTTCCTGATCTACCAGATGACCCGCCGACATGTCGTAAAAATATCCCAGCTAATACCAATACACCAGTCCTGTATGAGACAGCCCTAGCATGTATTCAATATGGACGTGGATGTTAGCGCCGAAGTGGTGACATGTAAAGGTGTACGGTACGTAGGAGGACTACTGGGCCTTGAAAGCAGGCTGTGAAGCCTATGCCCAGAGTCGGTCACACACACACACACACACACACACACACACAAATGAAAAGGAAGGAAGAGCAATATGAAGTGACAGTAAAGACGGAAGAAATAGGAAGAAAGGAGGGCAGACTCAGAAAAAGAATTATATAAGTTAACGAAGAACTGGGCAGAACTACATCAAGTGAGTGGATGATGGTCGCCACCACCTTTTTCTTTCTTTTTTTTTCTCTTTTTTTACGTGTCCGACTCTGGGCAAAGGCTTCAGGGCCTATTTCTCGGGGGCAGCGACCTATCCCAAGGCCCAGCAGTCCTCCTACACCTCCACATGTCACCACTTCGGCGCTAACACCCACCATCCATATTGAATACATGCTAGGGCTGTCTCATACATGATTGGTGTATTGGTATTATCGGGGGTATTTTTACGACATGTCGGCGGGTCTACTGGTAGATCAGTAAAGTCTGATATTTATGAAATTCAAATCCTTAACCTGTTCCCTGCCCCAGCGGGATTTGAACCCTGGTCCGTTAGGACGGCAGGCCAACTCTCTACCGATTGATGCATTTAAGTACTTAGGTAGTGTGATGACTAAGGATGGAAGTTAGAGGATGAAGTTCTGGAAAGGGTACAACTGGAAAGAAAGGTTGTTGCTTCCGTGAAAGCAGTGATAAGAAACAGGGAAGTGAGCATGGAAGTGAAAAAGCTACTACATGACATTACTGTGATACCAACTGTAGAGTATGGAAGTGATGCTTAAACCTTGTAGGAGGGACAGAAGTGAAGAGTGAGAGCAGTGGAAATGAGTTATTTGAGAGGAGCATGTGGAGTCACATGGAGAGACAGACACAAATGAGGATGTGAAGGAGCATTGTGGTGAGAATGTGGATGTTACAAGAAGTGACAAACCTAATGATTTCTTGGATTCCAGGAAACCATTTACAACACTTGGAGGTAACCATATAATCAACTCATACTTGTTCTCTACTTGTCAACATGTGGGTTGCCGGAGGGTTAATGCCTCTCCCTGTAAAACCATATATCAAAGCCAAACAACAATCCCTTACGGGATTATGGCGTATGGCTATGGAATGATTTTTATAAATGCTGTTCATTAGCCAGCACTGCATTGAATGGGTATCAGATGGTCAACTACATTAGTCGAGTGATATAGCCACACTTGATAACTGGCCATGTCTTTACAGTTCTCCCTATATAGCTAAAGATATTTTCCCCCGACTGTGGGGTCATCTTAACCCTTCGTCCAGAAGGGGTCAGATGGACCCCAATATATTTTTTAAAATGATGCTTTGTAGCCCCTTAATGTTTTAGGGATCAGGCGAACCATGACTTTGTTTGTCGTGGTTGATTGTATAACCACAGAAATTTTGAGTGAAAAAGCTATCATAGTTCAGAAGTTAGGAGGGCGCAAAGTTCACTGGGGGTTGTCCGGTACCCCTCCTTCCATGACGTGAAACATTTTTTTTTTTTTTTTTTTTTAATTCTTGATATTATGGACTGTCACTGAATGTTGAGATGTTCTACAGTCAGTGGGAGAGAATCGTAGAAGATCCTCCCACTTCTGTTGCTGATAATGACATATTAGTTAGTTTTACTGAATGTTTTCCAGCTTTGTAAATCATTCAGGGTTTTTTTCCGAATATACTGTAAATGTCAATTTTTTTCTGAATATACTGCAAATGTCAGTCTAGTTTACTTGATCTGTAAATCACTCAGGGGTTTTCTGAATATAAATGTCTATCTTGTCTATGTTCTGAACATCGATTCAATCCAATTCTTCGAGTCATTTTAGTTTCATGATTTTTTTTCTGTTAATATAACTGATAATACATTTATTATGTTAAGGGCATGCTGATTGAATAAGAATGATCTATCTATCTATCTTTCTATTGCCAGACGCCTTAATCCCGTAAGGGGTGGCCACAAACAAATCGCCTCCATGTCGCCCTGGCCCCCGCCATTTCATTGACCTGCTCCCAGTTCACCCCCTATCTCTCATATAACTCTCCACTCCATCCCTCTATCTCATCCTTGCCCTCCCTCTCCCTCTCCCCCCGTCCACCTCACTCACATACACTCTCCTCGTCAGTCTCTCACTCTCCATCCTCTCCACATGGCCAAACCACTTCAGTGTGTTTCTCCTAATGCTTCCTGTAACATCCACATTCTCACCACAACGCTCCTTCACATCCTCATTTGTGTCTGTCTCTCCATGTGACTCCACATGCTCCTCTCAAATAACTCATTTCCACTGCTCTCACTCTTGACTTCTGTCCCTCCTACAAGGTTTAAGCATCACTTCCATACTCTACAGTTGGTATCACAGTAATGTCATGTAGTAGCTTTTTCACTTCCATGCTCACTTCCCTGTTTCTTATTACTGCTTTCACAGAAGCAACAACCTTTCTTCCCAGTTGTACCCTTTCCAGTACTTCACCCTCTAACTTCCATCCTTACTCATCACACTACCCAAGTACTTAAATGCATTTACATTTTCCATTTCCTCCTCATCCAACCTCACTGTACATTCAATGACGTCACTTCTCTCGAAGACAATAACTTTACTCTTCCCTACATTCACCTTTAGATTCCGTTTCTTACACACTCTCCAACTAATTCCTCTGTTATTTTCCTTACTCTGTCAATAAGTATCCTACCATATACATTTCCTATTACACTAAGAAGACAAATGCCTCAATGATTACCACATGCTTCTTTTTCACCTTTTCCTTTGTACGAGGGAATAATTATACCTGATTTCCAATCCTCCGGGACTCTACCTTCCTCCCAGGCCAATCTGCGCATCTTTCACATCCATTCTGCTATTATCTCTACCCCATGCTTCAGCATTTCACCACACACTCCATCAATTCCTCGAGCTTTCCCCATTGTAACTTTCCTCATTGCTTCCACAACTTCCATCCCACTGATTTCTTCCTCTCTTCTCACATCCCTCCTTCTCCCAGCCATTCCCCAGCCACTTATACATGCATTACTTTCATTCCTTATGTTCAACAATTCCTTAAAGTGTTCTCTCCATCTGCTCACTTTTTCTCCCTTCTCCATTAGTAATCTACCATATTTAATCTCCCACCCCCCAACTAACATCTTTGGCACCCTGTCTAACTCTCTTTACTTCTTTCCAGAAAATTTTCTTACATTCCCTCCACTTTATACTCAAGTTCCTTCCAAATTCCTCATCCACTCTCTTCTTTCTCTTACTAATCTTTTCACCTCTCTCTTCCGCTCTACATATAACTCTCTCTTCCGTTTCTCAACTTCTTCCATGCCCCTGTTTCTCATCCACTCACTATAATTATGCTTTCTTCTTTTGTGCCACAGCCTGTCTCACCTCTTCATTCCACCATGCTGTTCCCTGCACCCTCTTTCGTCTTCTCTTCACCCCACACAGCACTTCACATGCTGCACAGATTTCTTCTGTGCATATCTTGCACACACCTTCCACTTCCCCCATCTGCTCCAATCCATATTTACCCATCGCTCCTCCACTTCCCTCATACATTCTGCCTTCTTTCCATCTTCTTGTAACTTTTCCACCCTCCTTGTATGATGTAACCTAAAAATATATGCCACATTCTTCATGACGTGTGCAAACTTCAATAATTTTGAAGAAACTCATAAAAATGTTTCTTCAACAACAACAACAAAAAGACATGGTGGATTGGATGCACGTGCCGTGTCCTGGGCGTCCATCGTTCTTCTCCTAGATCTATCAACAGTGGTGTTCCTCAGGGCTCTGTCCTATCACCAACTCTCTTCCTTTTATTCATCAATGACCTTCTAAGTTGTACGTCTAACCCTATCCACTCTTACACTGATGACTCCACCCTTCACCTTTCCATTCGGTTCCCGCAACGTCCATCTCAGCAGTTACTTCAACAAACAAGGGATGAGGCTATTGCACACCTAATGTCTGACTTGACTCGTATCTCTGACTGGGGTAAAAAAAATCTTGTTGTTTTTAACGCATCAAAGATTCAGTTTTTACACCTATCAACCCGACAAAATCTTCCACAGGTATACCCACTAATGTTTAATAATATTCAGCTTAATCCTGCATCATCCTTACACATGCTTGGAGTTTAATTTACTCGGGACTTATCTTGGAAAGATCATATTACATCTCTTATAAAATCTGCTTCCAAGAGATTAGGTGTGCTAAGCCGACTCCGTTCCTTCTTTACCCCTGCACAATTGTTGACTCTATACAGGGGTTTTATCTGCCCCTGTGTGGAGTACAACTCTCATGTGTGGGGAGGCTCCCCACATTCAGCTCTTCTCAAATAGGGTGGAGTCAATGGCTTTTCGTCTCATTAACTCTCCTCCTCTTACTGACTCCCTTCAACCTCTGTCTCTTCGTCTCACTGTTCCATCTTTATCTCTTTTCTATCCCTGCTTCAATGGTCACTGCTCCTCTGAACTGTCTGCATGCATTCCTCCACCTCTACGACGGGCGCATAGCACCCGTCTAGCAGCAAGCTCTCGTCCCTTTTCTGTCCAACTCTCTAATGCAAGAGTTAACCGTTATTCTCAGTCCTTCATTTATGCATCAGGTCAGCTCTGGACCTGTCTCCCTTTGTCTGTATTTCCTGCTTCCTATGATCTCCAGTCTTTCAAACGCAGTGTGTCCAGGCATCTTGAAGTGATCGGATCTTGAATTTGGCTCTCTCTTGTATTTTGTTCTCTTGGTAGGAACAATAATTGAGGGCTCGCGGCCTTTGGTTCCTTCTTCCTCACATAAAATAAAAATGTGCAAAATTTAACATTTGTAACTTTGTGCATATGGCAGAAATTCATCAGTTAAGTTGGGGGTCTCTCAAGACCCCACATGGCGTTCCGGGTTACGAATTTTCACTTGGCGTTCGAAGCAGCAGCAGCAGTAGTAGTAGTAATAGTTTTTGTTGTAAATTATTATCATTATTGTTATTATTATTATTATTATTATTATTATTATTATTGTTAATATTAGCCTCCACCTGCATAGCAGGTGGAAATTCGATTTTGCTGATATTACTATTCTCGCTTCAGAGTCTCGTAACGATTCCAGGTGACCGGAGATTGTGCATGGAACCTGAAGGGTCCAGGTTATGTGTCCTGGCATGGACCACTGTTGATAGAGAAAAATCCAAATCTCCCCAGTGAGATCAAGGTCATTGTAAGAAACAGTAGCAGACACATGCGTTCTTCGACACCTTTATCAGATCCCTTTTTGATGTTACACAAGAAATTACCTTGTCTTCAGATCCTGCTTTTATTAAACATACCTTACCACGTGGCAAGACTTGCATATTATGTCTGAACAATAAAACTATGTAACTAATTATTATTAATCCGGCCTCAGAGTCTCGCGATGATTTCAGGAGAACTGGAGACTGCACAAGGAATCTGAAGGACCCACGTTATGTGTCCTGGCATGGGCCATTGCTGATAGAGAAATCCTAATATCCCCAGTGGGGTCAAGGTCACTAAGACGTAGTAGTTGCAGACAAGTGACTGTCCGTAGGACAGTAACGGAGTTCTAGTTATTATTGTTATTACATAATAATATTATTATATTATTATTGAGTAAATGGGAAGCTGTTGAATGCCGTAAAGAGTATATAACAGGGTCCTAAGGCTGTAGTGCTTGTGGATGGTGAACAGAGAGAATTTTTCAGTCTGAATATTGGATTGAAACAGGGATGTGTCATGTCTCCATATTTAGTCTGGACATGGGTGAGGTTATAAAAGAGATACAAGGTAGGGCAGCGGATGTTGTAGCGGCCCTAATGAAAGAGGACAGTGTCTGGAAATTCCTGTTCTGTTGTTTGCAGATGATACTGTATTGTTAAGTGAAGGCAAAGAGGAACTGCAAGGCTTAGTGACTGAGTTTGGAAGAGTATGTAAGAAACGGAATCTAAAGGTGAATGTAGGGAAGAGTAAAGATGTGGGCTTAAAGAGAAATGAAGTCGCTAGATGCACTGTGAGGCTGGATAGTGAGGAAATGGAAAAAATGAGTGCATGTAAGCACTTCGGTAGTGTGATGAGTAAGGATGGAAGTTTAGAGGATGAAGTGCTTGAAATGGTACAGCAGGGAAATAAAGATACTGGTTCGCTGAAAGCAGTGACAAGAATAAGGAAGTGAGCAGGGAAGTAAAAAAGTTGCTGCATGGCTTTACTGTGATCCCCACTCTTACATATGGATGCCAAGCTTGGACCTTGTTGGATGGACACCAGTCAAGAGTGAGGGCAGTGGAAATTAGTTACTTGAGAGGAGACATACTGACATATGAGGACGTTCAAGGAGTGTTTTGGTGTTGATATGGATGTGATAGAAAACGTTAGGAAAAATACACTGAGGTGGTTTGGCCATATGGAAGGGAAGGAGAGTGAGAGACTAACTGGGAGAATGTATGTAAGTGAGCTGAAAGGAGAGAGATACGGAGGATGAGATGTAGGGATGGAGCAGGGAGGTATAATTATGAGAGAGGTCGGTTTAAACTAGGGAGAGGGCAGCAAAATGGCAGGGGACAGGGCGACATGCACGCGATTTGTTTGTGGTCACCCCTTACGGAATTAAGGCGTCTGACAGCTATTGGAGATATATTATTATTATTATTATTATTATTATTATTATTATTATTATTATTATTATTATTATTATTATCATTATTATTATTAGTATTATAACTCACAACACCGGTGGTGAGTTATGTTGTTCTTGTCAATATTATTCTTATTCTTATTATTCTTATTATTATTCTATCTTACGAAGAAGTAAATTGCCCACATTCGCTTTTTAACGCTGCGGCCATCATATTTGGCCATCTGAGTTCCCCAGATGGTGGCTTCATATGGCCCAGTATCATCCAACTCTCAGTGCTGGTTTTCCAGTTACATCCAAAAAACTATAAAAATAGTATATTTGCGGATTCTCAGAAACAGCTAAAGGTACAGACCTGAAATTTGTGTGTAACATACCCAAGGTCGGGGAGAAGGTCTCGAAGGACTATGGGCCCATTTGGGCCAGTAGTGTCTGAGATCACCCAGGGTCAATGGAAAGTCGTTTGGGCTCCTCCATTTTTGCTCTGCTATGATTTTGTTGTTTTGACTTTGGCCCAACGTGTTTGACGCTCTTCTAGAGAGGCCCTACTACCTTCACATCAAAGTGTTCACTATATGAAGGGCGTCGAAATCACCAAGTCCAGCGATGGCTACAATACTGGGACACTGGGAAATAAATCGGCACCTGCAGTCGAACTGAGGAAGAAACTGGATTACCTTATCATGTGGTGAGATACTGAAATTACTATACTCGTTTTTTTTTTTTTCCAGCTGATGATCCACTTTCGTGAACGTGGCACCTGCGCACTCCTGCCACGTGATTGGTTGGTTTTAATTTCATACCTGAAGTATAATATTTAAAAAACAGTTGTACCTTATATTCCAGTACTCATAAATGCTGTTTTGCGTTGTCATTGTACTATCCAGACATGAAACGAGTATGTATCTGTGCTTCACTCAAACGGACAATGAATTTAAGGAAGTTGAATTTGAATTGAAATATTTATTGTTGTAAAAGGTACAGAGTTGTTGCATCTCTAATAAATAAATAGATATGTACACTTACGGATATATATACTTACGGATAATATGGGCGAAGATATCGATGCAATGAAGTAGGTGTGATCCATAATAAAGTCTGACATCTTGCGAGACAACTTGTTTTTCTCGCCTGGCCGTCTCTCGTGTCCCCCCCTTCTCTGTAGCGACTGTTCCACTCGTCTTCCCACTTCCACCACTTTACCACTGACAAAACAGCTAATTTACTCTGAATGGTACTATTGTCTAATGTAACAAGTGCCTAAGTATTAAGATACCATTTATTTGCACTTACCCTGCCAAATGCGTTTATTTTTTAAAAAATATGGAGAGATGCAACAACTCTGTACCATTTACAAGAATATTACAATTCAAATTCAACTTCCTCAAATTCATTGTCCGTTTGAGTGAAGCACAGATACATACTCGTTTCAAGTCTGTTTGTATAGTACAATAACAATGCAAAACAGCATTTATGAGAACTGCAATATAAGGTACAATTGTTTCTTGTAAATATGATCTTCAGGTATAAAATTGAAACCAATCAATCACGCAGCAGGAGTGAGCAGGTGCCACATTCACCAAAGTGGATCATCAACTGGAAAAAAATCGAGTATAATGGCAGTTTCCGTTGTCTAGTTACTATTGAAACTGTTGTTGTTGCTGTTGTTTTTACTATTATCATTAGTAGCAGCAGTAGGAGTAGTAGTAGTAGTAGTAGTAGTAGTAGTAGTAGTAGTAGTAGTAGTCATGGTGGTAGTAGTAGTAGTGGTGGTGGCAGTAGTAGTTGCAGTAGTAGTAGTAGTAGTAGTGGTAGTAATAGTAGAAAAAGTAATAGTAGTAGTAGTAGTTTAATTCACCCTGGAGCAGTAGTAATAAATCACCCTGGAGTAGTAGTAGTTGTTGTTGTAGTAGTGGTGGTAGTAGTGGTTGTAGTAGTAGTAGTTGTTGTTGCTGTTTTGTTTTTGTTGTTGGTGTTGTTGTTGCAGGCTGATTTGATGGGAATAATAGGTATAAACAACACCTACACAGTTAACAAAAATATCGCTTTTTTTAGGTCATTTTTGGTGAGTTTGTGTTTTTGTGCAGGTACTGGAGTGTGAGGAACGACAAGGAAATATGTTCCGGACTGTTTCCTGTCTGACTTTGTTATAGGGGTACGCTGGTGCCATGTACCGAAATATTGCATTTTTATGGCTTTGTGTGTGTGTGTGTGTGTGTGTGTGTGTGTGTGTGTGTGTGTGAGAGAGAGAGAGAGAGAGAGAGAGAGCGTTGTTGTTGCTGTCACGCTAGTGTGTGCATGCATGCATGTGTGTGTGTGTGTGTGTGTGTGTGTGTGTGTGTGTGTGTGTGTGTTGTAGTTGTTGTTGATGCGCCATTGTGTGTGTGTGTGTGTGTTTGTGTGTGTGTGTGTGTGTGTGTGTGTGTGTGAGAGAGAGAGAGAGAGAGAGAGAGAGAGAGAGAGAGAGAGAGAGAGAGAGAGAGGGAATGTTGTTGGCACGCTAGTGCCTGCGTGTGTGTGTGTGTGTGTGTGTGTGTGTGTGTGTGTGTGTGTGTGTGAAGGTGGGAGAAATGCACTGTAAAAAACAAAAGTAGGATGAATGGGAAGGACTTGGAGGGGGGAGGGGCAGGGCAGTGGTAATATATATAGTGGAATTTATGGTTGTATTTGGACGTTGTTAGTACTGTAAAGATAAGATAGACAGCAATACAGCCTGGTCAGTATTTCATGCAACTCAATTCCCGTGTGTTGCGGGGACGGCTGACAGTGGTGCCATTCTCCCTTACGTCCTTGTCTATATCCCACTGCTCTTTCCATGGTTTATATTGTCTGCATTTTTACGTCTGCTGATTTCGTGGTTTATTAGTAGTTTTATGAGGAAGACAAATTTTCTTTGGTCCTCGTAAAAGAAAGCAGAGCCATCCCCGCAACACAGAGGATTGGAGAAATTAAAGTACGAATCACCCTGTGTAGCTAAGATGAAGGGGAAAATAAGCACGCTCTACTCTCCTGAATTTGGCGTCTGTCGATTAAGGGAAATACTTGAAACTGCTTGACCAGTGAAGGAAGATTATGTTTACCGCTTCTGTTCAATGACGTATTTGTGTGTGTGTGTGTGTGTGTGTGTGTGTGTGTGTGTGTGTGTGTGTGTGTGTGTGTGTGTGTGTGTGTGTGTGTGTGTGTGTGTGTGTGTGTGTGTGTGTGTGTGTGTCTGTGTGTCTGTGTGTCTGTGTGTGTGTGTGTGTGTGTGTGTGTGTGTGTATTTCTGCTCCGGAGAGTCTATTCTATCTGGAGGGGACAGAGATCGTCTCGAATTCTCGTCGGTTGAATAAGCTCCCTAACACCTCTTCCTTAGCGATTTATTTTTGGATATGGGTGGTTAATATCCTGTAGTGTGTTATTTATGCAGAATATGGCGATATTAGAAGGATTTATCTAACACAGACTAGGACAGTAAGGTGAAATGACCAAAACAAATCGCCTAGGGAAAGGTGTTAGGGAGCTTCCTCAATTGACAAGAATGTGTGCCATAGCCTCAGTAAACTCCTTCACTGCTACAGATCTCCCCTAGGCTGAATAAAATCGTCTGGAAGTAACAAGAATAAATTACAATAATGCGTCATCGGGGTGTGAAGGGTAAAACGTCTCAGTACAAAGAATCTCTCCTGAATAATTCGCCTGTTGTTAGGAAGAATTTAATTTTATACCATCGTTTTGAAAGAACTTCGTATTTCTAATCCCTTCCCAGTAACACGTCTCGGATAGGGTGAACTAATTTACTGATTTTAATAGGAAAGATATTGGCTTCCTGAAAGGGTTAGGTTTGTAGAATTCAGTCATTGTCAGAACACTGGGTGGTCCATAGATAGCACTCCTCTGGAAAATCACCTCACTGTTGTCTTGCGGGGACGGCTCTGTCTGCTGGAGTGGGCTTGGGTGTGGCAGTGGGAGTTGGTAATGAATCAACTATGCTGGGAAGACATTAATAACGTTGACCGAGCCGATCCCAGAACACAAAGAGAAATGGAGTGGAGGAGAGGTTTTATATATGATCCACTCTATGTAACGCCCTACTCATATACTGCAGGGACGGCTCAGAAAGTTTAGCAGTGTCTACCCAGCATCATTTATTCATTCCCCACTCCTACCACCACGCTCGCGCCCACACCAGCATAATGAGCCAACAGTGTCTACCCTGCAACATTAACACATTTCCCGCCCTTACCACTACCACACTCATGCCCTCATCTGCAGACTGAACCATTCCCTGAACTTATAAGACATCATCAGGCGAGTTTCTGGTGAAGCGCTATTTACGGATCGACCTGTGTATCGAAACTATTGGCGGGCAAGCCGACTCGAAAAAAAAAAAAATTCATAACTAATAGTTCAAACCATGTAACTTAGTATAAAAATCTCTCTTCATTTTTCTTGTCTGTGACGTAGAGCTGAGAAATTTGGAAGGCTTGCAGAAGGAGCGAATAGATGTGTAATAGATGCAGAATTTATTTAACAGGGTACTGTATACTGATGATAGTTTCTCATGTTTTCATTTTATTTTGTGTGTTGAATTATATATTTATTAGTGTTATTATTTATAGATACTGCCAACAACAGTTACCTCCTCCTCATCCTCCTCATCCTCCTCATCTTCATCCTCATCATCATCATCAGCAGCAGCAGCAGCATCTTAACACGTGATCATCATCATCATCATCTTAATAGTCATCACCATCATCATCCGTTTCTTCATTCATCATCATCATCGTCATTATCATCTTGCTCTTCCTCCTGCTTCTGCTCATCATCATCATCATCATCATCATCATCATCATCATCATCATCATCTTATCCTTCTTTGCGACTTACATGGGGTTGCAGGGAATCAGGCACATGAACACTAAAAGTTCAAAAATCAGAAAGCTATCCACTGAGAGCCCAGTAATCAAGAAACAGCTTTTTACGCTTAAGATGTAGGATGTGACCGAGCGAGCGAGATTGTGTTTTTGTCCTTTTTCCTTTACCTCTCTTTCTCTCTCTCTCTCTCTCTCTCTCTCTCAAGTGAATAGTACAAGGGAGAGGCAGTTTTCATGACAGTTTCAGGGAGGTACGACTTGCCATGGTTTGCAGAAAAGGTGAGGAAAAAATAGTTCTGGTGCTCTGTCTTTCCCTATATGAAATTTTTTGGCTTTTTTTCTATTTTTGACTTTATGATAAAAATTCTGGTACCACTGAAAGGTAGTTTTGTGACAATTTCAAAGCTATATGACACGCCACTTTGGGTTCAATAGCTGAGAAGAAAATTAAACTTTCCTGTCCTCAACCAGGGAAATTTTGTAAGCCGACTAGGGAAAGACTTTTGCACTCCAGATATCAGGCTTGGTATAGTGTTCTCTCTAGCTTCCCTACCTCAAGCAGGAATGGGCCACACATTCATCGACTCAACAATCAAGCCCCCAAAATCCTTGGCTCCAGTTTGATAATACTGAGAAATATGGTCAGAGTGATGATAATGAAAAGGAGGAGAAGGAGGAGGTTACGGTAATGGTATTGGTTATGATGATGATGATAATGATGATGGTGATGATGATGATGATGATGATGATGATAATGATGATGATGATGATGATGATGAAGATAAGAGTGTTAAGGTGGTGGTAATGACGATCATACTGGTGAGAGAGAGGGTTAAGTTGATGATGATGATGACAGGGTTAATGTGGAGATTTTAATAATGATGATGACGAGGAACAGATAAGATAGTTGAGATGATAATGACAGTGATGATGATGATGATGAAAATGGTGATTATGATGAACAAAATGACAAATGTGTGTATTATTTCGATTTCTTTTTATACCCCTGTGACAGATGTGATATATTTATGGTATTTAATGGATGTGGAAAAAGCGTATGACAGGATGACCAGGGAATGATTATGGAAGGTATTACGTATGCATGGTGTGATATGAAAACTGCTGAATACTGCAAGAAGTTACAATGGTAGTGATGCCTGTGTAACTAGTGACTGATGCTCCAGTAATGGCAGAAAATTATTGTGATGGTAGTGAAGCCTGTGTAAGAAATGATTAGTACTTCAGTAAATGCAGAAAGTTATTATGATTGTGAAGGCAGTGCGAGAATTGATCGGTGCTTTAGTGAGTTACGCAGCCAGCCTCTTAAAGCACATGTCTTTATTCAAATCTGCGTTCATAAATCACATCAGTGAGTACACAGGAAACAATTACACACAGCCAAGTACTGTACACTAAATATTCAAATCTGCGTTCGTAAATCACACCATTGAGTACACAGGAAACAGTTACATACAACTAAGTACAATAAATTCTGATAGACTTTGACCTTGCCCTGTAACCTTAAACTAGGATTCTTCCCCAAATTGAGTTTCTTCGTTTTTGTTTTATCCTCAACATTTCCACCAGGTTAGGTATTAATAGGATCAGAATGACTTAAATTGACTTTGCCATATGACCTTTGACTTAGTGTTGTCATAAAACAATAGGTCATCACGTTGGCTGACTTTCAACCATTTCACCAATTTTGATTAGAATAGGACCATATTTACCTGATGAAACTAAGATATTCCAGCTTGGTTGTAAAACTCGAGGCGTTACTTACATACATTCTTATATCGTCCATGACAGAGTAACATAAGATTCTTGTCAACATCTTAAAATAGACCCAAATATGTGGAATGCTTGCTTGAGAGGTGGATATGAGAAATTCCAAGGCGAATTGAATGGAGGTGAGGCCCATTCACTGGTCTCTATTGCTCTTGTGGTTTCCTTTTCCCATTTCTGGACCCTAACTTCCGCATTCTTTGGTGGGAAATGGAATTATGATGATGATTGTGGAAATTTTGTGTCCATTATCTCCTTATGTACTTATTGCCTGAAACATTATATCAGGGATGGCTACAACAATAGGACCTGGACATATATCTGTCCCTACTCAACAACGAACCCTCCTAGCATGACTCAGACTAGCGGGTCCTTACGTGTGATCTCGGCCTACTTCTTCTTCTCCTACGAACAACCTCTTGCCCACACACACACACACACACACACACACACACACACACACACACACCCTTATACAGTCCAAAGTCACGCTGCTGTTACATCTTGGTCCATCTCTTCTCCAAAAGTCACGAGTCTCACACAGTCTTTTAGCCAATATATTTCTTTCACATCTCTCCATATCTGGGTCTCTGTTTATCTCTTTTTTTCCACCCAATCCCAACATTTTCCTGTATCTATATACCATCACTGGTCTTTCCACATTCTAATTTCTCCAATCCATCCCTCAGTTATACATCTTTCTCCATATTCTCCACCACCTCACTGCTTTCCCACCTGGCTCTCTATCTACCATATATTCTTCAGCGTTTATATCCTCCCTCTTAAACAGTACTATACCTCAGCGCTCCTCCACTTATTCTCGGCCTACCTCCTCATCGCCAACTTTATATCCTCCCTCATATACAGTACCGTAGCACACTCCTGCTCCACCTCTTCTCGTTCTATCTCATAAAAAGTGTATATCCTCCCTCATATACAGTACCTACAGTACACCACACTGCTCCTATGCCTGGTTCGCGACCAACCTCATCTTCCTTATCCTCTATCCTTCTTTATCTACGGTACAACACGACACCGCTTTTCCACTTGCACCTCACCCTCTGCACCTTTTACACAAGTTTCATATACATTACCGCACTGCTCTTCCGCTTCATTCTCTTCTTACCTTATCTTCAAACCATTCCATTCTCAGACACCCTCCTTCCTACACTCACACCCTCATTGCCCTTCACGGTCCTCGGCCTACATACGCCACCCCTTCTTCACATCACTCCACTGCTCTTCCACCCAGTGATGAGGATGATGAGGATAATGATAATGATGATTTGTTTTCTTTCTTTTCTCATTCCTTCCTTCTTTATTGCTGCATTATTTCTTGATAACAATAGCTGAAACTGGCCTGCACACACCCTTATCTATCTCCTCACCCTGCCAGTTCTCGAGGTATCAAATCCTCACCAAGGTAGTTCTCTCCGTTACACCCTTCCTCATAAATGCTGTATACTCCAACACCACACTGCTCTCCCACCTAGTCTTCTCCCTGCCTCTTCTCCACTGTCATACACTTTCCTCTATCCATCCAGCTCACGGAGTATATCTTCATCAACACACCCTACTCCGATACACTCCTCAGTCTCTCATCTAAAAGTTTTTCTAGTATCTGCTCAGTATAATCCACTGCGACAATGCACCTCCACGTAGCATTCCACTTACTTCTTTTCCACTCTCATATTCTCTCTCTCAAATATTCCCCACCACCTTGTTTTTCACCTTGCTCTCAGTCTGTCTCTTCATCTTTTTCAAACTACCCTATTGCCATACACTGAAATATAGAAAGCCAATCTGAGTATGTGTGTGTCTGTCTGTGCGTTTGTTCGCTTCTTTCACGAGAACGGTAATAGATAACTACTTTATTCCTTTTGCACTGGGTCGGGGTGATGCCAGGGGGTATCAGAAAAAAAAACAGAAAAAAAAAATGGTGATCGCACTCAACGCGACAGTGGGAAATTGTCGAAAATCACGACCTCGATATTACGGGAAAATAATTTTTTCGGCTTTTTAGTCAAAATTGGTCATTGTGAGCTTCATAACTGTATGGAGACAAAGATTATAGTATTTACAAACATTTTGTCGTGAAATGTTATTGGTATCTACAAATGTTTCGGCTTACAGTAAAAATATGCCATCTTGAAATCTAAAGCATTGCCCGCAAAATTTTGCGGGGATCCACTAGTCTTTATATACTCCACCAGCCAGTTATAGTCCTTCCTCTTTTACTTTTCCTATACTCTCCCCACTTTGATCTAGCCTAAACTTCTCATCTCTCCATTATGAACACTGAGCTGTGACAAGATGAACATTATTTTATGGTACCATATTTAATTCACTCTTATTTGGCCTAATTTTCATCCTTCTGCAGCTTATTTCAAGTAGCTCAATGGCATAAAATGAGAATACTGTGGCTCTACATACTGCCTGTAGCACTTCTTTGCGACTGTCTTCAGTTAATTTCCTGTTACTTCTCAACATTGAAGGAGAGATGTCAATTTTAGGACAAGGTAAAATGAACAGAGTTCAGTCACAGAGGAGTGCTATGGAAGGAAAATAAAGTCTAAGTATTGTCTTATTTTGCCTTTGAGCTGCGGGAAATTAGTTGCAAAAAGACGATAATTTCCACCAAGTTAAGGTGAACAAACCATAGTCACAATCTCCAACTCTCCCTTTGTCCAAGCTTAGTTTACCTTTTGTGTGAGTGGGGGTGAGGTGTGAACAGAAAGAGGTGAACACTTAAACTGCCTACTTCTCTACAGCCCTCTCTCTCACAGCTCTCTTTCACCACTAAAATATGTCCTCTCCCCCTCCCTGTCAGCCCTTTCCCCTCTCCCCTCCTTCCTTAGCACCCCTCTCTCTCCACCTCCACCACTAGACAACAGTGCCCTCTCCTCTCCCCTCCCCTCGTCTCTCTTCCTGCCTCTTCTTCCCTGCGAAGCCCCTACTCTTTCCTCTTTTGTTCCGTGGGTCCTCCCTTCCCCATCTCTATTCTTCCTCTCTTTCCTCCCTCTCCCTTTGCTTTTTCCTTCCCTCCCTGCCACTACCCTCCCTGCTTCCATTTCTCTATCTCCTTTTTGTGTTTAATTTTTCCCTCCTCCCTCCCTACCTTTCAGACTTTCCCTTCTCTTTTTATATCTCTCCTTTATTATATCTCTCCCTTTTTGTATCTCTTCCCTTTCCCTATTCTCCCTGCCTGTCCTCTTTCCTCCCATAATCCTACCGTTTCCCTTCCCCTCCAGACTCCCACCTACCTGACCCATCCTCCCTGTCCTGGTCCTACCATCCCTTCCCCCTCTACCTGCCACCTTCCCCTCCAGGCCCCTCTTTCCTTCCCTTCCCTTCCCTTCCCTTGCTTTCCACCCTCTCCTTGTTTAACTTTTGCCAGCCTACACCCTCCCCTCCTTGTCTACCCAATCCCTTCCCTTTCCCTTCCTGTACTTTCCCCTCTCCTTTTCTACCTTTATCTCCCATTTCCCTTCGTGTCCTTGCTCACTCTTCCTGCCTGCGTCTTCCCATCTCCCTGTCCAGCCTTCTCCTCCCCCTCCTCCCTGTCTCATCTCCTCCCACTCCTCCCGGTCTCATCTCCTCCCCCTCCTCTCTGTCTCTTCTCCTCCCACTCCTCCCGGTCTCATCTCCTCCCACTCCTCCCGGTCTCATCTCCTCCCACTCCTCCCTGTCTCTTTTCTTCCTCCCTTTCCCTGCCTCTTCTCTTCCCATTTCCCTGCCTTTTCTCTTCCCCCTCTCCCTATCTCTCCTCTTCCCACTCTCCCTACCCCTTCTCTTCCCCATTTCTGACTCACCTTACCCTCCCCCCTCCTTGCCTCTTCCCTCATCCCTCTCTGACTGACTCCTCCCCCCTCTACCTTTCTCTTCCCTCCCCAAACCCTGACCTACCTTCCCCTCTCCTTCCCTGTCAGCCCCTTCCTCCCATCCTGAACATTCAACCTGTTCTCTCCCTGCCCTCCTCTTCCATTCCCCTCATCCCCAACTTGCCCTTCCTTACCATTCTCCATCCCTCTCTGCGTCTCCTCTCCCTCAGCACCACGGCCTCTCTTCTCCATTCCTGCATCTTTCCTCCTCCTTTTCCTCCCTCACCACCCTCTCCCGACCTCTCCTATCTTCCCCCCGTCTTTCCATATTGCTTTCATCCAATACTGCTGCACATCATGGAGGATTCACCCACCAAGCAATATCCTTATGTTCCTATTGCCAACAATGAGGCTCTGTGACTCACTCTCAGCCGCATATAGTCTTCTTGCATTTACTAGAATAAAATGTGGGAGATATCAAGACCATAGGAGGTTCAATTTACAGGCCAATATAGTGCTGAATATCCTTTCCATTATTCCTATGAAAATCTCCCAAACAGTTTTTCTTTTCTGAATAATAGTCTTTTTTTCCTGCCGGCTGGGGCTGAAGGGATTGTTGGCAGGGGGAGTCTTCCCTTTTTACTATCCTTGTCTTAGGCTCGAAATTACACCGTTGGTATAGTCTACCTAATAACAAACGACTTATAAGCAGAATCAATGTGGGAGGAGCAATAGTTATAAAGGAAATGAACAAATTAACAACTTTAGAATCTCTCCACATACAGTAATTTCTCAGATCGTTTTGTTTTTCATGGTTTTTCATTTTACTCGTCATGGTTTTCACTTTGCTATTCACTCCGACTTCATTGTGAAGTATCTGGCAGCTAAATGACTAAAGGTGAGCGCATTTACAACCAACTCTAAGCACAATATCAGCTTTAGAAATCTTATGTATATACAGAGCAAAACACAAGCATCTTCCCAAAGTCTGATGAATATATAGCGGAAAAATCGAACCATCTGAAACACGCACTAGTAGAGATGGAGTTTTCATTGTATTTCTCCAGTTGTAAATGTTCTTCAGACGGAATTGGGAAGATTGTTTTTTTTTTTTTATGGCTTTATGCCGTCTGGAAAAATAAATACGTAAATAAAAATCTCACCCAATTTTCAAGCAATATTGTCTCAATAGCAGTTAACCCCTTTTATTCGATGACGCAGATTTCATTATGGTCTTCATTTCCTCACACGATTTTCTTCCATTTAGGATGACTTCTCGTACTGGAGGGGTTACCTGCAGCCTACGGTAATCCCTTCAGCACGAGAGGCCCCCAAAGCCTAAGAAAATCACCTGGAAAATCGTCTGGAGGTAGGAAGACTGCAAAAAGGCGTCACCGTACTGAAGGGGTTTACGGTTTTCACTTCTTTTATTTTTCTCTATTTTTTCGCCTTGATTTTCACGCAGATGTAATTGTGAAGTGCTATTTTGTCTAAGTTTTTTTTTCTTCATCCTTTCTCCCAAATCTGATTTTGAAGTGTTTTTCTTTCCTATTTTTTTCACCTTAATTTTCACTCATATCTCATTCTGATTCGTTCTGTTTTCCTATCGTTTTCCCTCACTATTAAATTTGTGAATGTTTTGTTTCCTTATTTTTCCCATCTTGACTGTCACCCAGATTTGACTGATTTTTTTTCATTTTTCATATTAATGTTAAAGCTGATTGTTATAAACTTGTTTTGGGTTGACTTTTATCACTTATCATTATGTTCCTGTAGTCTTTTTTCACCAATTTTCACTCAGATTAGACTGTGAAGACTTATTTTTCCTTTTTTTTTTTCATCTTAATGTTAAATCTGATTGCTGGTGTGTTTATTAATTGGTATCTGTATGGGTAAAGGTAATTATTTAGATGAGTAACCTAATGTACAATTGAAGTTTAACCCATTCACTACGATGACGAATTATTGTTAGTTTGTTTTCATCTGACGGAACTGAGTCACTTCCACAACTTTAATACTGAGTCTTAGGTACATGAAATTCGATGAGCCTTAGAAATAAATTGAAATATGTCTCCTTGGTTAAAAGTTAAATCTACTCCCCAGTCTGACTACACTTTGCCGTCTACTGAGGTGAAAGGGGTTAGGGGTCTTTCTCAGGTAAAAACAAACTATAGATGAGCAAAGTTTTCTTATCTCTCGGCGATTTTATTTAGCTTTGGGGAGCCACGTAGCTGTGATGAGGTTAAGGAGAGTTGTATCTAACCCCTCCCGTTCCAGAAATCTGTCCTAAGCTGAACAAAATCGTCTGGCGGTAGTGTGATCAATATAGATAAGACATGACTGTAGTGAAGGACTTGAGAGTTTATATATACGGTTTTACCACTGAGCTCTTGCTCTTTACTTCCCTTTGCACTCCTTTGTCTTTTAACACTTTTTTCCTTTGTACTCCTCTCTTTCCTCCACTTCTCCCAACCCTCCCTCTCTGTTCTCACGTCCCATTCCTCCCTTACATTTATTTTTTTGTGCAGTGTCCTTTCCCTTCCTCCTTTCCCCTCTCCTCCTTCTCTCTCCCTTTCCCTCTCTTCCCCTGTTTTTCCCCCTCCCTGCCTCTCTCTTCTCTCCCTGCCACCCTCCTTACCTCTCTCTTCTCCCCTCCTTTCACCAATCCCCCTCCTCCTCCTTCTCCCCTTTCCTTTTGTTTCTCTTTCTCTCTCCTTTCCTCCCTTCCCTAACCCACCCTCCTCCCCCTCTGTACATTCTCTTTCCTGCTTCTTCCGTCCCTTTCACCCATTCTCTTCGTGCCTCCCCGTTCCCTCGCCCCCTCTTTCCCCTTCTCCCCTTTCTACTCCTCTTCCCTCTTTCTATTATTCTCCACCCTCTCCTCTCTCCTCTTTCCGATTCTGCCCTTCCCTTTTCTTTCCTCTCTGTCCTCTCTTCCATTCCACCTCTTTCCCCTTCTTCTCTTCTATCTCTCCTCTCCCTTCTTTCCCTCTCTCCCACCATCGTTCCTTCCCCTTCCACTCCCCTTCCCTCTGCTCTCCCTTCTTTCCCCTTCTCCTTTCCTCTCATATATCATTTCTTGTTCCATTCCAGCCTCTCTTCTCTCCCCTCCCCCCCCCTCCCATCCACCCACACATCCCTCATTTTTATTTAGAGCTTAACCTGTATTTTCACTTCACTTACCACCTCACCTCCACCCCCTCTCCTTCACCTCCTCATCCTCTTCAATTTTTTCTTCAAATCTCTCTGACACATTGTCCTTTCGCTTTGTTTTGAAAAATGAAGGGAAATAAGACAACCGAAGGCTAATTGTCTACAGAGCCTGTATTATTCAGAAAATGTTAAATATAAAAAGGCCAAATTCAGAATCCTCTAATTCCGAAATGTAATAAATGGAGGTCATCAGAAGTAGGAAAGGCTAACTGGGGAAGACAGTCCCAAAGTTGACCGTGTGCATACCTGAAAGACACAGAGTACTGATTCACTCTTACATTACAGAACTGGATGAAAAATATGTGAAAGTGTGTAAGTAGACGGGTATTCGTGTCCACCGTATTATAGGAGGAATCCAAGCAGAGTTCAGAAAAACAATGACAAGAACACTATATTTCCCGACTCGTTGCTTTCTCACCTACAACACCCCCCCCCCACAAACACACACCGACTATCTCCCCATCCATTATTTCCCACTTTCTCCCCATTCCATTGCGCACACACACACACACACACACACACACACACACACACACACACACACACACACACACACACACACACACACACACACACACACACACACACACACATATTGGTATATATCCCATTGGATCTCAGAGTTGCTGGGCAAGTCATTGTCCCGGGAGAGTACTATACCTCATACCAATTAATCTGGCCAGGCATGTATGGCAACACTGTTCCTGCCGAGATTCTGATTGGCTGGAGGTGTTTGTTCGATTTCGTTGTTGCTGAAACTGATACTCTTTTTATTATGAGATATGATACTGAGTTTATCGAAAATACAATCGTCAAAAGCAATAGGAAATCCGTTATATACTTAACAACAATGAAATTTTCGTAGGAAGATAGAGATATGAGTCAACAAAGTATTATAACAGTCCAAGTCAAGGTCAGCATTCGAACAATTGCTTTAAATCTCCGACACTCGGTAATATAACATAAAATTAAGGAAACCGGCTTAATCAATGCGTTGGTGTATCACACATTTAAATTTTAAGATCAGCCTGTACTGTGATAATAGAGGAGATATAATGAAATAGTTTTCCTTTAGCCTACTTTGATTTTCGCAATTTTTTCAAACCTCCCTTCCCGCACAACTCGTCTTTTCATTAGAATTTTTAATTATTCAGAGTTGTGGAACAATTTAAGGGTGCGGACTAACCTTAAAATTTAAATGTGTGTTACACCAACGCTTAGATTAAGCAGGTTTCCTTAATTTTCTGTTACATTATCGAGTGTCGGAGATTAAAAGGAATTGTTCGAATGCTGACCTTGACTTGGACTGTTATAATACTTTATTGACTCATATTTCTATCTTCCTACGAAAATTTCATTGTTGATAAGTATATAACGGATTTCTTATTGCTTTTAACGATTGTATTTTCGATAAACTCAGTATCATATCTGATAATAAAGAAAGTATCGGTTTAAGCAACATCGAAATCGAACAAACATCTCCAGCCAATAAGAATCTCAGGACGAACAGTGTTGCCATACATGCCTGGCCAGATTAATTGGTATGAGGTATAGGCGTACCGCCCTCCGCCCATCGGCTCAGTCGCGAAGCTCATAGGTCCCTACCAGGGGGTTCCCTACTTTAGTAAGATTTGAAAATTGCCAGTTCTATCCAATACTGGGGACACTGGGCTCCAATGGGATATATATATATATATATATATATATATATATATATATATATATATATATATATATATATATATATATATATATATATATTTACCAGTATGTGTGTGTGTGTGTGTGTGTGTGAGAGAGAGAGAGAGAGAGAGAGAGAGCAATGGAGTGGGGAGAAAGTGGGAAATAATAAATGGGGTTGGTGTGGGGGGGGGAGAGGGGGAAAGACGTACAGTGTGGAGTTTGTAGGTGAGAAAACAACGAGTCGGGAAATATAGTGTTCTTGTCATTGTTTTTCTGAACTCTGTTTGGATTCCTCCTATATTACGGTGGACACGAATACCCGTCTACTTACACACTTTCACATATTTTCCATCCAGTTCCGTAATATAAGAGCGAATCAGTACTCTCTGTCTTTCAGGTATGCACGCGGTCAACTCTGGGACTGTCTTCCCTAGTTTTCCTTTCCTACTTCTGACGATTATATATATAAAATTGTGTTTGGCACATTCTTTACCCCTTACCTGCCGCTCCTGTCACGCACACTTTCCCTTCTCGCACCGACATACTTTCTTACTATTCCAACCTTTGTTCTTACTCCCACAGACTACCATATCTACAACCCCCACAGCCTTCAAACTTCCCTTGTTCAACCAACATGCTTTCCCTGCTTCTCTTACACCCACATCTCTCCAAAACCCACACTCACAGAGCACTCCTCATCCAGGTCTCTCCACTCACACATCTTCCCTACCACTTTTCACATCCATATACTCTTGTACTCTACCACATTGCTTCATCCACATACTCAACTCACCTTCCTACTTCCACTCACTTATCTACACACTCTCAGCTTCTCTTACACCCACATCCACATACTTTACCACACACACAATAATTCAAAGTCTCTCTCTCTTCCTCTCTCCTCCAGCCGCTATAGTCACGCATACAGACAAGTACTACCCACTTTCCAACAGGCAGCGCTTCTACTGTCTTCTATATACGAGGTGATTGAACACATAGAAATAGACAAAATACGGACAAGCACGGACACTAAGAGATTTTGCATGAACAGCACTCCGGCTACAGTTCTCATATATTTTCACTCTGCTAAGTAAATGGGAGCCATATTTTGCAAGGTGATTCATGGGGTAGTTTTGAGTGATAAATACTATATCAACATAGCTTCTCTTCACAGCCAGTACAGAACTAATTACTGATTACTTAATGGGTAAAAATTATCTCAAGTTTATCATCAACTGTAGCTCTTTAATGGTTGAGAATTAGACGTTGGTATACCATTTGTTGCTTATAATTAGACCCAGATTATCCTCCTGGATGTTGGCATACGTTTGGGAGCGAACTTCTGTGTATCTGGATCCTACGCAGCTCACGGTGCTGCAGAGAAACGCCTTCATGTTGTGGCACCAATATGACCAAACGATGGAGCTGCCCGGTTTTTTTTAGACAGTCTCCCTCAGTTCCCTCCCTCTCCCTCGAAAAGAGCATGGTGGAGTGTAGGAGACTTGCAATTTCAGCCTGCAGCATAGCAGTTTCACGTCCAGATGGGATTGAGGTATAACTACTGTACTACTGCTACTACAACCACCACTACTACTACCACCTCCACTACTACTTCTACTGCTATTACTACTACTACTACTACTACTACTGCTGCTGCTGCTGCTGCTGCTGCTGCTGCTACTATTACTATGCATCTAAACATCATCACCTGTAGAAATTACGAGAGGGATAAACGTTTTCATTACAGTTACTTTGTCATCATACTTCATTCTAGCTACATCCAGCTATTTATTGTGCTCACGAGAGACTTTCCGAGCTGTAAGGGTGAGATATAGCCTTCATTAAACTTTTCGGTACAAGGAGTCTTTCGTAAGTGTAAGGCATTCGATGTAAAATAGAAGTAGTTGTAGTAGTAATTGTAGTAGTAGTAGTGGTGGTAAAGTAAGTAGTAGTAGACCACACATGTCCTGTTGTCTACTCTAATACTCACTGTATTTAGTATGTGGAACTTTTCTAGTTTTATTCTACTTATTTCTACTTTTTTACTTTTTCCTGATGCAGTGAAAATTAGTAAACCAGGTATTCTATCGTCACTTTATGTTGGCCCAGATTTTCGTTCTTTTGTAGTTTATTTCACGTAGCTCAGTGAAAAAAGATGGCAGTGTTACAGGTCTTCATCTTTGCCAAAGCACTTCTTTGTGACAAGCACTTTATTCTAGCGTTAATCTATTGTAAACACTGAATATTCAAGATGGAGAGATACCAATTTTAGGCCGAGCTAGATTGAACAGGGTATTGTAAGTGAACTCCCGCATCAAACGAACAGTGAAGACAAAGTAGACGACACGACTAAACGTATATCCTTACTTATAAAAGCGATAGTACCTGTATAGCATTTACATTTAAGAAGCAAACTGGAGGAAATGGTGTGAGTTTGCCAGTAAATGTTTCCTATTTAGTTTACCCTATTCTTACTTTCTTTAGACATATTATTTTAACATCGGAAAAACTGCTGCAAATGGAGATAGAGATAACCTTCATTGGCGGATTATCCTAACCTGGGGTGGCATTGCTCGAACATATTCTATCGAAGCCTTGCCGTAACTAATATTTCTTTCTGCAGGAAGAACTAGACATGGCATATTATACACTCTCATTTCCTTGTTCTTCCTGCAGGATACAGACATAAGTTATATAACCTATCATTTTTGTGGTAGATGAGATATGCTTTTTGTAGGAGGAACGAGACACTTGGGAAAACACGGCCCTCTTCTTTCCTCTTCCCTCCTGTAAATAAAAGTCCAAGTAACGACAGCAAATATAGGTCCAAGTTACGGCACGGAATCGATCTTAAATATGTTCCAGTAACCCTTCCCTGAGTAGCATCGTGTGGAGGTGGCAAGAACCCACTAAACCAGGACGTCATTGTCAGGAAGAGTTTTAATATGCAGGGTTGTCTTGGGACTTGACGCAATAACTTAAGTGGGTGACTCTATGGCTCACTGGGGGTAAAATATATATATATATATATATATATATATATATATATATATATATATATATATATATATATATATATATATATATATATATATATATACATTATATATATATATATATATATATATATATATATATATATATATATATATATATATATATATACATTATATATATATATATATATATATATATATATATATATATATATATATATATATATATATATATATATATATATATATAATGCCAACGTGGGTCTAATTTCAGCCGTTTCGGAGCTACAGGTATTGATGATATATATATATATATATATATATATATATATATATATATATATATATATATATATATATATATATATATATATATATATACATATATATATATATATATATTTTTATATAAATATATATATAGATATATATATATATATATATACATATATATATATATATATATATATATATATATATATATATATATATATATATATATATATATATATAATGCCAACGTGGGTCTAATTCTCAGCCGTTTCGGAGCTACAGGTATTGATGATCTTAAGTGTTAATTATGAAGGAGACCATTTTCGCCTATAAGATGATCAGTAATTCCGTAATGGTTCAGAATATTGAAGCGACATTTCTTTTTTCTTTTTATTCTGAATTAGTCCTAGATTCACCTCCTTCCGCGTAAGTTAGTGCGAATAATCTCTGAACACACTACAGATAGATAGTTAGATAGATGGATAGATATAGACAAATATTAACAGATTTAGGTTTACAATAAAAATACCGAAGATAGATAAATAGATTAATAAATAAATAAATGGGTAGATTACACAATATTGACAGACGGGTGTAAATATTACCGTAGCCTATCTTCATTATTAGAGAAATACAAGTACAGTAATTAACAGTTCAGTAATGTCATCTTGGATTTATTTCTAGTTCTTCCAAATAAATTTGCCAATCCTGTTTGAGACCATCATTAACAATGGTTGATGTTCTCTGGGTTGGAAAGACTCTAGGGCACGTATTGTTGTCGGTTAAGTAAGCCCCCTAACACCTCTTCCTAAGCGAATTAATTTTAATCACTACGCCTTGCTGTCTCATTCTGTGTTATATAAATCCTTCATACATTTCCATACTCTGTATAAATAACGTACAAAAGGATAGGAACCAGCCAAATCCTAAAATAGATCGATAAGGAAGAGGTGCTCGGGAGCCTCCTTACCCAGCGAGATTAAGGGCCTAAGATTCTATTCCGGCTAGTGTCAGACGAGTGTTATAAGTTCTCTTAAGCTCCCTAACACCTCCTTCTAAGCGATTTATTTTGCTTAATACTCCTTACTATCCTCTTCTGTGTCATTTAAACTGTGCAAAATCTACCATATTCAGGATAAATAGCACACAGATTAATATGAACCAGCAATATTAAAAAATAAATAGCTAAGGAAGAGGTGTTGGGGAGCTTCCTTAGCCCACGAGAATACGGATCTTTGTGAACCAACCATAGCATATTACATAACACATTCAATGAGTTCACTGCCCTAGTGGGGGATAAAGTACCTCAGATAGATATATAGATAGGTAGATTGATAGACAAATATAAATACAAACATAAATTGACCTATAAATCGATCGACACAGACAGATAAATAGATAGATAGATGGATAGATGGAAAGATAGTTATAGATTGCTATAGATAAGTTGGTACAGACATATAGGCAGATAAATAACCATACAAAAAAGATAGATTTATAGGCATGTTTTCATTACATTAAGCTCTTTATTTCACTCAATTTCACATACACAATAATCCTATACTGCTAGAAAAGTAACATGTCAGTTCTTCCTCATTTCATTTACATACCATTATATTTCCCTCTACAAACTATCATCAGCCTCACGTCACGAGAAACCCTATTATGTTGTTTTTTATATCATACACCAACTTATCACTACCTTAAATACATTCCAATATTTTTACCTTTTCCTGCTATATTAATTTCACATCAAATCTATAACTGAGTATTAATGTCCTAAAGCTCCTTATTTCATTTACTTTAATTCACTGTTAGCCTTACTTTCCTCCTCTAGAGCAACCCAGTTATTAGAAAAAATAACTAAAATTCTTTTTAGGCAATTTTTAATCTAATTATAGCCCCTTAATTCATTGTGCCATCATTACTAAATCTCTAATTGTTTTAAAGATAATGTTATATATCGTCTGTTTCGTAATTATAGTACATATTTAGCCCTATAACTGATTATTATCCTCACATCTCTATCTACAGCAAATCTATAATTGGTGAAATCATGATACTACGATTCTTATTTATGTCTATCTATCTATCTATTGCCAGACGCCTCAATCCCGTTTGGGGTGGCCACAAACAAATCGCCTTCAAGTCGCCCTGTCCCCCGCCATTTCACTGCCCTGCTCCCAACTCACACCCCCCTCTCTCATATACCTCTCCACCCCATACCTCCATCTCATCCTCGGCCTCCCCCTCCCTCTTCCCCCCTCCACCTCACTCACATACACTCTTTTTGTCAGTCTTTCACCCTCCATCCTCTCCACATGGCCAAACCACCTCAGTGTGTTCCTCATAACGCTTCCTATCACATCTACATCCACACCACAACGCTCCTTTATATCCTCATTCGTCAGCCTGTCTCTCCACGTGACTCCACAGGCTCCTCTTAAACAACTCATTTCCACTGCTCTCACTCTTGACTTGTGTCCTTCCAACAATGTCCAAGCTTCACTTCCGTACGTTAGAGTTGGTATCACAATACTGTCATGTAGTAACTTTTTCACTTCCATGCTCACTTCCCTGTTTCTTATCACTGCTTTCAAAGAACCAGCAACCTTTCTTCCATGCTGTACCCTTTCAAGTACTTCACCCTCCAAACCTCCATCCTTACTCATCACACTACCCAAGTACTTCAACGTACTCACATTTTCCAATTCCTTACCATCCAACCTCGCTGTACATTCACTAACTTCACCTCTCTCAAAGACCATCACTTTACTCTTCCCTACATTCACCTTTAGATTCCCATTTCTTACACACTCTCTCAAACTCATCCACCAAGCCTTGCAGCTCCCCTTCGTCTTCACTCAACAACACAGTATCATCTGCAAACAACAGTACAGGGAGTTTCCAAACACTATCCTCTCTCACCAGGGCCACTCCAACATCCACTACCCTACCTTGTACCTCTTTTATTACCCCATCCATGTGTTAGAACTCCATATTATAATTACAAATCATAATAGATAGATAGATAAATAGATAGATAGAGAGACAGATAGAAGCAGGAAATCAGATGATGAGAAGGTATTGTGTCTGCGAGAATCGAGCAATGCTAAACATGCTTACACACTCTTAAGTCAAGGAATGCTTTATAGGCACACGACAGCGCCTCGTGACCATACACACACATACACACATACTCACACACAGGCTTCTAGAACTTTCCAACCACAGTGGACACAAGTGACAAGACCCCTGCTACACCAGAATTTAGGAAAGAGAGCTCAGAAGGAGAGAGGCCATAGAAGAGGCAGGTAGTAGGAAGAAGGGCTTAGCAACATGGGAGAGAGAGAGAGAGAGAGAGAGAGAGAGAGAGAGAGAGAGAGACAGGGAGACAGGGACTCTACTTTATACTTCGCTCTGTGTGAGAGACTTGTTAATATTTCCAAGACAAATAAAAATAGTCCCATACTATTCTTTACCTCTCCTTGTCATTGAATGACAAATGGGAAAGAAGATTATCTACTTACAAAGCTACTCAAGTATAACAACCGCTCGTCCACAAGTCTAATATATAAAACATCACTACAAGTAATTACAAAGTCCTTTACATGACATGTACAGATTGAACAACCATGGTGACATGACACATCCCTGTTTCAAACCAACTTTCAAGGAGAAAAATTCACTCAGTTCACCATCCACACGCACTGCAGCCTTCGCACCATCGTACATTCTCTTCACAGCATTCAGCAATTTCCCATCTACTCCATATATTCTTAACGCTTTCCACAATCCTTGTCTATCCACCCTGTCATATGCTTTCTCCAAATCCATTAAAGCCGCATACAACTTCTTTCCCTTCTCTAGAAACTTTTCCACTAAAGATCTAAGAATGAATATCTGATCTCCACAACCTCTTCCCTTCCTAAAGCCTCCCTGTTCTTCTCGAACTAATTTCTCTGTTCTTTCTCTAACTCTGTCTATAAGTATCCTACCATACACTTTTCCTATTATACTAAGAAGACAAATGCCCCTATGATTACCACTCACTTCTTTTTCCCCTTTTCCTTTGTACAAGGGAATAATTATACCTGACTTCCAATCCTCCGGGACTCTACCTTCCTCCCAGGCCAATCTGCACATCTTCCACATCCATTCTACTACTATCTCTCCCCCATGCTTCAGCATTTCACCATACACTCCATCAATTCCTGGGGCTTTCCCAGATTTAACTTTCTTCATTGCTTCCACAACTTCTATCCTACTGATTTCTTCCTGTCTTCTCACCTCCCTCCTTCTCCCAGCCATTCCCCAGCCACTTATACTTGCATTACTTCCATCCTCTACGTTCAACAATTCCTTAAAGTGTTCTCTCCATCTGCTCACTTTTTCTCCCTTCTCCACTAGTAATCTACCATTTTTATCTTTCACTCCCCTGCTAACTTCACTTCCACCCTGTCTTACTCTTTTCACTTCTCTCCAGAACATTTTCTTACAGTCCCTCCACTTTACACTCAAATTCCTTCCAAATTCCTCATCCACTGTCTTCTTACTCTCTCTTACTAATCTTTTTACCTCTCTCTTTCATTCCACATATAACTCTCTCTTCCGCCTCTCAACTTCTTCCACGCCCCTATTTCTCATCCATTCATTGTATGCTTTCTTCTTTTGTGCCACAGCCTGTTTCACCTCTTCAGGCCTCTGGGTGTCCATCTCAGTCTTACAGCCCGATCTGGAAAATGGAACTGTTGAAAAGATGATGCTAAAGCTCTATTTGATATTTTGATACGTTGTGTTGTTGACGTGGATGTACTGAGAATGGTTATAAGTGCTGGCTAGGAGAGAGAGAGAGAGAGAGAGAGAGAGAGAGAGAAGAGAAGATGGAGGGATGGAATGAAGAAGTACTGTATATAAACGAGAATGATGTGAGATGGAGGTGTAGGGCAGCCTGATGAAGAACAGACAGGGCAACATGGAAGTAGTATATTCATGGCCACCCCTTTTGGAACTGAGGTGGAAGGCAGAAGTAATTTAGCCTCGTGTGTTACTGTCAGCTTAATATCTATAGTTGTTGGATAGGCACTTCTTTAGTTCCTCCTCTCTTTTGTTTCTCCTCTCGTTAGTTCCGCCTCTCTTTAATTCCTCCTCTCTTTTGTTCCTCCTCTCGTTAGTTCCGTCTCTCATTAATTCCTCCTCTCCTTAGTTCCTCCGCTCTTTAATTCCTCCTCTCTTTAGTACCTCCTCTCTTTATTTCCTCCTTTCATTAGTTACTTGTCCTTTAAGTTACTCTCTATTTTCTACTTTAACTAGAATACATATTTTTTGTACATTATTGTTTCCACCAGGCCGTTTTATTCAGCATAGGCTATATCTAATCTAATCTAATCTAATCTTTCCAATAGGCTATATCTAATCTAATCTAATCTAATCCTTCCAATAGGCTATATCTAATCTAATCTACTCCTTCCAATAGGCTATATCTAATCTAATCTAATCTAATCCTTGCAATAGGCTATATCTAATCTAATCTACTCCTTCCAATAGGCTATATCTAATCTAATCTAATCTAATCTAATCCTTCCAAAAGGCTATATCTAATCTAATCTACTCCTTCCAATAGGTTATATCTAATCTAATCTAATCTACTCCTTCCAATAGGCTATATCTAATCTAATCTATTTTATTCTTTCCAATAGGCTATATCAATTAAATTTTCCAGGTACTATAGTCCATTCCAAGATTAATAGAATTGTGTGGAGGTAGATTAAAAAAAAAATGATCTTAGCACTGGATAATAATAAAGTTAATCAGATCCGTGAATCAAATAGAGCAGTATTCTGAATTGTGTCTAAACTCCTTTGCCTGAGGACCTACTTTTTTTTTCTTACATTCTCACTGTTGCTCGATATCATTCAGTCAAGGACGGACCTGTAGTAGTGAGAGTAGTGAGGGGGATAACCTCTTCAGTCCGATGATTTGTTTATTTCATTATCGTTATTTCCAGACGATTTTATTCAGCCTAGGAGAGAGTTTTCGCCGACAAAATTCATGCACTTCAACGTAGGAGTTTGGGTAGAGCCTTATATTTTACCAACACCCGCGGTCTCAGTACCAGTGTAAATTCTGTTCACTTCTTACTTGCATCTCTAGCCCCTCTAGCCTTATTCCTCACAGAAATCCAAATCTCTCCCTCAACAGACTTAACACCCGTGTAGTGTTCCTGCTTACTGTCTCATCACTAACTTTAAACAAGGGTGGCACTTATTGCTTTATTATATCAGAAACGCAATTATCACAGTCATCATCTTCACTTCTACTAATACTGAGCACTCATTATGCAAAAATTACCTTAATATAACGAAATATACCTGTACAGTTATTGCTCCCCAATGCCTCATCAGAACCCAGCATATATGACTCCATATCAGCAAAGGTAACGAACCTCAACCTTCTTAATACCGAAATTACCTTGTAGGGTGATTTTAACGTCCATAATGTAGAATGGTTAATGCATTTTTCAAGGACTGATGGCACTGGTGTAGAGTGAGAACTGTTTGCAGAGTCGTTTAATCTCACTCAACTGAACCGACCAGAATACCAGATAATCCTGACCATAGTGCCTATCCCTTGGACCTATTCTTGATAAATAACCCAGATCAATACAGGAAAGAGGTACTGTCACCACTTGGATCATCCGACCACAGTCTCATCAAAGCCTTATTAGTCAGTTCCCCAAACCTCCCCGTTCTGAACCAGTCAGGGTGACCAGATAGCACTTCGATAGGGCAGACTGGATGATATTTAGAAATCATCTTGCTGATACTCCATGGCAGTCTTTCTTCTCCACTGACATCAATTCTACCCAGTCCCACATTAAGGACTTAATACAAGCTGGTATGGAATTATTCATACCCAGTCAACAATTTACTAAAAGATCCTACTCCCCAAAATGGTACAACAACAATTGTGCCAGAGCAACGACCCAAAAGTAATTAGCATACAACTTTTACTTAAGATAGAAATCATGTGAATTGCCAAGTCAAATAACAAGTCCTGGAAACCATGCAAAAGCAGTAATAAATCTCGCTAAATCAAACTTTCTTCACAACCAAGCATCGAAACTATTAAATAATCCTAATGACAATAGAATATTCTTGTCAAATCTTTTTTTTTTTTTTTTCAATAATAACTTCAACAACTCATCACCCATTCTCCCACTAATATTTTCAGATGGTAACACTATAGATGATCCATTTGGAAAAGCAAACATCCTTTCTAGTACGTTTGCCAGAAATTCTACCTTAGAGGAAGTCAGCCAGAATGTCCTTGTACAAGAACTCGACTTTCCCGAAATTGGTCCACTTAAGATACAGATTATATACGTAAATTCCATCCCAGACGATTTATCAACCAACAGTCTCCAGGTCGAGATGGAATTCCTCCAATCGTTATGAAAAAGTGTTCCCCGGAACTTGCTTCTGTTCTAATTAAATTATTCAGACTACAGTATGCATCCGTTCTTTTTCATTCCCTATTTCTTAGAAAGAAGCCAATGTCTACCCAAATCCGAAGAAAGGAAGTTCCTCTGACCCCTCTGATTACAGACCAATAGCGATGACGGCTTCTCTTGGGAAAGTATTTGAGATTATCATTAACAAGCACGTCAATAAATATCTTGAATCCAACAATTTTATTAGGGACATTCTCCAGGAAAGATCGACTGTTGATATACTCAGTCTCTTGACTCACACCATCCATCAGTCAATTAACCAACCCATGCAGTGGCCTTTGATATTTCAAAAGCTTCTGACAGACTGTAGCACCGTTCCCTGCTATCCAAACTCCCTTGCTGCGGCCTATCATTTTTTGTCCAACTGATTTCCTCATATCTCAGCAACAGAAAGGTTAGAGTAAGGGTAAATAATGTATATTCCAATTTCCACTCAGTTAATGCCAGCACGCCACAAGGATCAGTCATGGTTCCAACCCTGTCCCTCTTCCATATTAATTACCTCTTGTCTATAACCCATAATCCCATTCATTATGCTGATGACTAAACACTTCACAGTTCCTTCACACTTAGACATCCATTCGCGAAGTTTGATATCTCTAACTCCCAACTCATCACAGCAGTCTCCATAAATTAACACTTATTCAAGATCACTGACTTGGGACAAAGTAACATTGTCTCATTTACTGCTGGAAAAAACAAATATATCAAATTTACTACTAGACAGGTATTGCCTGACTCCTATATTACCTTCAATGCAACCAATATTCCTATCTCTAAAAGTACTGAAAGTGTCTGTTTCGCTAAACAATACCCCTCAATTGGACCTTTCATTTTAGATCACTTGCTAGACCCACTATAATTTGCAAGAGTCATGTGCGCACTCAGCTGGAAT
Organism: Coenobita brevimanus; assembly: GCF_032717465.1. Lineage (NCBI taxonomy): Eukaryota > Metazoa > Arthropoda > Malacostraca > Decapoda > Coenobitidae > Coenobita > Coenobita brevimanus. The sequence continues at coordinate 5,341,639 of NC_136992.1, read as the reverse complement.
ATTGCTCACCCTTGTGGAGTGGATGTGGAGTGGTTGCACTAAAACAATTGGACAAAATTCAGAACAAAGATGTAAAAGTTATTAATAACCATGCAGTTACAAATGAACTACCTCCCCTACAAGTAAGGCGGAATGTTCCCGTCCTTGCATTATTTTACAGATACTCTAATAGCAAATGCTCTGACGAAGTTGTATCCATTGTGCCACCTCTGCACGCCTTTCCCCTTGCCACACGGGCATCTAGCACTCTTCACTGGACTGTCACACTTCAATATTGCGGAACTTTTGCCTCTCAGAATTCCTTTATTTCCCGAACTGCTTCTCTTTGGAAATCGCTTCCCCAGACTAGTGTCCCCCAAACTTCAACCAACAGCAGTCTATATCCAACTGTTACAGATTTTTTTATGAACAGAGTACACCTGTAATCTGGTGAATAATTTTTTTTTTACTTAATTATTTTACTTCCTCCTTTCATCTGTTAAAAAAAAAAAAAGGGGGAGGGGGATTCGAATCTTCGTTTTAGCTACGAAATTCTCCTTTCAAAATTAATAAAATCTTCTGGAGGGATCAAGTATAAATCAATATACTATGACACTAATTCAACGAGATAATCAAAACTACCTCTAACCCTTCCAGCAACAAGAAAAGTATAGGAGATACTTCATCAAACTGGAGGTACAATTAACAAAAAAAGTATCGCACACCTTACCGCACGTACCAGCCTGTAACACGGACGAATCATTGTGATATGTAGAGTACTCTGTGACTGTAAGTGCAAATATTATCCTTGGTAATGATTTGGACTCAAAATCGCAAAAAAGTTCACATTCTAGGTGCTGTGTTTTTTAAGGCACTAGGTTAATAGATTCATGTGTGTCCTACAAAACCCTCTCATTTTCATATCCACTGTACCCCATGTGTGCGATACTTTTTTGTTCACTGTACCAATCAGCTTCAGGTGACGGATGAATCATATCGGTGGTGGGGTTACCTTGCAGCACTTCGTGGAGGAGATGCCCCTCTCTCCATGACGTGGTGCCCGAGTGATAGGCACCGCAATGTAGCCTTCAGAGCACAGGAACCAGTCAGTCCAGCTGGTTGCTTCACCCGCGATGGACTCCCATCCATTCCAGGGCACACTGCTTGTCCGATTCACCACCTCACAGTCACTCGTCTTCTAGGTCGTCAGCGGTTGGCACACTATGAACATGCAAAGAGAGCTGTCCCATGTTTTGTCCTCTTGGTCGTAAGACATGTCGACTTTCATATTATTGTATCCTTTGATCCCAGCTACTGCACTGTTGTGGCTGCATTCGGCCGTGCTGTCAGGTTCCATGGATTTCAGCTCTTCATTTCCCTTTGCCTCAAAATTCGTGCTTCCCTCGATAGGCCACGTGCACACAATCCAGTCAATGTCACTGAAGACTTGCTCACAAGGTGTGAGGGACACAACAGACATGCCACGATCAGCTGAGCAAGAGTTGTGATTCTCGACTTAGTTGTCGTACGTCATGGGCACAGTAGTAGTTGTGGAGGGTGCGGTTGTTGTGGTGGTTGTGATAGTTAGTTCAGTGGTTGCTGGTGGAGCTGCCGTGGTGTCAGATGATGAGGCTCCTGACATGGGTCCTGCTCCCCCTCCGGTTGTAGTAGGCACTGGAAAAATAAATGAACAATATTTTTATAGTCAAGGCTCTCTGGCTCCTTGAACTCATTATCCTTACGATTTGAACTTTGACATGTTCAACCGTACATAAACACCATATTTTAATGCGTCCTGCACTGTACAAGCTTCGTCAGTGTGGTAGATTTAATCAACTTTTATTGAGTTCTCTTGTTAAATGACAAGTTGAAATATCAGTGCAGTAATGGAAAATTTATCATCATTAAATATAGAGTGATGGTGAGAGTGAAAACAGCTTTGCTTCAAATGATGTAACCAACAGTTATCAAGGTGTCGATAGCCACACTATGTAGAAATGGTTCCGGAGCGCCCATTTATTGAATAAAATCTGTCATAACTCCCAGACACAGAGATTTTTAAAACTTGATAGACATCTAGCCTTGATCCTCGAGCGTTTCTGTATCTAAAACAACCCTCTAAGTAGTTGAATATAATACTAAAATGCTGAAGCAGGGTCGGCCAAAACCCTCAAATTTCTCCACATTCTTGTTTCTTTTTTCAGACGGCCCAGCTCTGAAAAGGCATAACCCATAACCTTTTTTTTTTTTTTTTTTTTTTTTTTCCCGCTATTGAGCTTTGTTCTCCTTCAAAGATACTGGCCGAAAACAGGTCACAGGTCATAGAATGAGACAAGGTCAACTTCTTTAACTGTGGTCCAATGTAGATCAATCATAGCTGAAGGGATGAGGGTCAGGAAAAGGTGAAGTGGTTCCGTCTTTTATAAAATTGACCAAAGGCAAAAGACACAAAGCAAGGTTAAAGTCTCGGCCCTTTGAATCAAAGCCTTGTTATTCGATCTTAAACATAAATGAATGGCTTACATGCAGCCACAAATGAGTAATCAAAGGTCATTAGAAGAGGGTAAGGTCAGCCGAAAATACTTCCGATTCAGTTTAGGCCAAACTTAATGGAAGTGTTGAAGGTCAGGCAAAGGTAAAATTTTCGTTGTTGTGAAGAAAATACAGAAAAATCGAGAATAATGTTCGGAAATAGACCATAATACCATTCATTTTCAGTCGAATAAACATGATATTTATGCGTGATATTCTGATAAGTTTTGTTGGGCTCAGGAGACTGCACAGTGTTTTGAAGTTCATTGTTCGCTGTCTCATTATTTATCGCAGGGAAATGGATGGATAATATTGTCCATAACTGAACAGTCACTATCAAAAGTCCTGTGGCCTTTCCTGTTTTTTTTTTTTCTCGGACTTTGACAATCCGTGTGGTGAATCCGTAACAACTGACACTGATGACTTTATTACCTCCGCCAAGGAGGTTATGTTTTACCCCGCATTGATTTGTTTTTCTGCTTGTTTGTGTGTTATCAGGATTACTTAAAAAGTTATGAACAGATTTGATGAAATTTTGTGGAAGGGTGGGCCATGGTTCAAAAAAGAAATTATTAAATATTTGCCCAGCTCCGGATCCGGATCCGGACCCGGAGTATCCCGCACAATATCTCCAAATGTTCTGCATGATTTTCAACGAAATTTTGTCGAAAAGTGGGGCATGGACCAAGAAAGAATTGATTAAATTTGGGGGAGGATTCGGATCCGAATCCGGATCCCTTTTTAATGGCAATGGCATCACTCCCTGCCTAGCTCTCGTGGTGAGCAGACCTCCGGCCAGTCTCTCTCGAGCTGTGGACTCTGCCTCATTTACTGAGGACGATTTTTGGGAGTTTTTCCTGCTTTTTGCATTGCGGGACTTAGCCTGATTTACTGACCGCGATTTTTCTTCATTTTTCTTGTTTTTGGGTGAACTCTGTCTCTGACAGATAACCCTGCTTGCTTGTGTGTGTGTATGGGTGGGTGGATGTTTTGTGTGTGTGTTTGTGGATGTGTGTGTGTGTTTTTTTTTCCCGGCTGCCTATAGTGTCTCTCTGCGTGGTACGAAGCCGAACCCTGAAGGGGTGCTGTTAGGGTATATCCATGAGGGGGGGCCATTAGGGCCTGGTTATAGGAAGCGCAGAGAGCGGCTCTGTTAGATTAGGGAAGACCCGAAAGAGGCAGTGGCGGGGCCTCCTACGTCGCCCATTAGAGGGCGGGGAGCATAGGTAACCCGTCACTATAGGGACCTACCGCTTTTTTGGGGGTTTATTGCTTTTTTTTTGTGTTGAGAGTGAGTGTTGGTGTATCTGTTTGGGTGTCTGTGTGAGTGAAGTCTGTGTGAGTTTGTCTGTGTGTGTTTGTCTGTGTGTCTGTCTGTCAGGGACTTCAGGAGGACTCAGATCCCCTGGCCCACAGGGCAAGTCCGTCAATCCCCTCCTGTGCAGAGGATGTCTCGCCCTGCTGCCATGCCAGGCACGAAACGGGGGCGGCGTCTTTCAGACACCAGCTCCCACTCGTCGATGTCTGGCGATGCCTCTGCCTTTCCTCCCTCTTCTCAGCCTATGGGGACTGTTCCCCGTGCAAGGGCTGTTGCTTCAGCCCCCCCCTCCACTTTGGCACATGTCCATGAGGCAATGGAGGATGGCATTTTGGCTCCTCCTCCTCCTCATCACACCTCTAAGACCTCAGGTGCTGCCCACTGTTCTGCCCTGTCCTCTGAGCACCCACACTGCCAGGCATCTACCTCCACCACACTGTCCTCGACTGCTGCTTTGGGTGTGCGCCATGGAGCCTGCACTCCCGCCGAGCCCTCGGCTGCTCATTCTCCTGCTGGAACTGCCACTTCTGCTGCCTCTCTTGTTACAGACGGTTTTATCCCTGTGGCACGAAAACAATGGCGAGTGCAGCAGGGAAACTCCCCTCTTCCTGCATCCAGGACTGTGGCACCATGATGGCCTCCCTTTGCAACACGCCCTTCAGTTTCAGTCCGGGCTCCCAAACCACCCAGCTCCAACTTCCCAGCCTTTCGCATCTCATCCCAACCAAGATTCGCCCACAGCTATCAAGCAGTCCAAGCCTTAGAGTGCCAGTTGCCTGGGCTTGCCATCTCAAATGTCCCTGGCCTCGATGAAAGCTGTGTGCTAATCCCAAGCGAAGAGGCTGCCTATATGAAGCTGAAGGCGCTCGTGGAGGAAGAGGCCCCACTCGTGAGAATTGTAGAGCTGCAGTGGGGAGAGAGGCTCACCAAAGCCACCATCATGGGGTACCCTCGATGCATGCCTGTCAAGATCCTCCTGCAAAACAGCCTGGTAGAGGAAGCCAAACACTGCCAGAACAGAGCATGCGAGAGGAGACAGCGCAGGTCATCGTGACCCTGAGGGGACCCCTGGTGCCATGCCTGGACCTGGGCAATTGGGGAACATTCCACCTTTGCCCCTACACTCCAGAACCACTCCGATGTTATCGTTGCCAGTGATATGGCCACCACAAGGCCAACTGTCGTCGCCTCGAAGTGTGTGGCATCTGCAACGGCAGCCATGACAAGGAGTGATGTCTGGCCAAGCTCAAGGCGAAGGAGCATGTGATCTCCCGATGCCGCAACTGCTCAGGCTCGCACCACACCTGGCACCCTGACTGCCCTGCCAGAACGCAGCGAGTTATGCGAGGGCGCAAGCAGCAGGTGGCATGGGTGCTGGAGCAGCAGGAGGTAAGCCTGACTCCAGTCCCTCCAGGCACATTCATATGGGGGCAGCAGCGATGCCTCGAGGAGCCACACCCACCCGCACTGGACGAGGCAGACTTCCTGCCTCCGCCAACCGTGCTGCTTTCACCACCACACGGCGAGAAGCAGCCTCTCCACCAACTGCTTTCGTTGAGGGCACAACCTCTGTCGAGGTCCACTGCCTAAGCTCACAGCCACCAACTCCTCCAGCCTGCAGCACTCTCAGCCCCCCTCAGACCCCAACTCAGCAAGAACCAGTGTTTACCCTGGAGGAGCTCCATACGCTGGGGAAAGAAATAGCACAGGCCATCGTCGAGGGCCTCACCCAATGCCTGAGGATAAGCTGCTCCGCAACCCCAGTCTCCGCCGCAATCAACGAGATCATAGATCTGGCTGTCAGCAAGAAAAAGAGCAATGCCCCTCTGCCAGCCCACATGACAAAACCCCGATCAGACTCTGCCAGACCTCTCTCACACAGGTCAGCTCGCCTGACACGGATGGTGCAGGTTCGATCCACCGTTTCCCCTCTCCAGGGGGTTCAGGAAACCCGGCTCCCTCCTCCTCCACCAAAGCAAGAGCAGTCACCAGTGGCAGCCGACACAGTGGTCGAGGTCCCACCCTCCCTGCCAGATGACAGCCCCTTGCCTCCTCAGATTAACGAGCGGGTCCACAGACCCCCACTTAATTCAGTGGAATTGTGTGGGGATCAGGCATAAGCTCCCCCTCCCGCAGGAGGCAGCAGCCAGGGACCAGCCCAACATGTTCCTCTTGCAGGAGACTCTGCTCCCTAACAATTCCTCTTTTCGGCTCATGGGATACACCTCCCATCTCCTCCCTCATGAACACGGTGCCACACAAGGATGTGCCATACTCGTGCAAGAGCATATCCCCTGCACTGACTGTGACCCTCTGCCCTTCTGTGGACTGGGTGTGGAGGTGCAGGGTGTTGTGTTGCACCTGGCATCCTCCTCACTTACTGTGTACAACATCCATAAAGGCCAGGAGGGCACTCTTGATGTGGGGGAGTTGTTCTTGCATGCTGTCTCCAGTCCTGCTTTTATCTGGGTCGATTTTAATGCCCATCATGCCTTTCTCACATCGCCCCTTCCACATAATGAGGCTGGATGGCACCTTTCACTTGTTCTGGAGGAGATGAGTGGTGTCTCTCTCTTAAATGACATCACAGAACCCACTCATGTTCGGGGAGGATGCCTGGATCTATCTTTTACATCTTCCCCCCTTGCTGCCCTGGCACGATGGTCGCTCCACCCACGCCTAACCAGCGACCACTATGCCATTGACATTAGGCTGCTGCTCATGCCCCTCCCGCCCCCCCACCTAGGTCGGACCTCGACAAGGCCGACTGGGCCGCCTTTGCCAGGGCTTTAACAGCCATTTTTCAGGCCTCTCCTCCTGCTCCGGACCTCGAGGATAGAGCAGATCAAGTCACCAGTGCTTTTGCACAGGCCGCTTCCCTTACCATTCCGCTACAGAGCCGATCCTCGACGCGCTATCAAGATGGCTGGATTTACTGCGACAGAGTCAGGGAACTAAATCATTGGCTCAATGTGGCATGAAAGCAGTACCGGCGGCGCCATACATCCCTGCACCGCCGGTACCTTGCTGCTGTTACGCAACACGGTGTCTCAGAGAAACGCCACCTCAAAGAGGAGGCGTGGATCAGATGGTGCATGTCCTTGGATTCTCACACCACTCTCCGTGAAATGTGAAGGAGAATCTGGTCTGTCTCTGATACACGCCCTCCCCAACTGCCTTCTCACCCTGATCCAGCCACTGAAGTCAGCCACCTCGCGCAGCAATTCACGGATCATTCGGAATCCCACAACTTCCCGCAGTCCATTCGAGACAAACAGGTGCAGCTGTTTACCTCTCGTCTTGCAGCTATTCAGGCTGCCTGCGAAAGGCCTGACCCCGCTGATGGACCTATCACCAGTGGGGAACTACTCGAAGCACTGCAACGACTGTTGCTTCAGTCAAGCAGGGCAGTACTCCCAAGGTGGATGGAAAGCTGATGACAGAGAGAGCTGGAGCTCCCATTTCATTAGCCCTCGGGACTAGGTCCCAACCATCCCCCTTTGCTGAACTTTTTCAGTGTCTCAGTAACACAGAGAGTATGCCAGCATGCTCTCCAATACAAGTTTCTCTAACTATCAACACCAAACTACATGCACAGTAAACACTACCCTTCCTTTTTCAAAATTAAAAAAAAAAAAAGTCATGGCAGCACTACACGTAGCTTCGGAGTCCCCAAGGGGGGGGACCATAAATGCCCCCACCTTCCGCCCCTCTCCCGGTGACGACTTACGCTGCCTGGAACCACTGTCTGACTCTCTTCTTCTTCATTTCTGCAACATTCGCAGCCTTTCCTCTAACTTTCGCTCTGTTGAGCACCACCTCTCCTTCTCTAAACCTCACCTTCTTTTTCTAACTGAGACTCAGCTGTCTGAGGCAACTGACAGCAAACCCTTTCCTGTCTCCTCCTACTTTCTCTATACTCATTTCAAAGCCAAAGGTGGATGTTGCGTATATGTACACAATGACCTATCTTGTTCTCGTGTTCCTGAACTCGATTCTTCTGAATTCTCTACACTCTGGCTTCGGCTTTCCTGTCATTCTCTGACTAAATATATCTGTGCTGTTTACTTATCTCCTAATTCTACTGACTATCAAAAATTCTTTGACTATCTTACTTCTACAATGGAACACATTCTGTCCATTTCTCCTTTCTCTGAAATCTCCATTCGAGGAGATTTCAAAGTTCACCACCACCTTTGGCTCTCCTCTCCTTTCACTGATCCACCTGGTGAACTAGCTTACACCTTTTCTATCCTTAATGACCTACAGCAGCTTGTCCAGCACCCTACCCGTATCTCTGACCGCCTTGGAGAGAGCTCCAACATACTTGACCTCTTCCTTACTACTAATCCTTCTGCTTACACTGTTAATCTTTTCTCTCCGTTGGGCTCCTCCGATCACAACCTTATCACTATAACCTGTCCTATCCTTCCGGTACGGCCTGTGGACCCTCCAAAGAAACAACGTCTGTGGCATTTTGGAGCTGCGGATTGGGAGGCCCTCAGGCAGTACTTCTTTGATTTTCCCTGGAATGATTATTGCTTCCATGGCCAGGAGCCATCTGGGTGTGCCTTGCTCATTACGGAGGTTATTCTCTCAGGCATGGAAGCATACATTCCTTTCTCATATCCTCTGACTAATGCAAGAAAGCCTTGGTTTAATCACGCTTGTTCTAATGCTGTCCGCAACAAGGAGAGGGCCTATAACAGGTACCAGAGCCAACCCACCCCTGAATCACATCATCTTTACGTTTCTGCCCGAAATTGTGCTAGGTCTGTTCTTTGCTCTGCTAAAAATAATTTCATCCGTACTAAATGCTCTCAACTCTCCAACTCGAATTCTTGCCACTCCTTCTGGCACCTTGCCAAAAACCTTTCTAACAACTTTACCTCATCATCTTTCCCTCCTCTTTTCGACTCTGTTGACTCTGTAGCTATTTCTACTACTGATAAAGCAGATCTCTTCGTGCAGACTTTCTCCTCCAATTCCACCTTAGACGATTCCAGTGCTGTTCCTCCATCACTTCCCCCCTTTGACTTCCTCATGGCTGACATTAAAATTTCTTCAGCTGACGTATTTTCTACCTTCACTGGCCTCAATACTAACAAGGCATATGGGCCTGATGGAGTCCCTCCTGTTGTTCTCAAGAACTGTGCTTCCGTGCTTACACCCTGCCTAGGCAAACTCTTTCGCCTTTGTCTATCAACTCATATCTTTCCTTCTTGCTGGAAGTTTGCTCTCATTCAGCTTGTCCCAAAGAAGGGTGACCATTCCCAACCCTCTAACTATCGTCTAATTGCTTTAACATCCTGTATCTCAAAAGTTTTCGAGTCAATTCTTAATAGAAAAATTTTAAAGCACCCTTCCTATCACAACCTTCTTTCTGATCGTCAGTATGGGTTCCGTCAGGGACGCTCCACTGGCGATCTTCTCATCTACCTTTCAGACTCCTGGTCATCCTCCTTTCGGGACTTTGGCGAAAGCTTTGCCATTGCACTTGACATCTCAAAGGCTTTCGATTGAGTCTGGCATAAATCTTTAATTTCCAAACTGCCCTCTTACGGTTTCTATCCTTCTATCTGTGCCTTCATCTCTACCTTCCTTTCTGGTCGTTCTATAGCCGCTGTTGTAGACGGCCATCGTTCTTCTCCTATATCTATCAACAGTGGTGTTCCTCAGGGCTCTGTCCTATCACCAACTCTCTTCCTTTTGTTCATCAATGACCTTCTGAGCTGTACATCTAACCCTATCCACTCATATGCTGATGACTCCACCCTTCACCTATCCATTCGGTTCCCACAACGTCCGTCTCAGCAGTTACTTCAACAAACAAGGGACGAGGCTATGGCACACCTAATGTCTGACTTGGTTCGTATTTCTGACTGGGGTAAAAATAATCTGGTTGTTTTTAATGCTTCAAAGACTCAGTTTTTACACCTTTCAACCCGACAAAATATTCCGCAGGTATACCCACTAATGTTTAATAATATTCAGCTTAATCCTGCATCATCCTTGAACATGCTTGGGGTTTCATTTACTTGGGACTTATCTTGAAAAGATCATATTGCATCTCTTGTAAAATCTGCTTCCAAGAGATTAGGTGTGCTAAGCCGCCTTTGTTCCTTCTTTACCCCTGCACAATTGTTGACTCTATACAGGGGTTTTATCCGCCCCTGTGTGGAGTACAACTCTCATGTGTGGGGAGGCTTCCCACATACAGCTCTTCTCAATAGGGTGGAGTCAAAGGCTTTTCGTCTCATTAACTCTCCTCCTCTTACTGACTCCCTTCGACCTCTGTCTTCTCGTTGCACTGTTGCATCTTTATCTCTTTTCTATCGCCACTTCAATGGTCACTGCTCCTCTGAACTGTCTGCTTGCATTCCTCCTCTATGACGGGCGCATTGCACCCGTCTAGCAGCAAACTCTCATCCCTTTTCTGTCCAACTCTCTAATCCAAGAGTTAACTGTTACTCCCAGTCATTCATTTATGCAACAGGTCAGCTCTGGAACTCTCTCCCTCTGTCTGTATTTCCTGCTTCCTATGATCTCCGGTCTTTCAAATGCAGTGTGTCCAGGCATCTCGAAATGATCGGATCTTGAATTTGGCTCTTTCTTGTATTTTGTTTTTCTCTTGGAAGGAACAATAATTGCGGGCTTGTGGCCTTTGGTTCCTTCTTCCTCGCATAAAAAAAAAACGCAGAGGAGACACTGCACCAGGGCTTGACAGGCTCACCTATTCCGTGCTGTCCCATGCCGGAGATTGTGGTAGGACCTGTCTCCTTGATCTGCTCAATCACTCGTGGTCTGAGGGCCGTTTGCCGAGGTCATGGAAAACAGTAGTCATCCACCCGATTCCCAAACCTCGCAATCCCGGCGCCATGCGCCCTATTTCGCTGCTTAGCTGTGTGGCTAAGACAACGGAGAGTGTTGTGCGTGCTCACCTTGCCTGGCATCTGGGACCATTGCACCTGAGGAGTTTTGCTTACCATCCTGGCAGGAGTGCATCTCACTGCCTCGCTTCCTTCCTCGGGGAGCTTCGAGGTGGACGGGGGATCGCTGTCTTCCTTGATTTCGAAAAGGCCTTCAAGCTGGTGAGCCCTCTTGTCATCCAGGCAGCCCTTGCCAACAGGGGAGTCGGAGGTAGACTTTTGTCATGGGTGGGGGACTTCTTTTTTCACTGGATAGCAGGGGTTAGATTCCAGGGGCAACTCTTTCCCTTCTATCATCATCCCAATGGCACTCCCCAGGGAAGCGTTCTTAACCCCTTGTTATTCAACGTGTTGGTTGAGAGACTTCTAACTGCTGATTATGGACCCGGTGTGACACTGCTCATTTACGCAGATGACCTGGCACTGGTCTTCTTGAGGAAGGACTGCTTCACCCTTGCACCCACCTCTCTCTTTCTAGATTGCGCAACAAGTGTATTGAACTTGGACTGAAAGTCAACCTCGAGAGGACCAAGTGTCTACCTTTCGGTCTCCGCCCTCTCGAACATCCCCTCTCATTGAGTGGCCACTGCATTGAGCCTGTCACATTGCACTGCTATCTGGGGGTCTACTTTGACTCGGGGCTAACTTTCGCCCGACACGTGAGATACTTACGAGAGCGGGGCACTTCCCACATTTTTGCTCTCGGCTACCTGGCTACCTCTCTCGTCACAGCTTATGGGCGTCGTATGCAGTTCTGTGTACTTTCTATGTCCACGCAGTCCGCTCCCTAGTCGATTACAGTGTGATCTGTCCCCCAGGGCTGGCCTCCCCTATCTCCCAATCCTTGGAGGTACTCCAAAATGACGCCCTTCGGGTTATGCTGGGCACTCCACGCTGGACCCAACTGGTCAGTTTATGGATAGAGAGTGGGTTTCCATCACTCGCCCACTGGATTGCACTGCGTGTGCTTGCAGAAATGCTTCATTTAGTGGATCTTCATCCGACGCCACATGTCTCCATTCTGCTCAAACGCCTGGCTAGCAGGCCCCCAGACCCGTCCCCCCCTCGGGATTGGGCTCTAGCCATGGCGGCTCTCTTTCACAAGTTAGGTGTGGCACCAGAGGTATGCCAAGATCCAGAGCTGGTATGTCCAGGCTACGAACCTCTTGCGCCCTGGGCGCCTACCCCTTTCACCGTTATCAGTCCCACCAACATGAAGCCTCACCACTCGATCCTGGCCATCCTTCGGCAGGAGAGTTTCGGTAGACTCACTGCGCTCACCTCCTCTGATGCTGCAGTCTACTATATTGATGGCTCTGTTTCGTCCGATGGTTCAGCGGGAGTTGCTTTTGCTTATGGGGACCATACTGAATCCTGGCGCATCACCACGGGTGTCTCCGCCTTTCAGGTGGAGCTAGTGGCTCTTCTCTGTGCCCTGCGCCATGCCTATAGTCATCGGCATAGTCGTGTCGTTCTCCATACTGACTAACTATCCTCCCTTCAATGCCTGGCATCTCTCTAGTTGCCCACCAGTTCTTACTTACTGCCATATTTACAGTGTCCTCCCTCATCCACCAGTGGGGTGGCTCTGTTATTTTTCACTGGGTACTTGGGCATGTTGGGATACGGGGTAATGAACTAGCTGCTGCTGCTGCATGTGCAGCTACATCACTCCCTGATGTTACGTTTCCACTTTGCCCAAGTGCTTCCAGAGTTCTCTCTGCTGTGGCTGGCATTATTACAGAACTTACAAGGGATGACCAGCGCCTATGTGTCGCCGACGACTCACTCTCGGCCACTTGGAATGCTGCGGCCACATCATATTCCCCCATCTCGATCCCTCCAGCCTACCCAATTATCTCTTAGTCAGGCTCCGGCGTTTACGCATGGGATTCCTATGCTTCTGTCAGATTGCCAGCTTGGACCCTGAACCGTGCCCCAGCTGCTACGAGCGGTCGCTGAACCCCTCCACCATTACATTCTCGACTGCTCTGCAACCGCTTTTGTTCGAGAGCCCCCTGTAGAGGGCTTTGGTCGCTCCAGCGATGATGTGTACGATGCTGCTAGGACCATTGGCGATGCAACCTTTCGAAGGCTCCTCCAAACTGTACGAGATTATCCTCCTCCTCGTTGACTGCTACTTCCACCTCCCGTCATTATTCTAGGTCCAACTCACTTTTTTTTTTTTTTTTTTTGGCTCTCTCTTGTTTACTCTCTGCTAATCACTGACGGACTCTTAGTTTGCCCGTGTCCCACAACCGGTGGGCAGGTATCGAACAACCAACAACAGCAATGGCATTGGGAGAGGAATGTGTTTTCTGAACGCTTTCTAGTTTATCTATAAATCAGTGTTATCTGTCTCGCAGGCTGCAAATTAACCACTCTGATTTTCAAAGTTTGTGGACAGAGAGGCGATAGGAATTTTGATGTCGACTGTACCTCGTTCATGATTCTTTTAAGCTTAGGATATTCTCAGTCGGTTCTTTACTGTTATTATAATAATAATAATAATAATAATAATTATTATTATTATTATTATTATTATTATTAGCATTAGCATTAGCATTAGTATTAGTATTAGTATTGTTTTTACTTATTTTTTCAAGTATTTATCTATTTCTTTATTTGTCTGTTTATCTATTTATTTATTCATTCATTTATTTGTTTATGACACAATACTCACATTTATACCATCAGTGGATTCTATTTCCGTGTTAAAAGAATGTAGTTAACATGGAAAATAAGGTTAAAGTAAAATATGCAACACACACACACACACACACACACACACACACACACAAATTTTACCCATGGAATTTGTGTTGGTGTTAAACTGAATAACTGTAGCCCCAGGTTCAGCTAACATGTGAACCCAGTGGACTGCAGGCTGAAGTTGCCCATCTCCAGCAGTACATTAGCCTCCTTCCATTAGATAGGGAAGTACTTGAGGGACGTTTGCATAACCAGGTAGTGGATCCGTCTGACTATATCAGTGCCACCACACAAAGGCGTCTCTCTCTAACACCCGTCCATTATGAGAGAGAGAGAGAGAGAGAGAGAGAGAGAGAGAGAGAGAGAGAGAGAACAGGGAAAATAATTATTAGGTATTAAACTAAATCGCCAAGACATAGCTAATAAGACGCGGCCTGACCTCCCCAGAATCCGAATGACGGTTTATCGATGGACGGATATTGCTATAGTGTATTTGCCTAAACTTGGCCCAAAAATTGACCAGTTGGTGTTTAGCTCACGTAACTCAATAAGAATAAGACAATACTGTGATCGTATATCCCTTTCATAGCACTTCTTCGCGACTAGCATGGAGTTCTAGTGTTAGTCCTTTGCTATAACTCGATAATCAAGATGCAGATGGCAATTTTAAGCCAACTTAGAGTAAAAGGGGCATAGGGATCAATATGGAATAAGTGGATATATCTGAACAGATTGGCTTGACGGAGGGATATGTGACCTTTGGGGAAATCATGGGTCAGAGAGAAAATTGGGTCCTGGATGATTGACCTAAAACCGTTCCTTAAACTCAGTCAGTTCGGGGATTCCATTTCCCCCCCCCCTTTTGTTTTAACTGATCGAAGACCATTTCTTTAACTTTATCATCTGTAGGACGCCATTTTTTTTTTTTTACCAGCCGCGATAGCGAAGCTGATATTGTTTTCAATTTGTGTGTGTGTGTGTGTGTGTGTGTGTGTGTGTGTGTGTGTGTGTGTGTGTGTGTGTGTGTGTGTGTGTGTTAGCACGATAACTTCGCGACCGCTCAAGATATCATCACAAAATTTTACAGGTGTATAGTAGGGAAAAAAAAGCGATCACGAGTTCGTAATTGGTGAAAATAGGTCAAGGTCTGTGTGTCTGTTACCACGATAACTTCGCAACCGCTCAAGATATCATCACAAAATTTTACAGGAGTGTAGTAGGGATGAAAATCTATGAGTTCGTAACTGGTGAAAGTGGATCAAGGTCAAGGTCATATTCCAAGCCGCGCTAGATATATATCGGCTCACGGCAGGTGTGAGTCCTCTTTTAAGGGGGGCTTCTAGCTTTTTTTTTTTTTTTTTTTTTTACCGAAGACTATTCCATGAACTCTATCAGCTTTAGGACACCATTTTCGTTTTTTTTGTTTTCCTTAATTTCCTTAAGACCATTTCTTGAACTCTACAAGCTTCAGGACTATTTTCTTTCCTTTTTTCAATTTTGATCCACGTAAGCCCTTCAGTTTGTTGGTGTTTCAATACTGAGTTGTTTTTCCTGCCTAGACACGAGTTTACTTAGCTTTAGGCCAGTATTCTCGTCGGTTGAGGAAGCTCCCTAACACCTTCTCCTATGCGATTTTTTTCTTACACCTTTCTATCTTCTGTGTTACGTAAGTCCTTCCAATATCTCCATACTCGGCTTAAATAACGTACAAAACGATAATGGCCAGCCGTATCCAAAAATTAATTGTTATGGAAGGGGTGTTAGGGAGCTTCCTTACCCGACGAGAATCCCATCCTTAGGATGAACTTTTGTACGGATTTTTTTTATTTGGTTTTCCCTCCTCTGTTCATCTTAAAAAAAAAAAAGCAGTCACTCGAAACTCAATTAAATTTCTCGGCAGAGTGAGCAGGAATAAAATTAAAAATAGTCCATTGGAGTGAAAAGATTATACCCTATTATTTACGCAAAGGGAGATTTGTTTTTCATTCTCATTTTCCTTTCTCCTTTTTTTCTTTCCCTTTTTTTTTACTGGACACGTTAGTGGAGGATTAAACTATTTTATTTAGGAAATGGGAGATTTATTTTTCTTCTTTTTTGTTTTTTTTTTCTTTTTTGCTAGACGGGTTAAGTCTATCGTTGATCTAACTCATCGTTGAGACAAGTGATTTTTTTTTTATTTGGATAAAACTCTGAATTTAGCAAGAATAACCTAGGGGAGAAAAAGCGTCATTGAACTGGAGGTAGTTGAACTGATATTAAGTGTCCTTCTACCAATGCTCTTGTTGTTCATGTTTTAGTATGTTTTTAGATAGTACAGGTGATGGAACTGACTCGGTAATACCACACACACACACACACACACACACACACACACACACACACACACACACACACACACACACACACACAGCCACATCTATTACCATGCCTGTGTCACAAATCACATACAGCAACATCATCATAAGTGTTACATTACCACCATCATCATCATTATCATTATCATCTGATCTAGATTCCCGACTAATTGTTATTAATTTTGATATATATATATATATATATATATATATATATATATATATATATATATATATATATATAGAGAGAGAGAGAGAGAGAGAGAGAGAGAGAGAGAGAGAGAGAGAGAGAGAGTGATAGATAGATAGATAGATAGATATACATATATATACATAAATATATATATATATATATATATATGTATATATAGATAGATAGATAGATAGATAGATAGATAATGCAAGGAAGAAGGAACCAAGGCCTGTTTAGGCTAACTCCAATGATCATTAATTAATCAATTTATTTATGTATT
Source organism: Coenobita brevimanus (assembly GCF_032717465.1). Taxonomy (NCBI): domain Eukaryota; kingdom Metazoa; phylum Arthropoda; class Malacostraca; order Decapoda; family Coenobitidae; genus Coenobita; species Coenobita brevimanus. The sequence goes on along the minus strand of NC_136992.1, from coordinate 5,325,342 downwards.
TATTTATTTTTCTTTTCACTTAACCGATTTTATTAAGCTAAAGGGAGATATGCCGGATATATTATAAGGTCTGTCCATTAACCATTTCATAACGAGAACTCTTTCCTTAGGTAATTAGCCTATCATCGCCTGGCAATATCAGAAGTTAAACTGAAAAATATGCCATCATATTAGAGGTATTAATGAGTCTTAGTTCCTATTATAAGTTTTCTGAGAACTTCCAAGGCATATGTCTTTGAGTTAGGTGGCGTAGTTATTTTAATTATTAACACTTCCAGGAGGAGGAGGAATTGGAAGAGGAAGGGGAAGGGGGAAGAGAATGAGGATGAGGATGAAGAGGAAGGGATGTAAGGGAAGAAGGAGAAGGACGAGGAAGAGATGAAAGGGAAGAAGGAGGAGGACGAGGAAGAGGAGAAAGAGGAGAGGAAAGAGGAAGAGGAAGGAGAAAAAGAGAAGGAGGACGGCGACGACGACGAGGAGGTGGAGGAGGTGGAGAGAAAACTGACAAGGAAATGGAGAATATAAAACAAAGGAGAGAAGTGATAAGAAATATAAACAGAAAACTAAAAAGAAGAGAATAAGCAAGAAATAGACGAAGAGGAAGGGAAAGTGGACAGATGAAGTAAAGAGGAAAGATTACCGAGATTATTGGAAAGTCACAGAAGAGGAGTGACTGACTAGGAGAGAGGAAGCAGGGGGATGCAAGAGAGAGGGGAGGGACCAGGTAAAGGAAGATTGAACACTAATAGGAGGGATGAGATTGGAGAGATGGGTGATTGGGGAAGGGTAGGGGAGAGGGAAGGGACGGAGATGTGTACAGTAAGGGAGGAAGGAGGGTGTTGTGTGTGTGTGTGTGTGTGTGTGTGTGTGTGTGTGTGTGTGTGTGTGTGTGCAGGGAGTTTTACGGTCGTAGTCTTAAACTGTGGGCAGGCGTTCACCTTGCCATATCCATATCTTTTGGCAATCTTAACGCACGAAAGGGGTAAAGTTCCTCTGCAAACGGAAGAGGATTACCCCAGCTTAGTGCTGGAATCCGCGGGGAGTCTCATAGCACCCCTAACATGCCCCTTCTTCATATTATAGCAACCTTGTGCAAAGAAAACTATGTAGAATTTGAAGGGCCCTATCGTGTGTGTGATGGGAGTTTTAATTTAATGATAAAAACATCGTGTAAAGAAAAAAAAAAATAAGCGTTTGATATTATTATCGTTTTAAAAGACTTTACCGTTTCACTGGAGATGGTTAATATACGACGAGACGAAAACAAAGATGAGATACTGTATCCACTTCCTTTTAATTTCTCAATATTTCTCCCAAGCTGTTTATCAGATTTGGTGCATGATACTTTTATAATTAGTTTGATTAGTACGTGAAATAATTCCTACAGTAAAGAATGGCCGAGTACTACCTAAACAGACGACTGGTGCACAGCCAGTTAGTTTGAATTACGAAGTCTCATGCTTACGTTCGGTGAGCTTCTGCAAGTCCACACTAGTTTGTTTTGGCTTGGTAATATATTTTTCTGGTATATTTTGGTGTGACTTGAACGGTTTTGGCTTTTATTTTCTGTGTTCGTGATTGGTTTTCAAATTAACCCCCTCCCCCGTGTCTTGGGGTGGGATTTCAGGGTTCTGGGTGGGCAGAATGGCAAAAACAAGCATTTGGGGCAGAAATTCGTAGGGTTATTACTGACAACATGAGCCCCTTTGAAGCTATGGCTGACACCGAATTTTTCCTACGGTACAGGTTCTTCAAAGTCTTTATGCATACTCTTATACAGAGTATTAAAGAACAAATGCCAGTCTTTAATAACAGAAGAGGAAAGAGTTGCAAACATTAATATATTATATTCTGTGTGAATCTTAGAAATTTTATATGTATTGTTTTTATTTTAAGATTTTGATTGTTAAAAATATCAGTGTTACCAACTGTTTTCTGCGCCTACCCACACAAAGAGGTGCGCTATCCCGATTACAAGATTACCACTTACGTTCAAGGTGTGAGCTTCCACATCGAGCAGGGTGCGGGAACGGAAGCCCTTGCCCTCAGTTTCAAGACTACGTGCATAAGTCCCAGCAATGCCTTAGACCCGGTATTAGGTGAACCAGGCTGACCCGTCCCTGCACACAGCCCTGCTTTTCATCCTGAGCAGTGAGCAACGATGGGTCATGAGCGGAAGAGCCAATTAAAGGCTTCAGTAGTGCCAGGGGTCTGGGAATAAGTGGTGTGTGTGGGTAGTGTGTGTGGGAGGTGGTGTGTGGTGGTGGTGGCGATGTGTGGGTGGTGGTGATGGTGGTGGTGATGACGGTGGTGTGTGTGTGTGTGTGTGTGTGTGAGAGAGAGAGAGAGAGAGAGAGAGAGAGAGAGAGAGAGAGAGAGAGAGAGAGAGAGAGAGAGAGAGAGAGAGGAGTAAGTAGCTAGGCAATTAAATAAAGAAAAAAGAAGGAAAGAAAGACTGAAGGGAAAGAAAGAAAGCGAGCTCAAGCTTCCCCACTTACATGTCCCTTCAGGCACGGTCCCCGCGTGAAATATCCCCGCCATTGCAACTCCCACCGTGAACGAAATAACTCACCTAAGAAAACTGGCGAGTCAGCCCGAACCATTGTGAAAAATGTCTGCTGTGAAATGAATACCATCACTCAGTGCCGCCGCTCGGTGTGGGAGGAAAACATGCTGTGTGTGTGTGTGTGTGTGTGTGTGTGTGTGTGTGTGTGTGTGGCGGAACATCACGGAGTCAAAAAATACTTATGAATATGGAGGCTATTGGTCGTTTTTTTCTCATGATTATTTTTTTATTAGGCTATATCTTCCACGTCAGATGAAAAATGTAGAGAGGAGTGAGTAGGATGGGTGGGGATGGTGATGGGTGGTGTATCTTAACGTGATCAGTTTAACTTGTGAATAACTGAAATGTAGATTGGCTAGCAGTCAGTAAAATAACTTCTATAATACAGGGTGGTCCACATACAACGTGCTCTTCCAAACCACCGAACGATTTCTTGCGTGTTGCAAGTACGGTTCACGCAGCGTCATTAATATGTTCATACTGCATCATTTATTAATTTCCCACTCCCAATGCCAGACCTACATCCACACCAGCAGACTGAGCCGTCCCTGCAACACGTAAGATACAAAGGGTGAGTTTCTAGTGAAGTGCTATTTATGGATCACCCTGTATTTACATCAGAGGAAAAATGGATGGAGACGAGTGAGCAGGATTGGCTGGAATGGTGGTGAGGTAGGCTGGGTTATTACCACCTGATGATATGGTATTGTAAGTTGGCCGGTATCGGCGGGGTGATAGTTTACTTCAGAATTTTTTCCAAGGTCACAGTAAATTCATGAAGAATAAAGAAAGCAGGCGTCGCTCTTGTATACCTGGTGTGTTAAGAAGAAGAAGAGAGGAGGAGGAGACGGAGGAAGAGGAGGAAGAAGCTGAGAAGAAGATGAGAAGGAAGAAGAGGAGGAGGAAGAAGAAGAGAAGAGGAGGAGAAGAAAAAAGAAGAGAAGCGGAGAAGGAGGTGGAAGGAGAGGAGAGCAGGAGGAGAAAGAAGAAGAAGGGAGGAAGAGGAGGAGGAGGAGGAGGAGGAAGAAGAAGAAGAAGAAGAGAAGGAGAAGAAAAAGAGAAGGAGAAGGAGGAGGAGGAGGGGAGGAGGAGGAGGGGGAGGAGGAGGAGGAGAAGGAGACGGAGGTTAAAGACAAGCCTTTCTCAGAGAGACTACGAGTATATTCCTCTTCGTTACAACCTGTAAACATATCTGTAAAAGTCAAGGAGATATAAAGGGTTTAAAGTTTCAGAAATTGAAAATGGCTCATAAGTCGGCCATCTTGTTTTTGTTTTTTTTCAAATGTCGAAAGGACGGGCACCATCTTCCTATATGGATCTACACTCATGCAAAATATGATAAAATTCGAACAAATGGTTTCAAAGATGCAATATGGAATGGACGAACGGACGGACGGAATAATGGAAGTACGGACGGAAGGACGGACGTGACCTAACCTAAGATTCCACTTCATGAGAAACGAAGTGGAGTAAAAAGGAGAGGAGGAACAGAAAGAGAGAAAAAGAGAGGCAATCAAAGGAAAAGAGAAGGAATAGATAGTTGTAGGAAGCAGAGGAAACAGAGAAGACGTATAGACGACTAGAAAGTGGGCGAAAATTCAGAGGACTGGAAAAAAAAATAGAGGTGAAGGAAAGTCATTATCATTCACCCTTGTCAAACAAAAAAGAAACAGTCTTTGTTTGCCTCCTTTATCTTTTGGCCATTAATCATAAAATTCAGGCTAACATCAGTGCAGGTCCGCGTTTCCTCCCAAAATATCTGTTCCCAAGCTTAGTGTGACAGATTAGTATCTTAATATGTTAGTATTAAATTCAGGTGATTCTTTTGTAATTAGGAGAGCGTCATAGTAGGTATAATCGGCACCAATATACTCATTTTAGTCTAACATGGCCTATAATTGTTCTCTCCACCATGAATACTAAATTCCATTGACAGATTAACATTAGAATATGATTTTAGTCACGAAGAAGTGGTATGGAGAGAATATAGAGCCATCGTATTGCCTTTTTCTATGCCACTGAGCTACGTGAAACAAGCTGCAAAAGGACCAAAATCTATGCCAAGTTAGTGTGAAAGAACTATAGTCATGTCACCAGTCCTGTTTCTGTCTCCAGGTACTCGGGAAATTAATAAGATAATTCCGTTGCAACCGACATTGATGAATTAATTAAGTTATGGATAAAGGCCCTTAACGTAGATTGCTGCTGTTTTAATGAATTTCTGTTTATATGGAGAAAGACAAGACGACAGAACTTTTGGTGGTGACTGTACAAGGCTAATGATATCCACAATATATCAAACCCTAAAAGTTCCAACGGTCTTAAGCTAATCATCATCATCTTTGGCAATAAACTAATTTGAATCACACGTACTCGGAATGAATAGCTTAACAATCAAAGAAACATAAAAGGAAAACTGCCGTAGGCCAGGAAGGCCATCCTAAAGAGCTGCTGTCAAAGAATAACACACCACTACCAGAATATGACAAGGATAGCAAACGAGAAATTGCTTTCAGGAAGATCAAACTCTATAGCCAAAAATGTAACAATAAAAACGGGAGAAATCAATGCAGTAAACACACACACACACACACACACACACACACACACACACACACACACCGCTCGCTGGTGCAGTGGTAACGTTCTCGCTTGCCATCTGGTAGACGGGAGTTCGCGCCTCGCTCAGGTCGCGAAAAGTTTCACTGACGAAGACTTCGGTGGTTATTGTCCCCCTTGAGCAAGGGGACAGGTGTGTGCGTGTGTGAAGGTCACAGCCTTGCCCTTAGATCGGACTATATGAGCTCTCAGCTCCCTTCCGGGAGGGTAAAAGCTGACGATCTCGACCATCAGGTGATCCTGACCGACCCGGTGAATTACACACACACACACACACACACACACACACACACACACACGTCGGACAAAACAGCACCCGCTCTCGTTTCGAGACCGTTTCACAAAATCGACTGTAGGCAGCAAGAATAAAACAAATAATATGTCATCTAATGGAAAGAATTTATATCTTTGAAATTCTTGGCTCCATTGCACGAATATGAAACAAGGACGATGCAAAATGAAAACTGAATGATAAAAGCTCTATTTCTCGGAGCTCTAAAAAGTGAATGGAGCGTGAATAACAAAAACAGGAATCTGGCCACACACAATCAGGGATATTTTCGCTCAAGTATTTGCATCGTTTTCCACATATAATGGACGGCTGCGGGAAGGGCTTTTAGCGTATTGGTGTTTTTGGCGTTACTTTTATGCTGTTTGATGGAAAGGCAGGGGCTGGTGAGCCGGCGAGCAAGGAGAGAATGCCAACCCCTTCCCTCCGATGTTATCTTATTCCTGCTGCTGCCGCACTATTGAATTCAGCTTTGGATGAGACTTTTCCAGGGGTTAGGTGCGGTCTTCCTTACCCTTTTCCCAAGCGCAGGGCTTATATACAGCCTTCATTACCCTTTTCCTAAGTGTGGGGGTTAGATATAGCCTTCATTACCCTGTTCCTAAGTGCAGGGGATAGATACAGCCTTCACTGACCTTTTCCCAGTGCAGGGGTTAGATACAGCCTTTATTGCTCTTTTCTGAAGTGCAGCGGCTAGATACAGCCTTCAATAACCTTTTCCCGGGACGAGGTTCGTCCTACGTTGAATCAAATCCTCTGGAGGTGGACTGATTAAAATAAAAGGAAGTATGATGTTGGTCACAAAGAAGTTCTGCGAAAAGGACGTACAGCCTTTACTCTAACTTGGTCTAAAATAGCCACGTTTCCATCTTGAATGCTGGGTGCTAACAGTATACTAACACTAAAATAGGATGCTAGTCACAAACAAGCGCTATGGAAAGGAAGCTGAGCCTCAGCATTATAACTTTTTCTGCCACTGACCTATGTGAAATAAGCTCCAAGAAGACGAAAACCTGGGCCAAGATCAAATGAAAGGAGCATAGCCTTGGTGGTCCATTTACTCCCTAGCTAACATCAGAGGATTTTCTTCAGATTCGGAAACCCCCTGGCGGTGAAGAGATTAATTGAAACTTTACTGATGCATCTACTGCGAAAAGCCCCTCCACAGCTGAATAAAATCGTCCTAGGATAGAGAGAATGAACTTAAAAATAAAAAAGTTACCTTGCTGAAGAGGTAAAAAGATGTTCAGAGAGAGAGAGAGAGAGAGAGACAGACAGACAGAGACAGACAGACAGACAGATAGCGGGTGAGGAGGGGGGGGAGGGGAGGGGAAGGGCAGGAGGGAGAATAAGGCTCTTAATAACATGAAAAATAAGACTAAAAGAACTCAGAAAGCATTAGGTCCAAATGAAAAGGAAGGAGCATCAGAGAGCAAACAACACATCAAGAGAATCCTCTTAGAACCACCTTCTTTAACGAATTTACCAGTGGCAAAAATTCGAAATTCTTTTGCACCGTTAGTAAATGTTTTTGAAGATGTGTCGTGTGTATATATATATATATATATATATATATATGGAGCCTCTGTGGTAGAGTGTGTTTTGCACGCTGGTGAGCGCGGGTTTGCCTCCCGCCAGAGTTGTAAAAACTTTGAGAAGCGTTCACCAAGCCACTTGCTACTTTGGCGGACACAAAGGGTGCTGTGGTTGAACTAGTGTCGCATACTAGTATGCTTTCACCCAGTCGGCTTAAGGTGTGCCGATTACACTTGGTTCACAGACTACACACACATCCAAAGCCACTACAATATTACAATTACACTTACAAGCACTTCTCACCCTACATACAGTCTCTACCAGACAGCCTAAGCCACTGGGTGGAGATACATTGGCTGTATCGTCCCTGCTTCGGTAGGGATAGGCCGGTCCTGCAGTGGACCTCAACGGCATGTCGGCAGGTCTTCTAGCAGATGAGTAAAGTCTGCTTTTACCAAATTCAAATCCTTAAACTGTTCCCTGCCCCGGCGGGGATTTGAACCTGGGTCCGGTGGGACTGCAGGCCACCTCTCTCTCTCTCTCTCTCTCTCTCTCTCTCTCTCTCTCTCTCTCTCTCTCACACACACACACACACACACACACACACACACACACAGACAGAATTCAGCTTATTAAATTCATAAACCAGACATCAGCCGTGAAGGAAACGACATTATACGACATAATTATAAAAGTTAGTCCTGAAATGTGACTTGCGAATAAGTTATGATTATTTGTTGTAAGTTTTCTTCGTTATGTTAAAATTCTGTTATGTTAAACCGCATGAAAGTAGTGAGAGGAAGGATAAGGTGGTAGTCAACGATGTGAAAGGGTTAAAGGAGGAGAACAACAACAACAACAACAACAACAACAACAACGAACCTCAGATAAATGCTTATCTACTGCACGAGGGTTATTAAGGAAGTACATATTTTTTAGCTCTGATGTTCACCGGCGATACAGTATGCAATCATTGATGTTATGTCCAGGTCCCTAATTGTACAGCTGGGCGGAGAGGGGAACAGGAGAGAAAACAAATTGGCCCAAAAGTCTTACCGGCTCGATAACTGACTTTGCGTTCTTCCATTAGCGAACTGGCAATTCTGACCACTGAAGCAGCAGATTTGGCTCCTGAATGACGGTCTGCGTTGGATCAAAACAAGGCAGGTTGGCATCAGTGTGGAGAATATTTGACTCCCTGATTCACAAATTACTCTACCTTTCATGTACAGTACCACGGGTGCAGGACAGGGACGCCTTCACGCGGTGGCACTGATATATCCTGGCCGTAGAGCCTCTGCTAACCCACCCCTCCACCAATGCCCTTCCCTTGCCTTCCATCTCTCTCCTTCCTCGCCTATCCTCCTCCCTCCCCTCTTTTGCTCCTCTCTTCCACTCTGCTCTACTTTTCCTCTCATAAATCTCCCCTTCTCCCCTCACCTTCCCCTACCCCTTCCTTCCCTCACATACCCTTCCCCCTCCCCTATCACTCCCTTTTCTATACCCCTCCCCCTCCCCCTGCCCCCCACTCCCCTCTCCTCGGCTCCCTGTTGGCAGCATTGACTCTTTGATGGCGGCGAATTACGAGCTTTCAAATTAATTGAGTCTATCACCCCTCCCCCTGTCTCTCCATCAGTACATTGTTCATTCTCTTGTAGTGCCAGTAAGTTAGGTTAAGATGTAATATAAGTGAAACTTAAATGTAAGATAGTTGTAATTTAGTAATTAAGAACAATTTAGTATATGTGTGAATAATTACAATCTACTATAAGTGTATGATAAGTATAAAATAAGAATGATTTTTGTATTGTAGAGATATGTTAGAAGTGAACATCTACGTATCATGTAATTCGCATTAAGTATTACATCAGCCGACCACACTCCCTCCTTCCCTCCATACGCACTCCCTCCTCCCCCTCCATAAAACACGCGGGTAGCGGAGTTGAACATTTAAATTGGCTTAATCTTCATAACCTCATAATAGAGTAAATTCAAAGATATATTTCGGTCTCAGTTCATTTTAGTGTTACAAATGCTAATTGAGAAAGTGCCAGAAGGGGAGAAACAGTCCATAATGTTCTATATATTTAGTTACCTCGTAATATCGATCGTTGTACATTCCCACGCTTGGTTAACTGATGAAATAGCATCCGAACATCATTACGAAGGCTTGATATTAGTGTGATCATCCTCGATACTACTCCGATTTTCTCCATCGTCGTGTAATCTTGGTAAGATACGATAAGCTCTAAGGAAGTCAATTCCCAAATGAGTGTTGCAAGACATACTTGTTAACGTGAAAGCTGTAACCGGAAGTTAACATCCTCGAATGCAACTGGACTGAGGTATCCGAGGTTATATAAGACGTGGGCAAGCATATGACTACGTGACTCATTCCACCGCCTTCGTTTGATTCGCAGGTCAGTGTTTAAGCCTCATAATCTCACCCCCTTCCGTTGTTTTCACATTTAGAAAATAGAATGATTAATAATGTTTAATAGCAAAGTTCTTGTGTGTCTCATTCCACCGCCTTCGTTTGATTCGCAGATTTTAACATCAAATGAAGTCGTAATCTGCCAAATACGTCACCACACTTACATCCCACACCCTTCCCCCACCTTCATTGTGTTAGGCAAAAATCTAAATTATTGTACCTTAACCTAAGTCGAGGAGTATTCTGTATTATAGGTCTCAAGGGAAATAATGTAATCGAAGTGTATTTCATTAGTGTAAAAAGGTAATCTAATTCTAGAAAGTTGTGTAAATATTGAATAAGGTCATTTTGGGTCTTACCATTTATTGAATTGAGTGTTATGATTCTCATCATTGATGTGAAAGTGTTACTGTAGGAGAGTGGTGCAGGATGTATTATTGAGGAAATGGTCTTTAAATCGTTCTAGTATCGTCTTTTCTCGAGTCCTTCTGTGACCAAGGAGAATGACATCCACTCATAACTCGAATGGTCTTTCTGTTCCACGTGTTATTACAACAGTGTTAACTAGGGAAGTGAGTCTATGGATTTAAGCATTTATCTAATTTTTTGTATGATAAAAATCAATGTTATAATCTTTAAATTCGGGTTTCCAACTACCTTTCTTTGATGGCAATGTATTGGGTGGCATGCAAGGTATACTAGGGGAATAACAACTCGAGAACCTAAGCCTACCGAAATTCATGCTAACCCATTCAGTATGAAATCTGATTCAACAGTTTGGATCTAAGTCGGGTAATTCATTGGTATCTATTTTGGAGTAAGGGAATTAAAACACCCCAGTGGTTTTGGGTCTACACTAAAAACAGGCTCGATAATTTAATGGCAGCCACGTTGGTAAAAAGTGTTATGCTCAAGGTCAATCCAGAACGGCTAGCCATAAAGAATATTACGCTACCACGCCTCTCATCCTCCATAAATTCTAATACAACCTTGAATAAGGAAACAAGAACCGGCATAGAATTTCACCTAGTACTAAATAACTGACACCATTATAATCTCAACTTCAAATTCAGTGCCCATTCCTAGAGATTTACACTCCAACGCTAAGCGGAGACAAAAGAAATTGTTGCAAGAGGAGAGATTGTAGTGACGACAAAGTTTTGTGGGATCAGAATCGTCGTAACATTACTCTGGTGTTTTAACAGTGAGATATAATTAAAATTCTAAAGCAATAAACTGGGGTTAGCGGGGGTATTCATTAAACTTCTCGGCAAAACACTGGTGGCCAGTGAGCTATACATAAAAATTCCTACCAATACTCTGTGTGTGTGTGTGTGTGTGTGTGTGTGTGTGTGTGTGTGTGTGTGTGTGTGTGTGTGTTTCCCTGAATAATTCAACGAAATATATAAGGCGTAATGTTGTGGGTTGTTTCCTGTGAGATGGAGCCGTGGAATCCAAAGACCTGAATGACGAGTGGATGGATGTGAGGCTCATTCCTCTGCGCACTCTGATCAGTACTGCTCCAGCATTTGTACCTTCCTGCTGCTGTGCTGCAACTCTCCCACGCCATTGCACAGTGTTGCATATATAACGTCCTTCTTCCACTCTGCCGGGGTATTTCTCATGTGTTGCGGGGACGGCCAAGTCAGTGTTATCAATATCTTCTCAGCATTATTTATTCATTTCATACTCCCACTGCCACTCCCACGCCCACACCAACAGAGAACAGACTGAGTCGTCCCCACAACACAAGATACCATCAAGCAAGTTGCTAGTGAAGTGCAATTTACGAACCACCCTGTATTAGTTGAGGACAGGGTTAGAATGGTGGCAATGATGAAAAAAAAAAAAAAAAAAAAAAAGTCGCTGTACAGGAATGAAAAGATGTCCGGAGAGAGAGAGAGAGAGAGAGAGAGAGAGAGAGAGAGAGAGAGAGACGTTAGACGGACGGAAAAACAGACAGTCAAAGGGACAGACGGAGGGACAGAGAGACAGACAAACGGACAGACACATGGACAGACAAAAGGACATACAGGAAGACGGACAGACAAAAAGACCGGAATATGGGCTCACAGAAAGACAGACAAAATGACCGGAAGACGGGCTGACAGAGAGACAAACAGACAAAAACACAAAGACGGAAAGACAGACAGACAGAAAGACAAACCGACAGGAAGACTGACAGACAGACAGACAGTGACAGAGACAGGAAGATAAAAGACAAAGACAGAGAGACCGATAGAAAGACAAACAGAAAGAAGGACAGATATAAAGACAGAGAGATAGGCAGAAAGACACACACAGGACAGGACAAAAAGAAAGACAGACAGACAAACAGAAAGACTGACAGACAGACAGCGAGTGAAGAGGGAACGGGAGGGAAGGACAGGAGAGAGAATAAGGCTCTTAAAAACATGCAAAATAGAACAGAAAGAACTCGGAAAGCATAAGGGATCCAACTGAACAGGAGGGAGGAGCATCAGTGTGCAAAGAACACATCAAAGAACATCCCCTCTTAGAACCACATCTTTTCACCAACGCTCCAGTGACAAAAATACGAAATTGTACCACCAATGAATTTTGTATGTGTTGATGTGATACTCGTGTAAATACTCACCCTACGCTCGCAAAGTGAGGGTAGGTGTTGTGCTTTCATCGACGTGTGTGTGTGTGTGTGTGTGTGTGTGTGTGTGTGTGTGTGTGAAAAATAACTTTATTTCACCAGACTTGGTGGAAGGGTTGAAGGTCATCCAAGTGACTTGCCTATTGTTTTTGAGAACAATAGGCCAAATGTAAATATCAAAGGCCCTGGTCAAAGTTTTACCTAGCGAGGTCAATGTAAAGCTTTTTTATTCAGTTTAGGCCAAACTTGATGATAGAGTTCAGGGCAATAACGAAATGAGTAGATTTTGGGAACAGTTAAAGGTTAATGTCAAAGGGCAAGATTGAAACTCGATTCATGAGTCTGTGTGTAAACAAAGTAACTAAACCATTTTGATCTGCTTTGGATCAAATTTGGTGGATGGATTGAGGACCAGCCAAGGGATTAACCAGTTGTTTTCTTAGAACAATTGGCCAAAGGTTAAGGTCACATGATAAGATCAGTTTAAAGTAGCTTCGACCATTCAATATATGGCCTGAAACACTCGAACCTGGTATTAGATGTGCATAACACCAACTTGTTTGCACCTTCCAGTCCTCCCTTCCTCTTACTGGTGGGAAACTGGAGGTTTTAGTCATATCTTACCAAACCTGTGTTAGAGATACAGATTATCTTTTTATCATGAGTTTTATTGCGTATCTGGAGTGGACACACATCTCGTGCATGTGTTAGTGACTGCGTTGGCAGAAATGTGGTTCATCGCCTGAGGGCATCAGAGACGGAGAGAAAAAAAAAAAACTCAGGAAGGGGTAGGCCATTCAACGCATAAATACTGTTGGAGTGGGAACGTGTGGTCGCTGGAGAGTTGTGTTGTTGGTGTCTGACTGTCAGGGTATATTACATATATCAAAACAGTTGTAATGATTCAAAATATGACGTGAAGCAGTGTTTCGTGGAGATCAACCCCCCACCCACCCACCCCCTGACCCCACAGACCCCAACCCTCACCTCTCATCCCTGAGGTCAGGTGCACGGTTACAAAACATGAATGTCGCTATTATCAAGGCATCTCGCAGTGGGGGGGGGGTAATTTCCTTTATATGTGACTGTACAAGGAGAATGTTACGTGTGACTGTACAAGGAGAATGTTATCGCCATCGTCGTCATCGTTATCGTCATCAGTCATCAGTTGTCTGTCATCAACCATCAATCATCATCATCACCATCATCATCATCATCATTATTGTAGCCTTATTTACACTATAATAAGTTGGACAGCTAGGTAGGGAACAGAAAAAACAAAATTACAAACTGTACAGCCTCGTGAAATGTGACACACCTTCATCCGCAGGCCGTTCCAGACAACGAAATACACACAAACATTCCTTAAGCCCTTTTGTTGTTATAGACTCATTATGTCTAACACCAGACGATTTTCCTCAGCAGAGCGAAACCCTAACAGAGAGAGAGAGAGAGAGAGAGATAGAGAGAGAGAGAGAGAGAGAGACTATCGTGTTCAAAGCCTTCCAGCTATATACATATTTGCGCATTTACTCAAGCTAAAACCTGACGATTTTATTCAACTGAGGGAAGTCTTAAAAGCGAAGTTTTACAGAACATTTTCATTACCTCTCTCTCTACTAAGGACGGTCTAGAGAAAGACGCCTTGAGGTGGCTGCATCATTGTAACCGAGCGGCGCCTCTGCCCTGGTATACAAACCCCTCAATGCCCTCCCAACCCCTAAAAGGAAAATAGTGGACTGCAGAAGGGCCAGGTCAGCGTGCGGTCCACTGGATTCACGTTTCAGATGAACCCAGGGCGACAACAACTACCATTCTAAGAACACAGATGTATTTCAAATCAATCACCGAATATCTGATTTAACTGAAAGAAATCGTGTGGCTCGTGCCAGTCAAAATAATAATGATAATATTAATTAAAAAAAAAAAAAAAAAAGTCCTCGCTTATCTTCCTCTACCTCAGAAAGCTGGGAAAGTTGAGAATAATCTTACTAGCACACACACACAAGATATCCATCACTTCTCTGGCTGCCGATGCATGCTTTCCCACTCTTGATTATATCGTGACTTAGGTGATTCGAAGCTTCAAGGTTTATTTAGTCCCAGTGAGAAAGGATGAACCATGAAGCCGCCATCCTGACCTGTTAATTAATAATTGTTTTTAATTTCTCTTTGACTATGTGTTAAATTAATCTCCTGTGATTTAGCTTCTGGATAATTGACTCTGACGTAACTTCTTCAGCTTACTTATTCTTTCTGACAAGGAGAGTATGTTTTCACCCCTGTTTGTTTGCTTGTTTCCTAGTTTGTTTGTCTGTTAGCAGGATTACCCTAAAAACTAAAAGAGAGATTTGAACAAAATTTGGTGGGTAGATAGCCCATGTCCCAGGGAAAAACTGATTAACTTTTGGGACCGATTCGGATCGTATTACAGATTCTGGATTCGAAATTAAGTTGCCCTTGTCGGAGAGATGCGCTCCACTGAAGCCCCTCTAATTTATGCATTAACTTCAGTCTAGCTAACTCGTAAAATGAAAATAGTATTTAAGAAGAAAATCATGGTCAGAGATCGCAACAAAAAAGGTAAACGTCTACGAGGGTGGGAGTGAAAATCGAAACTCATAAAAGAATTTGGTTAAAATACAGTATCCGAAATCTATTCCAGTGTGACGTAGAAAGGGTGTTGTAGCTCCTTCACTCCGATGACGTTTTTATATTATTATCCCCCGAATGATTATTTACATTATCTATATATCTATATCAGTCTATCTATCCACTTGGCCATCTATCTATCTGTCTATTTATATAAATTCTAGGGAGACATTTCGATCGAGAGAGGACAGATATAGTCTTATTAAACCCACCTTCTGCAATACATCTTTCCTAATTAAAACTAAAAATTCGACTCGATATACCAAGAATAACATCAAAGATTACGTCGTCTGACTGAGCGGGTTAACTTATACGAGTATTTCGCTAATTCATTCTTTAAGGTGTTTTTCAGGACTTAGTTATTAGCCTTTTCGTCTCATTAACTCTCCTCCTCTTACTGACTCCCTTCAACCTCTCTCTCTTCGTGTCACTGTTGCATCTTTATCTCTTTTCTATCGCTACTTCCATGGTCACTGCTCCTCTGAACTGTCTACATGCATTCCTCCACCTCTACACGGGCTCGTAGCACCCGTCTAGCAGCAAACTCTCACCCCTTTTCTGTCCAACTCTCTAATGTAAGAGTTAACCGTTACTCCCAGTCCTTCATTTATGCAACAGGTCAACTCTGGAACTGTCTCCCTCTGTCTGTATTTCCTGCTTCCTATGATTTCTAGTCTCTCAAACGCAGTGTGTCCAGGGATCTCGAAATGATCGGATCTTGAATTTGGCCCTCTCTTGTATATTGTTTTTCTCTTGGAAGGAACAATAATTGCGGGCTCGCGGCCTTTGGTTCCTTCTTCCTCGCATAAAAAAAAATCGGTTACTGATGAGTAATTTGTTACTGCATTATAAACAAAATGAAATTAATTTCATGAGTACTTTATTACAAAGGTTCTCTCTAAAACTGCTGTTATATTGAGACATTTATTAACAATTTAGTATTAGATATGTAAAAAGTATCCGCAACTTTTCTAACCTCTTATGGCTCTTTGGCTGTGAATGGATTTTCTCAGATAAATAAAACGATTAGAAATTAACACAACAAATTAAGTTCTACGATGTCAGTGAAATCGTTAGGTTGCTGTCTACTGGATATAATCATCTGGAGTTAGGGAGAGCAAAATAACTGCATGTTACCATTGTGCTGAATGGGTAGAAAAAAAAATGCCTTTGGACTCAGGCGTCAGTCAACCCTTTTCTATAAAGAATATCAGATATATATTTTTCGAATATCAGATATATATTTTTACCTGACGCCACAGAATTTGAGGGACGGCATCGGCAAAAGGATTTCCAGGTATTTCAGTCCCTACTCAGTGACAACCCCTTTTCCCTATCCATCTTCATATTCTCTCCTAATTTACCCTTCCACTTTTTCTCTTGATTTTAGTGTTTCTCTCTCTCTCTCTCTCTCTCTCTCTCTCTCTCTTTAACCCAGTTTATTTAATCAGTATCTCCCTCTCCTTCCATGAGACACTACCCTCCCTCATAATCACATCCATTCAACTTGTCCGTCAGCATTATTCTAGGGTTCTCTCTCGTTCTCTCTCCAGCCTCTACTCTCTGATGCACTCTTGTAATGATTTCTTTACTAACACAGCACACATGCACATCTGTCTCTCATAATCTCATCTACCTAACTCCTCCACCTTGTTTTTGTTCTGTGTCTTCTTCCAACAAAAGCACTCTTATATTTTCTCTTAGCTTCTTCAGTCCGAGGACGTGTCATTGATATTATTCTAGCTGTTTCTATACGCCTTTATTCAGCCTCAGAAAAGATCTCTCCCTCTGAACGGACCAATGAAGGTTATATTCAGTTCCACCAGTTCGGACAAATCTCTTCAAAGCTGGATAAAAACAGTGGAGGGATCTAGAATATCGTAGAAAATGAGTCATCGGACTAAAGCAAAACACCGGCCTGCCTCATATATTCATCTGCCTTACTCCTCCACCGGGTGCTGACGAGGAGCCTACACATAGAAGCGCTGTGTACCCTGGGTGGAGCAGGTGCTGTGTCCACCCGGGAGCCAAACGTCATTCCATTTCCTTGTACCTCATTGTTAGGAAGGACCCTAGTTCGACTCAGGTGAGGCGCTGTCTACCACAAAGAGCCGCCGAATCCCTACACAATGTACAGTCGTGGCCATAAATGATCACCTATACTCCTGTATCCTGTGCCTCAGGCTGGCTCCCTTAGGCTCGGGTAAGAGGGGCTGAGAGGGAGGGGTCAGAGAGAGAAGGGCAGGTGGGTGGGGGGACGAGCGATGGTGCTTGGGTGGAGTGAGGGAGGGGAGAGAGGGTTGGTAGGGGAGGGAGAATGAAATGCGAAGTTGTGGCCACATAATTAGTCAATTTTCTTTCATTCAGGGCATCACATAAAGGAGTTACTATTCGGTAGATAAACCTGCATTACACCTTGTATAGCGGCGTCAGATAACAGGCTTTTGATAGGTGGTGATATCAAGGACTGGCTCGTGAGAGAAGTATACTGACGTGACAAATCAAATATTAGTGCAGAGCCATCGAGACTGAGTTGGACCCAGATTGTCAACACCTGGATAAGGCGACCAGAGTCCCGCCTTTAGGCGGGCCAGTCTCGCTTCTTCTTTTTTTTTCATCTTTCCTGCTTTTTAATTGTGAATAAAATGTCCTGCTTTTTGTGCAAGTTATCTTAAAAATCCCCCTATAGAAAATTACTGTTACATTAGATATAACATGACCTCTTTTTATGAAATTATGATGAATTAGTAAAATTATGCATAATCCAAACCAAATGATATACTGAATTGTTAATTTAAAATTCGTAATACTAACTGGTAACTTTGGTCGGCCCATTCACCGTACCATACTGTATATTGGTCACTGGAGTTCGTTTGAGACATTAGTGTTTAATTAACAGCCTCAGGGTGAGGTGTTGCGTAGCAGCCGTCGCTGTCACTCTCTCTCTCTCTCTCTCTCTCTCTCTCTCTCTCTCTCTCTGTATATATATATATATATATATATATATATATATATATATATATATATATATATATATATATATATATACACACACACACACACATGACGATGTCCCGCTTTTAGCTCCAGTAAATCTGGTCACCTTACGCGTGGAAGCAAGAGAACGAGAGGACACGGGCCCGCCTCCTCCAGCACACCAAAGACGAGTGGGAGCTGTTCAGACGAAACCAGTAAACCATCAACAACGTTGTATCCCCTATGCCGCGAAGCCTGCATGAAATTTTCAAGGCATGAGGCCACTGGACTACTTACTAAGGCTTGCCCGGTTGCTTTGGCTTGACCAGTGTCGGTAAACATTGACACAGGTATATTTTGGGAGTTTGGGTAGGATATTGTTTCATTTTCCCTCTAACAGGTAATGAGAGATATCGTTACTATATCCACCCATGAGCAGACATAAATTTATTTACCTTTTATGCACAGTTATTTTAAATAGACTTTTCATATAGAAATGTCATTAAATAATTATTGAATTGACATGATGGTGACTGTATAGAGGGAGTGTATACCGCGAGGGTGATCATATTTACTGTAGACACAGCCATGTCAAAGGTTGCATATAATATTTAGTTCCAAAAATTAATTACATGTAAGGGTAGAGGACGTTTCTTACACAAACATTACGGAAGGCAAAGCCATCCTGATTCCATTCTGCGTCTGAAGTCAAAATACACGGATAAACACAATTATCTAGCCCCGTACAAATGTTTATCACGTCAGTGTATTTCTCTCACGAGCCAGTCCTTGATATCACCACCTATCTAAAGCTTGTTATCTGACGCTGCTATACAAGGTGTAATGCAGGTTTATCTACGGAATAGTAACTCCTTTATATGATGCACTGAATGAAAGAAAATAGACAAATTATGTGGCCACAACTTCGCATTTCATTCTCCCTTCCCTACCTACCCTCCCTCCCCTTCCTCGGTCCACCCCAGCACCATCACTCGTTCCCCCAACCACCTTCCCTTCTCTCTCTGACCCCTCCCTCTCAGCCGCTCTTACTCAGCATGACTTGCTGCGCATAAAGGAGCCAGTCTGAGGCACGGGGTACAGGATGATAGGTGATTATTTATGGCCACGACGGTATGTTCTGAACTGTACAGTCGCCAAACTTTCCACCTGGGCCACCTAGCAGCGAGAGGGGGGTAACGGGTGCTGGCAACAATGAATCTGTTTGTTCGTGTGTACATGCTCAACGAAAGTTCGGATCATCAACTCTCTTCGTCCGTACTGACCCTCCGTCAGAGTCAGAGTTCATCCCATAGATGGCTGCGTACGGAGTTGGGTGGGGATAAAAATGTCTCAGGTGTAAGGCGGCTCTCCCATCGGCTCAGCCATTTGCACGAAACTGGTGGCATGGAAAACTGTTCTGTGCCACAGGTCGCGTTGACCAACGTCAAATAAATATGACTATACTAATTTTATGATAAGGTAATATATATATATATATATATATATATATATATATATATATATATATATATATAGATATATAGATATATATATATATATAAATTATATATATATATATATATATATATATATATATATATATATATATATATATATATATATATATATATATATATATATATATATAATATTATGATATAAATATATATTATTTTATATAATAGAATAATATATTTTATACTCTACTTACTTGGCCTTGGTCCGTGCAACCTGAGGCACGCAACAATTCCACGCGACCTGTTTCCTGCAACTGGTCAAGCCGATGGACGGGCTGTGTAAGGGGGGAGGCTTGGCATGTAGTGAAGGCCAGGGCAGGCGCCGGACGGAGGGAGGCGGGGGTTACGTTATTCATACTGCCAGTGATAATAATTGCCGAACTAGTTTTTAAGATCCATTAGCATTCTATTAAATATTTGCATTCTTAACAATAATAAACATTATAGTTTCTATTTTATTTTTACATTGTTACCATAACATATTAATGCACCAAATACTGGAATCGCCCCAAGTCTCTCTCTCTCTCTCTCTCTCTCTCTCTCTCTCTCTCTCTCTCTCTCTCTCTCTCTCTCTCTCTCTCTCTCTCTCTCTCTCCAGTTACAAGTAAGATTACCTACCATATTCACATCATGAATGACACTGACCAGTAAACATTAGGATGATGTTCAGACACTGTTAACGGTTGCTTATTTCCTCATTGGTAATACGTCAGGTAGGTGTTTTTATGTGTTCTGTGGTGCACCACGAAGAGGTATGTTAAAATACTGTCACCTCAACAGGCAAAGAGTTTATGCATACTGTTGTCGAATGTGGCTATTATATCAGCTATGATAATGACTTACTGTATCATATTTCATATGACTATGGTCATAACAGCACACCTGTATAGTTCATTCATCTAACGAATGACTGAATTACACATTACAAGGAAAATTGATTGTGAGCGGTGCCTCTTCTGTGTGAGGTCACACATTTACACTCTCATCGATTATTCACCGAACAACATAATCTCACATTATAACAAGATGAAGACACCACCTCTCCATAACAGTATGCAAAAGCTTCAGTCATTTTAAGCACAACTGCTAATGATTCATGAATTCTTGGGACATTTATATAACCATTGCCTGTTATATTACGTATGTGATTGGTAAATGCAACATAACGAACATGAAATTATCATTACATGCGGAATATATATATATATATATATATATATATATATATATATATATATATATATATATATATATATATATATATATATATTTTTCCCACGAAGCTAGACTCGAGGCAGTATTCTGTCTCAACGAACGAGTTTCAACCTCCGACATCTACTGTACTGTTCCTATCTCTCCTACTTAGTAATTACTACCCGCCCAGTGAGTAATCCTGTAACAATTAATGACCTAACTTATCTAACCATGTCTCGGATCAAAAATGGCATTTCAATA
This sequence comes from Coenobita brevimanus, assembly GCF_032717465.1. Lineage (NCBI taxonomy): Eukaryota > Metazoa > Arthropoda > Malacostraca > Decapoda > Coenobitidae > Coenobita > Coenobita brevimanus. Next base: position 5,304,675 of record NC_136992.1, on the reverse strand, counting down.
GGTTTAATCGAGACCGGTCCAGGACTGGCGAAATGCGAAACGAATAGTTAGACACCGGTATCAATTTTTCTACCGTAAGGGCTGGTCACACGAAGGTTCTTCCTCTCAATATTCAGTAGACAATTTTTAGCCATGGGTTTATCATGTAATAGAGAAAAGAAAATACGTTTATAAATATGTAACAAATGTTAAGATGCGGTCTTTTAGGTTATTTTACTTATTGTTTCAATACTCGCATTATCCAATACTTTCAAGAAGTTCCTTTGAAATTCTGTTGGCTAAAAATTGCCTACTGAAAATTGGGATGAACTCTGACGGAGGTTCACTACGGACGAAGAAAGCTGATGATCCGAATTTGGTCGAACACGTACACACGAACAAACACACGCACTGTTGCCAGCACCCGTTGACAACCTCTCGCTGATAGGTGGCCCAGGTGGAAAGTTTGGCGACTGTACCTGTAGGACGGCCTCTCAGAAGCAGTTACTTATCTGTGGTAGACGAGTCTGCATAGACAGACCGGGGTTAAGTAAGAATAATAACTCATCCAAATTTTCTTTTTTTGTTCTGTCTTTACTTTTACCCCCTCCATCCTACTGCTATTTACTCTCAAAATTATTTATATACTCTCTCTCTCTCTCTCTCTCTCTCTCTCTCATATACTTTATTCAAATCACGCACCCTAATTGCTCCTCAGTTGTTTCCAGTAATGATCATCAATTAACGAAACCAATTTACATTTTACTTGCATTGTTTTGGAGTCCAGTTGTATTCCAACCTTTTATCTGTCTTTAATAATCGATAACCAATACACTGATAATGCATGGGAACGAGGAGCACGTGGAGCTGGGTGTGGGGTGGGGTGTGTTGGGGATGGAGTGTGTGAAGTGCAGTGTGTTGGGGCTGGGTTGTGGTGTCTGAGTTGGGGTGTGTGGGGCTGGTACGTCTGGGATGCGCTGTGTGGGGCTGGGATGTGTGGGATTGTGTGTGATAATGGGGTGTGTAGGGCTTGGGTTTGTGGCGGTGGAGTTTGTGGAGTTGAGGTGTGTAGGGGTTGAGTGTTTGGGGAATGAGAAATGTGAGAATGGGAGAGGATGGAATGTGTGGGAGTGGACAGTGTGAGAGGATGGAGTGTGTGGGAGTGGGCAGTGTGAAAGCGTGGAGTGTGTGGGAGTGGACAGTGTGAAAGGATGGAATGTGTGGGAGTGGGCAGTGTGAAAGGATGGAGAGTGTGGGAGTGGGCAGAATGAGAGTGGGGTGTGTAATGTGGAGTGTATGGAAGTTAGAATGTGGAATTTGGGGGTGTATGATTCGGGAGTGTGTGTGTGTGTGGGGGGGGGTGAGAGTAGAAATTGGTCGTGTGTATATAGAAGTGACTGAAAGCCTTGTGTAGGGACCAAAACACAGACTAATATAAAAAAGAAACAGATGAAAGGAACAAGAATAAAAGAATCAGAGCGAGAGGCAAAGATAGAGGATGAAAGGACGGGTGAGTGAAGCAGAGGGGAGAGGGTTGATGGAGGGGAAGTACGAGGAGAGGTGAGAGATGGAGAAAAGAGGAAAGATTAGAGATAACAAGAGGAGAGAAAAGGGAAGAGGAAGACAGACAGATAAAGATGAAGAGAAGGGAAGAAAGAGGAAACAGGATGAGGACGGGAGGAGGAAGGAAGAGGGGAAGGGATGGAGAAAAGGGAAAAATAAGAGGGAAGGTGGAAGAAAGGGAGATCAGAGAGAGAGAGAGAGAGAGAGAGAGAGAGACAGACAGACAGACAGACAGACAGACAGACAGACAGGCAGATACAGAGAGAGAGACAGAGAGGATAGAGGGATAAGGAGACAGGATGAAAGGAAGGGTGAGAGAAGTGAAGAGATTCTGAAGAATAGAAGAGATGAAAGGGTAGAGAGAGAGAAAGAAAGGTGAAGAAGGGGATGAGAAAGAGGAAAGACAAAAGATGGAGAGAAAAGAACTAGATTTGGAGGGGAAGGATTAGGGGAAGACGAAGGATGAAGAGAGAGAAAAAGAATAGGGAAGGAGGAAGGAGGAGTAGAGGAAAAGTATGACTAGTGGAGGAGAGAGAAAGAAGATAGAGAGCAAGAGCAGGAAGAAAAAGGGAAGAAAGAAGAGGGAAGAGGGGAAGAAGAAGGAGAGAAAGGGGTGGGGAGAAGTAAGAGGAGAGGTGGAGAGGTTATCTGGGAAGGAGGAAGGGGAAAGGGAAAGGAAATAGTGTACAGAGAGGAAAAGCAGGAAGGGAGGAGGAAGGCAAAGGGGAAAAAAGAAAATGGAGGCAGAAAAAGAAAGAAAATTATGTGAGGAGTGGAGAATATAAATAAAAAAAAGTGAAGAGGGAGAAAAAAGAGATTATAGGTTTTAAATTCAAGAAGAAGGAAAAAACGAGGAAAAGAGAAAGAATGGGAAGGAGGAAAAGAGGAAGAAGCAACAGGGAAGGAGGAAAGGAGAGAGGGAAGGATGGACAGAGGAGAAGAAAAAAGAAAGAATTAATAGAGGAAGAAAGAATACGAAAGGACAGGAGAGGGAGAAGGATGGACAGAGGGCAACAAAGACGATAGGAGAAGAGAAGGACAGAAGGGATGGAGAAGACGGAAGTAAAAGTGATGGGAGAGGTGACAGGTGAGGGAAGAGGGGAAGAGGGGAAGAGGATGGAGAAAAGAAAAGAAAAGAAAAGGAACAGGAGGGGTTATGGAGAGGAGGAAAATATGAATAGAAGAGGGGTTGGGAAAAGTAATAGGGGAAAAGGTAGAGAGGGGAGAAAGTGTATGAGGAAGGTGGAGGAAAGAAGGATGAAAATGAAAGAAAGAGGAGGAGAAAATTTGTGAAATGGAGGGATAAAGTTAAAGGCTTGAGAGACGGTAAGGGAAAACTGAAGTAGGTAAGGACTGGCAAGAGAGAGAGAGAGAGAGAGAGAGAGAGAGAGTTAATTTTGAATACCGGAGTGGCTTAAAAATGCGGAAGGGAAACACGGGGGAAATCATTAGAAACCACACACACACACACACACACACACACACACACACACACACACACACACACACACACACACACACACACACACACACACACACACACACACACACACACACACACACACACACACACACACACACACACACACACACACACACACACACAGATGAACAGCACATTCCTGTACACACGAATAAAGACATAATCTCCTTTGTGTCTATACACATACACTCACATACAGCATGCACTCGTACACTGCCAGTACCTCTCTCTCTCTCTCTCTCTCTCTCTCTCTCTCTCTCTCTCCTGACAATATTATTTTTGGTCATCCTTCATTTTCCTCCCCGTTATTACATTCTTCCTCCCCTCATAACTCAGGTGTATTATTGCTCTCTCTCTCTCTCTCTCTCTCTCTCTCTCTCTCTCTCTCTCTCTCTCTCCCTCCCTCTCTGAGTGCCATGATTACTCACATTAATTGTAACATCAATATCAGCACCATTGTAACCTATTTTTATCCATCTAACCATCTACATGTCCATCCGTCTGTCCGTGTATCTGTCTGACTGTTTATCTGTCTTTATATCTATCTATCTGTCTATCCATCTATCTACCTATCCGTGTACCTATCTATGTATGCATCTGTTTGCTTGTCTATATCTATCTATCTATCAATGTATGTAGCTTAACAAAAACGCCTCCATTAATGACCTCTCTTCCCACAACCCATCACGACCCACTATAACCTTTGTGTCCATCTCCCTCTCGATCTCCCTTTCCTTTCCCTTCCTCCATCCAGCTCACCTTCATATCCTCTCCTAGTCAGTTTCTCATTCTTGTTACCACCTAGTTGTCGGCCTCTCTTATCTTTTCCTTCGTCACATCATCCTCGCAGCCTCTTCTAGTCAGTCTCTTATTCTTGTAAACTTCGCTTTCGGTTTCCACTGCCTTTTCCCTCCCGTTACCTCATTCTTTATACCCTCTAAAAGCCAGTCCTCCATTCTTCATTCGATCCTTGTGCCAGAATTCTCTCTCTCTCTCTCTCTCTCTCTCTCTCTCTCTCTCTCTCTCTCTCTCTCTCTCTCTCTCTCTCTCTCTCTCTCTCTCTCTCTCACCTTTATTATCTATTTATTCTTTTTGTAGTATCACTCTCTACACTACCTCACACGAATACCTTCTTTATCCCCACCCTTATATATCACTTCTAGTTACTGTTGAGATAATTTCTTTGAGCATCACTCATTACTGAGGTGACTTAAACGGACGCCTTCACGAGGTGGCATTGATATAACGAGGCGGTGGAGCTGCCCGGTTATACAAACGTTTCTCAGCTCCTTCTCTGTATCCCGGAAGGATAGTGGTGGACTGCTGGAGAAGGGCATATCCGGCCTGCAGTTTTCCGTGGAATGATAGTGTTGGTGGAGAAGAGAGAGAAATTGAGGAGATGGAAGGAGCACTTTGAGGATTTGTTGAATGTAGAGAGTGAGAGCAGTGTGAGTATAAGTGGTTGGGGAATGGCTGGGAGAAGAAGAGATGAGAGGAGGGAGGAAGAGATCAGTAGGGCGGAAGTAGTGGAAGCGATGAAGAAGATTAAGTTGGGAAAGGCCCCAGGAATTGATGGAGTGTGTGGTGAAATGCTTGGGTATGAGGGTGAGATTGTCGTGGAGTGGATATGGAAGTTGTGTAGATTGGCTTGGGAAGAGGGAAGGGTTCCAGAGGGACTGGAAATCAGGTATAATTGTTCCTTTATACAAAGGAAAAGGGGAGAGAGAAGTATGTGGTAATCTTAGGGGTATTTGCCTTCTTAGTGTGACTGGTAAAATATATGGTAGAATACTCATTGATAGGGTTAGGCATATGACAGAGGAGCTACTTGGAGAAGAACAAGAGGGATTTAGGAAGGGAAAAGGGTGTGTAGATCAGATATTTGTTCTAAGATGTTTAGTGGAGAAGTATCTAGAGAAGGGAAGGAAAGTGTATGTGCCTTCATGGACTTGGAGAAAGCTTATGACAGAATAGATAGGCAAGGTATGTGGAAGGTATTAAGAATATATGGAGTGGAGGGAAATTGTTGAGTGCTGTGAAGATTATGTACGAGGGAGCTAGAGGCTACGGTGCGAGTGGATGGTGAGCTGAGTGAGTTCTTTGATCTCAATGTGGGACTGAAACAGGGTTGTGTGATGTCTCCATGGCTGTTTAATATATACATAGATGGGGTTGTAAAAGAGGTGCAAGGTAGGGCAGTGGATGTGGGGCTGGCCCTAATGAATGAGGGTGAGATTTGGATGATTCCGGTGTTGCTGTTTGCTGATGATATAGTATTGTTGAGTGAAGATGAATGGGAGTTGCATGGTTTGGTGAATGAATTTGTGACAATGTGTAGGAGGAGGAATCTGAAAGTTAATGTAAACAAAAGTAAAGTTATGATGTGTGAGATGAATGAAGTCACAGAGTGTGCAGTGAGGTTTGATGGTGAGGATATGGAGAGTGTGAGTGCATTCAAGTACTTGGGTAGTGTGATGAGTAAGGATGGAACTTTGGGGGATGAAGTGCGTGGAAGAGTACAGCAGGGAAGGAAGGTTGTTGGTACACTGAAAGCAGTGATGAGAAATAGGGAGGTGAGTATGGAATTTAAGAAGTCACTGCATGATAGTATTGTGATCCCTACCCGGACGTATGGAAGCGAGGCGTGGACCTTGCAAGAGGGGAACAAGTCAAGAGTGAGAGCAGTGGCAATGAGTTACTTGAGAGGAGCATGTGGAGTGACGTGGAGGGACAGGTTGACGAATGAAGAAGTGAAGGAACGTTGTGGGGTAGATGTGGTTGAGAAGATTAGGAGAAATACACTGAGGTGGTTTGGACATGTGGAGAGAATGGAGAATGAAAGACTGACTAGGAGGGTGTATGTAGGTGAGGTGGAGGAAGGGAGAGGGAAGGGTAGACCGAGGATGAGGTGGAGGGATGGAGTTGAGAGGTATATGAGGGAGGGGGGAGTGAGTTGGGGGGAGTGTAGTCAAATGGTGGGTGACAGAGCGACTTGGAGGCGTTTTGTCTGCGGCCACCCTTTGCGGGATAAGGGCGTCGGGCTATAGATAGATAGATAGATAGATAGTTCTCCGTGGTCATATTCAGATGAATCCGGGGTTGCAATTACTGCCGCCACCGCCACCATCACTACCACCACCAACAACAACAACTCCACTGCTACTGCTACTACTACTACTACTACTACTACTTCTTCTTCTTCTTCTTCTGCTGTTGCTGCTGCCACCATCCTCAGCGGTCGTTCCTCCACTCTGTCTTGATCACTGATGACGGTGAGTGTCAACCGGGACTGATTGGTAATATATTCTTCGTCCGCAAGTGCGGGATTTTATTTGCCGTGTCTCTGCTGCTTCGCTATTCCCCGAAAGGAGGGCGACGGACTGCAGGAGAACTATAGTTTATGTCTGCAAGCAAAGGGTTCACTTTCAAATGAGCTTGAGGATGCAGCTACTTCTACTATACTCTTTTTACCCTAACTTGACCTAAAATTGCCACTTCTTCATCCTGTATGCCGAGCTGGAAGAAGAGATTAACATTAGAATATGGTGCTTGTCACAAGGAGGTACTATGGAAATGATATATAGCCGTAGCATTGTCTTTTTCTGCCACTGAGCTACAGGAATTAAGCCGTGATAGGACGAGCTGCAAGGCCCAGTTAGAGTAAAAGAACGCCAAACATCCTTCCCTCCGACTTAAAACATTCTAGGGTGTTTTTCTTGGCAGGTCGGTCAAAACAGGATGAGTTCATTGCCCTCTCTGTTACATACGTTCGCATATCACGTTCATGGACGCATTTCCGGCCGCCTCCTTCAAAACCCGCAGAACTGGTTGGCAGCCAGAGAGTCGGAGTGGCTAAATTACCAGTCACTCGCCCACACTGCTGGCACTGCTGGCTGCACATGTCCCCCTCCTCCACGCCAGCTGTCTGTCATTCTCTTGCAGTTGAGGCGGCCAGTGATATAGAAAATGCAAGGGAAATTCTTCTTGTAGGTAATCTGTATGTTGCTGTTGCTGTTATAATAATGATAATAACAATAATAATAGTAGTAATAATAACAACAATAATAATAATAATAATAATAATAATAATAATAATAATTATTATTATTATTATTATTATTATTATTATTATTATTACCACAATTATTATTATTATTATTATTATTATTGTTATCATTATTATTACCATAATTATTATCATTATTATTATTATTATTTTTTTATTATCACCATCATAATCATCGTCATCGTCTTTATCCTCCTCCTTATCATTATCACCATCATCTTTTTTCGCATGCAGGAGCCACAGGTGGCTGGATCGGTAGCGTGTACATCTGCCAACCCTATTGACCTGAATTCTATCCCAGCCTGAGTCAAACATTCAGGAAGGTACAGTCGTATGTCCTTTCATGGGACCTCACAATCCCACACCGTGACGAAGTTCATCGATGATATGAACAGACTCTCTCACTCACAAAATCTTCCACTCCAACATAATTTCCTCCACCCCTTCCCACCCTCCACTCTAAAAGCATTTCACACCAGTAACCCAAGCCTGAAGCATTGGGTAGCGACAGGTTACTTCTCCAGAAATGAACAGTGATTTCTACCGCACTAGGGTTCTGTTGCCCTTCAAGATCCATGAACACAGCTTAAACGTTAATAAAGCAGATGCCCGGCCATGTCAGGTGTGTAGAGACAGGCACCTAGACTACACACATTGACTCACCAGGCTAGAAAGCTCGTTCCCGAAGGTGTACTAAATCACCCACGAGAAATCAACAGAGAGCTGACATCAGATGCATGTATGTTTTTATGGCATTACTTAGGTATTTTATATAATGGTGGGACAAATGTGGAAGATCAGTATATATAGGGGTTGAACAAATAATACTAGGGTGGACGATGGTGTAACGGTAGCACACTCTCCTCGCAAGCGCGAGTTCCCTGGTTCGATTCCCGGGTCGACCACGAGACCTGTAGGCACGGTCTCCTTTGGCCTAGCCTGTTCGTACCTAGAACTAAACATAGGTACCAGGATGTAAAATCGACGGTTGCGTGTCGTATTCCGGGGGAATGTTTGGGAGCTTACTTTCCTTGTCTGTTCACCATTCATGTATGTTTGTGTTGTCCCCTGCCCAGTGCAACTGCCCAGATAACTGCCCACGCATGTTGGGTTAAGCCCCGACGCCTATTCCTTCAACTAAAATTCACATCCTCACCAACAGATTCTTCCCCTGTCCCTCCCCTTCCTTCTGACTTGGTGGTAGTAATCCCAACATTTTTTTGAGCTTACTTTCCTTGTCTGTTCACCACCATTCAAATACTACCGCCATGGCCCATATTATTAATGTGGGTGCAAGAACCAAAGGCTGAGAGCCTAGAAAATGTTGATTTTTTCAGAGGAAAAAAAAAATAAAAGAGCCATGATCAGGGTCTTTTCGTTTTGAATATCTGAACACATCACACCTAAAAGATTAGACGTCAGAAGCAAAAAGGCAAATTGAGGATGACGGTTTCAGAGCTGACCAGCTGCATATTATAAAGACTGAAAATATTGGTTAGCTTGAACCTAACCTGACCTAACACTTAAATCTTGTCTATCCTAACCTACTTTAACCTAATCTTCCTTCTCTTCCCACTCCTTTGTGGGGTCGCTGTGTTTGACCAATCTTCGCCAAACAGCTTCTGTCCAGCGCCGAGGCTATCCTGGTTTGATTTGCCATTTTAGTTGTGGCTGGTTCTACTGCCGGATCCATTCCTGATGCATAGGCTCCTCATTTATCTATATCAGCTTAAATTAACCTTCCTTAATTTAACGTAAGCTACGTTAACTCGGAAATAGAATATCCCTAACTCAACTACCATTCAGAAATCTACATCCAAGTCAACTGTTCCTGCCCTCCACGCAACGTAATATACCAAACACCGCCAGCATCATATCAGACGTGGAAAGAAGAATATCACGGGAAATGCTTAATGGGTGAAATACATTGGCCTCCAGGGCTGCTCGCATTACACATAAATATTAACATCAAATCTTGGGGTATTGCCAAATCTTTTCCTGAGTTTTCCCGTCAAGAATTTGAATTGCACATATAATTAAGGGTGCAAAGTTCTTCTACCCTGTTTTAACTCAGGTAGGATGTGACACAACTCCGTCAGTCTGCTTTATTGAGCTATGCGAAATTCCTACGATACATTCAATATACGTTGCCAGAATAGATTTTAGAGTGTGATGGAAATATTCTGTGGCTTGCTGACTCTGAGTATGGTGTACTGCTGAGGTGCTCTGTTCATTCTATTCTGGCAATAAACATTGCCAGCATAGATTTAAGAGGGTGATGGAAATTTTCTAAGGCTTGCTGACTCTAAGTATGGTGTACGGTAGAGGTGATCTGTTCATTCTCAGTTCCTTCAATGAAACATGTACAGTATATACAAATGGCTATGTGACATTTAATTAAACAACTTTATGTGTTTTATCATAGGGACAATCAATCCATACAAATTTAACTAAGATCTATAAAGGGAGTCTTGGAACTTGATGCACTACTTCTGTGTGATGATTCTCTAAGTCATTGTAAGACACGTGTCCTATGAATATATATATGTTGAATTTGCAACTTTTATGGAGTGTAGAATATGCAGCAGATGAAATTTACTATCAACGTTTCAACATCAACACACAAGACTTCTAACAAGATTATTGGGCAGAGACAATAAATCCAACACCAGCTACACAAACTGCACTACCAAGAAAACATTACAAGGAACATTATTTTACGAACTTGCGGTCTATTTCGTAAGTATTTTTTTTAGGTGTGACAAGAAAAGTAGAGTTCAAAAGCTTGCTCTGTTGCGTGTTCTTCATGTGTTTTTAAAGCCTAGTTATTTTAGTATTATAATTGCCAGTTATTTTATATCTGTCATATGTCGACCTGGAATGACAAACACCTTAATGGTCCATTGTCTCCCGTTTTTTGTTTCTCGAAGAAGGGGAAAAAAAAAAAAGAGAGACATGGAAGAGTCAACAACCTCCCTGCCTTGTCCTTCATTTATAAATAGGAGATAATATAATCGGTTTGTTTTCATCTTGCAGAGATCCTTAACCTCTTCTCAGCTATGTTAATGGCCAGGTGGAGTCAGATATGACAATAAGGTTGACTAGTAAGCAACGAGACTTTTCTGCTTCCTAACTAAGGCTTATTGAATATCATGCAACACGACTTAGTATCCAAGTTGTGAGCGATGCCCAGTTCCGTCAGATGAAAACAAACTGATCATACAGAAAGCTGGTCATAAGTAGTGTGATGTGGACCTCAGCTCTATTTATTGTTTTAGTTTGCCCGTTATGTTTTAACGATAGCAATTTTGTATTCTATGGGGACTTTCTTGCACCCCTGTCTGGCCTGTTTATCGCTATCATCATTATTATTATTATTATTAGTAGTAGTAGTAGTAGTGGTAGTAGTAGTAGCAGCAGCAGAAGTAGCAGCAGCAGTAGTAGTAGCAGCAGCAGCAGCAGCAGCAGTAGTAGTAGTAGCAGCAGCAGCAGCAGCAGCAGCAGCAGCAGCAGCAGCAGCAGCAGTAGTAGTAGCAGCAGCAGCAGCAGCAGCAGTAGTAGTAGTAATAGTAGTAGTATAATTATGATGATGATGATGATTTTTATTATTTTGCAATTCCCCTTGAAAGGCAAATATGAAATCGACAATATATTAGTGTTACGAATGTCAAAGGAACAATGAAGACTATATTAAGGCGTCATATGCAAAACAGATCATTAAGGAAAAGGTACAGTAGCTCCCAAAAGTATCTTTAAAGTGTGGTGCGAAGAATGGCAAAATGAACAGAATGAACCATTATTCCCGGCCACTAGTAGTCTTGGTGCGGTTGGTACGCGTGGTTAGGTATCGTGGGTGGTATTGCTAATAAACACATCAACACCACTATGTGACTGCAAACACCCATCGACTTGTAAATGGTAACAGTTCAGTAATATTTGTACCTCTGTGTTAAAGAATATAACCCATTACACACGTTATATTGTGATAAATGCATCTTGGGAAAAATAGTAACTGCGACGGGCAGAGTTGCCATGTTCGAATACTGCCTGTGATGGGCTGAGTTATCATGTTCGAATATAAGTCAAAGAATGAATTCTCCGAGCTAGGCCTATATTGTACCATATAGCCCTGATAGGGTGATGAGAGCGCTAACTTTCAGCTGAGTAACTACTCGGGTGGGGTGCGAACTCACTATCTCACGGTCTTGAGCTATGCACGCCACCACTGAGTCACCCAGCCCCCCTTGAATATAAGTGAAACTCAGATCATTAAACAGCATGAGGAAAATACCCATCACAGTTCTTTCGTTATCACAACTACAAATAGATTAACGATGCACAGGTTAACAATAGCCTATAGGGTCTGCATTAGGACAATTTTAACCACACATCATTATTATACATACTGCCCGAATGTGGCGATATCCCGGTTTCGGAAGGTATTGTGGTGTTTCGTTACGTGAATGGCACAGCTTCATAGTAGGTGTCGCGTTGATTGAACAGAGGTCTGGATGCAGGCGGTGGATACACTCGTTATCAGATGAAAAAAAGAAGCCCCCAGAGTGTGTTTAACCTTACCTTGTAGTTATTTTACATATACAGTCCAATATATGACTGAATCTCGCATGTCACCTCCACAATACGCCTGGTGTATCAGTAACAAATGGGTTTATTCGTTGCTCTGGGGATTAGTTTCATTTAGGTTAATTTACTGTCTTTACATTTCGTTTCCTCTACCTGTCTCTCTAATATTTTTGTGCCGTTCACATTATACTGGGTGTCATATATCTCCGAGTCATAATCACAGATATTATAAAAACACTTTCTCAAAATATATCAGTTATGGGAAAGCTTGTATAATAGTTATCTAGAGTGATGATAGCCTTGTGCTGGTACTCGTGAAAGCATTATTGATGAACCATAGAAAGATTAACTGTGCCTATGTTAAAACTAGTCTTTGTCATCATAATAACATCAAATATATCTACATATGACAAAGTGATTAGTATTACGTCAGTTATAAAACGGTATATACAATCCCAGGTCAGATACAGGTGTATGGCAACCACTCCCCAGCATGCAGGGCTGCCAGTTTTGTTACCACATCATGCAACACGTATCAGATACATCGTCCATTGTGTCAGAATATATAGTACTTTTTTTTTAAAGATACTTTTGGGAGCTACTGTACCTATGAGAATATATTCTTGTATATTGGTGATCAAACCTATACCACAAGACAACAGTTAATTACGTGAAAGTCCTTCAGATTGGCTTCGTTTACTCATGTGCTGGTGAATCTACTTGCTCATTCTTGATTACCTGGTATGATCTAACATAATGGTGATTTGGGCTGTATTTATGGACAATAGGTTTTCACCATATTAGCATTATAATCATTTATCGCCACTGGAGTTTTACTGAATCCTTGTTCTGATCATCCTCTCATTTTGCCTGCTGTACCTGCACCAAGGGGCAACACGTCATCGATTCAAAGATTCTTCTATCATTTTGCTTACCTCGATATACTCCAACCACCACATAACCAACAGGACAGGCGAACCAGTTGTCCCATCGGTCAATATGTACATTATCGTCTTGTTCCCAGGGCCACTTGTCGTGAGAGATGTGGACAACAGTGCATTCAGTGCCCAGAGCATAGTAGTCTGTGTGGAGGGGACGACATATGCCATTGAAGGACATGGGGTCATTCCATAAATCATCCACACTGCCACTTGTATCTTGGCCAATAAAATTACAAGCACCCAGTTTTTAGGGCAGACATTTTGATCGTTCCCATCTGCAGACACTTCTATTTGCTCCATGTCATTTATGAACCTCGTGAAGGACCCTTGTGTGACCTTGGTGCATCTGAGATAATCTAGGTTCACGAGGTCTCTGCTTCAGAATTTCAGAGATATAGCTGTAACTGCGTGGTTCCCAATACATCCAGTCTCATCAGTGAAAGTTGAAATCATTCGAAGTGCAGCTGAGGTTGTGGTTGTCTTGATCTGTGGTGTGGTTGTAGAGTTACTTGTTGTGCCTCGGAACATAATAGTTGTGGTATTTCCTGGTATAGTTGTGGTATTTCCTGGTGTGGTTGTGATATTTCCTGGTGATATTGAGGTGTCACCTGGTGGTGATACAGTTGTGGTATTCTCTGCTGAAGATGTAGTGGTATAATCTGATGAAGCTGTGGTATTTCCTGATGTTGTCTCTGTGTCTGCTGATGGGGTTGTTGACGTGGTAATGGCTGGTGTTGCTGGAGTTTTGGTGTCTGATGGTGGATCTGTAGCTGGAGATATTGTGGCACTGAAGGTCGGTGTTGTTCTGTCCTTTCCATCAGACAATAAATTCTCACTCTTTGTTTCTTCCAAACTACTCGTGCTTGACTTTTCATCATTTTCTGTATTCTGCTCGGCAACAGCAGCTGCAAAGAAACCAAGGTATAAGAAGTTTAGCAATATTCTTCACTAGGAACAGCTTTTAAAAATTATAAGTTGGAGTGTAGATTACTAAGCTCTCTTTTCTCTAACTTGGTTTAAAATTTCCGTCTCTCCATCTTGAATACTGAGCTGTAACAAGAGATGAACAGTACAGTAGAATACGATACCAGTCACGAAGAAGTGCTATGGAACGGACGTAGAGGAAAATTTTTATAATTTTATGCCGTTTAGCTACGTGATATACGCTGCAACAGGACAAAAATCTGGGCCATTTTAAGGTAAAAGGATTATAGTTGAAATGAAGGCCTAAGCCCGTATTCCCGTCACTTAAGGAGGCTCCCTAACGTCCCTTCCTCAGCGATTTAGTTGGCTTATTTTACGTTACTATTGTCTTTCGTGTTACTTAAAGCATTCCAATATCGCCATACTCTGCATAAATAAGTTTCAAAATATTACTTTTTTTTTTTAAATGCGAGAAAGAAGGAACCAAAGGCCATGAGCCCGCAGTAACAGTTCCCTCCAAGAGAAAAACAAAATACAATAGAGAGCCAAATTCAAGATCCGATCATTTTGAGATGCCTGGACACACTGCATTTGAAAGACTGGAGATCATAGGCAGCGGGAAATACAGACAGAGGGAGACAGTTCCAGAGCTGACCTGTTGCATAAATGAAAGACTGGGAGTAACGGTTAACTCTTGCATTAGAGAGTTGGACAGAAAAGGGATGAGAGTTTGCTGCCAGACGGGTGCTACGCGCCCGTCGTAGAGGTGGAGGAATGCAAGCAGACAGTTCAGAGGAGCAATGACCATTAAAGTAGCGATAGAAAAGAGATAAAGATGCAACAGTGCAGCGAAGAGACAGAGGTTGAAGGGAGTCAGTAAGAGGAGGAGAGTTAATGAGACGAAAAGCCTTTGACTCCACCCTATTGAGAAGAGCTGTATGTGGGGAGCCTCCCCACACATGAGAGTTGTACTCCACACAGGGGCGGATAAAACCCCTGTATAGAGTCAACAATTGTGCAGGGGTAAAGAAAGAGCGGAGTCGGCTTAGCACACCCAATCTCTTGGAAGCAGATTTTACAAGAGATGTAATATGATCTTTCCAAGATAAGTCCCGAGTAAATGAAACCCCAAGCATGTTCAAGGAAAATGCAGGATTAAGCTGAATATTATTAAACATTAGTGGGTATACCTGTGGAAGATTTTGTTGGGTTGATAGGTGTAAGAACTGAGTCTTTGATGCATTAAAAACAACCATATTATTTTTATCCCAGTCAGAGATATGAGCCAAGTCAGACATTAGGTGTGCCATAGCCTCATCCCTTGCCTGTTGAAGTAACTGTTGAGATGGGCGTTGCGGGAACCGAATGGAAAGGTGAAGGGTAGAGTCATCAACGTATGAGTGAATAGGGTTAGATGTACAGCTTAGAAGATCATTGATGAATAAAAGGAAGAGAGTTGGTGATAGGACAGAGCCCTGAGGAACACCACTGTTGATAGATCTAGGAGAAGAACGATGGCCATCTACAACAGCAGCTATAGAACGACCAGAATGGAAGCTAGCGAAGAAGGCGCAGATAGAAGGATAGAAACCGTAGGAGGGCAGTTTGGAAATTAAAGATTTATGCCAGACTCGACTGAAAGCCTTTGAGATGTCAAGTGCAATGGCAAAGCTTTCGCCAAAGTCCCGAAAGGAGGATGACCAGGAGTCTGAAAGGTAGGTGAGAAGATCGCCAGTGGAGCGTCCCTGACGGAACCCATACTTACGATCGGAAAGAAAGTTGTGATAGGAAAGATGCCTTAAAATTTTTCTATTGAGAATTGACTCGAAAACTTTTGAAATACAGGACGTTAAAGCAATTGGACGATAGTTGGAGGGTTGGGAGTGGTCACCCTTCTTTGGGCCTGGCTGAATGAGAGCAAACTTCCAGCAAGAAGGAAAGGTACAAGTTGACAGACAAAGGTGAAAGAGTTTGCCTAGGCAGGGTGTAAGCACAGAAGCACCGTTCTTGAGAACAACAGGAGGGACCCCATCCGGCCCATATGCCTTGTTAGTACTGAGGCCAGTGATGGTTGAAAATACATCAACTGAAGAAATTTTAATGTCAGCCATGAGGAAGTCGGAGGGGGGTAGTGATGGAGGAACAGCACCGGCATCATCTAAGGTGGAATTGGAGGAGAAAGTCTGTGCGAAGAGATCTGCTTTATCTGTAGAAGAAATAGCTACAGAACCATCAGAGTAGATAAGAGGAGGGAAGGATGATGAGGTAAAGTTGTTAGAAAGATTTTTGGCAAGGTGCCAGAAGGAGCGGGAAGAATTCGAGTTGGAGAGTTGAGAGCATTTAGTATGGATGAAATTATTTTTAGTAGAGGGAAGGAACAGACTTAGCACGATTCCGGGCAGAAACGTAAAGATGATGTGATTCAGGGGTGGGTTGGCTCCGGTACCTTTTGTAGGCCCTCTCCTTGCAATTTGCCGGACAGCATTAGAACAAGCGTGATTAAACCAAGGCTTTCTTGCGTTAGTCAAAGGGTATGAGAAAGGAATGTATGCTTCCATGCCCGAGAGAATAACCTCCGTAATGCGCAAGGCACACTCAGATGGCTCCTGGCCATGGAAGGAATAATCATTCCAGGGAAAATCAAAGTAGTACTGCCTGAGGGCCTCCCAGTCCTCGGCTCCAAAATGCCACAGACAACGTTTCCCTGGAGGGTCCACAGGCCGTACCGGAGTGATAGGACAGGTTAAGGTTGTGATTGGAGGAGCCCAACGGAGAGAAAAGATTAACAGAGTAAGCAGAAGGATTAGTTGTGAGGAAGAGGTCAAGTATGTTGGAGCTCTCTCCAAGGCGGTCAGGGATACAGGTAGGGTGCTGTACAAGCTGCTCTAGGTCATTAAGGATAGAAAAGATGTAGGCTTGTTCACCAGGTGGATCTGTGAAAGGAGAGGAGAGCCAAAGGTGGTGGTGAACATTGAAATCTCCTAGAATGGAGATTTCAGAGAAAGGAGAAATGGATAAAATGTGTTCCATTGTAGAAGTAAGATAGTCGAAGAATTTTTGATTGTCAGTAGAATTAGGGGATAAGTAAACAGCACAGGTATATTTAGTCAGAGAATGACAGGAAAGCCGAAGCCAGAGTGTAGAGAATTCAGAAGAATCGAGTTCAAGAACACGAGAGCAAGATAAGTCGTTGCGTATATATACACAACAGCCACCTTTGGCTTTGAAATGAGTATAGAGAAAGTAGGAGGATACAGAAAAGGGTTTGCTGTCAGTTGCCTCAGACAGCTGAGTCTCCGTTAGAAAAAGAAGGTGAGGTTTAGAGGAGGAGAGGTGGTGCTCAACAGAGCGAAAGTTAGAGGAAAGGCCGAGAATGTTGCAGAAATGAAGAAGAAGAGAGTCAGACAGTGGTTCCAGGCACCTCGAGTCGTCACCGGGAGAGGGCGGACGGTGGGGGCATTTATGGTCCCCCTGGGAACTCCGAGGCTTGATGAAAAGACGCCATTTTGTTGAATTTTGAATAGGAAGTGTAGCGCGTACCGTGCATGTAGTTTGGGGTAGATAGTTAGAGAAATGTGTACTGGAGAGCATGCTGGCCTACTCTCTGTGTAACTGAGACACTGAAAAAGCTCAGCAAAGGGGGATGGTCAGGAAATAGTCATGAGGGCTGATGAGACGGGAGCTCCAGCACTCCCTGTCATCAGCTTTCCATCCACCTCGGGCGTACTGCCCTGCTCGACTGGTGCTACAGGCTACTGACCAGCCGAATCCAAAATTAAGTCGCTGAGGAAGAGGTGCAAGAAAACGTCCTTAACCGAGGAGAATACGGGCCTTAGACTAATGCCTATCGACTGCACGAGGGTCATCAAGGCCACCAGTACTAAAATTTATGGCCAAGTCACAGCTTCCCGCAATGCAGATGTTATTTCCAGGTCCCTAATGGTATGACTGGGTGAACACGGACAAGGGATTACCAAGTGGCGATGTAGCTACTGTAATTATCTGTGTGTTTAGTTGAGAGAGAGAGAGAGAGAGAGAGAGAGACTTTATATTTCTGAGGTTCCAAATAAACAGAAGCCTAGTTCAGTCCTCCTTGTATTCTTAGTACTATACTCTTTGTTACTCATTCTAAACTTATCCAGAGTTTCATCCTTCTGTAGCTTGTTTTACCCAGCTCAGTGGCAGAGAAAGAAAAAATTGCGACGCTACATCCTTTCCACAGCACTTCTTCATGACTAGCATCATATTCTAGTGCTAATCTATTGTTATGAATAACCATTTGAGAGGGAGAGTTGGCATTTTTAGGCGAGGTTTGGGTAAAAATAGTAAAGTCATTACTTTCGGCACACTTCTGAGATAACGAACTAGCGAGGCGAGATTCCTGTTCAGACGATTAACCTAGTGCATCCAGTGACGAAAAATTTAGCTACATTTTGCCACTTCCAGACGATTTAGTTCGGCGGGTAAGTGTTTGAAACTGTTGAGGGGAGGGGGTTGATATAGCTTTAATCAACTCAACACTAAAATATAATGAAATCGCCTGAAGGTAGCCAGAAAATAGTGAACAATATATAATCGAAATGAAGAGGTGACCATTATCTTACGAAGGTGTCATCATGGTCTGACAACTTTGAAACAGTGAAGATGAAAAACTGATCCCCCTTTGAGTCATGAATTTTATCCTTTACCATGAGGGTATCTCTCTTTAGCTAAACTGATTTTAGGCCAAGCTGCAGTCGAGAGAGAGAGAGAGAGAGAGAGAGAGAGAGAGAGAATGAAGTAATGAAACAATAAATAGACATATAAATAAATAATTAATTAAATAAGTAAATAATACTGTACGTTCAGCATATGATTTTATAACTGTCAGTGCACAGTAGAATTTCCTTCGGTGTTTTTTTTATTAAGCCCTTCATCATGGTTACGCCTTTTGGATCATAATCTTGCTATCCCCATACGATGCGATTGGATTCTTATCACCAGAGGCTTTTTGAGAGGCTCCTCGACCTGGATGAGTAATATAGAGCTTAAACTCCTATAACGTCGTCCGGTAGTAGTGTGGCCGAAATGTACAGAACGTTATCGTAGTGAAGTGGTGAATTTTAATGAATAATTTTTGATATCTGTTCTTGGTTTCAGTGTATTTAAAAAATTTCAACTACTTTAGCTCACATTTCTGTTCATTTTTCCGCTTATTTCACGCAGAAACGAAAAACATGATTTACAATACGTCAGCAAATACACACCGGCACCAAATGACACCAGCGTTATTGGAGATGACAATCATTAGTCCATATACACCATATTTATGTACCTGTACATAGACATGCCAGAAATTGTTTCTCATCATCCCTATACATATCCAAATATGGCGATTATTGTTCTTAACATTATCACCATCACAACAATAGTAATTTCCTTTATACAAAAGAAACGACACACCACTAAAGACATTATTCCCTGCCTACATCTCCGACGTATTTTGTCTCCAGCCACATAAAGCAGGTTGGCGCCACCACAACAGCGCCCCGGGACAGCTTTTACATTCTGAATACATAATTAGCCAGATGACTATGTAGAGGCACCCTGCTTCTTGTGTGACAGGCAGTTTCCCTCTGCGAAAAAAAAAAAAAAAAGCATAGAACAAAATATAAGAAAAAGGAAGAAAAAATCAGTGTGTCCTCCCTATTTTAACTTATGGATTAGAAACCTGGATTCTAACAAAATCCTTAAAATGTAAACGCTGGCATGGTCAGAGAGGATTGAAACAAAAGAGATACAATACCACGAATATAAAGCAGACTTATATGTGGGCAGGTTAACATACGAACAGCAAACAGATAACTAAAGTAACGGAATGACAGGCTGAAAATACAGAGATGAAGAAAAAGAGGAAGAGGAAGACACACCAGTAGAGAAATTTGGAAAAACCAGTTGATTATCATTAGTTGATGATGATGATGATGATGATGATGATGATGATGATGATGGAAAAATGTGAAGAAGGCAGTCGACTGTCTTTGGTTGATGATGATGATGATGATGATGGTTTTGATACTGGTGATGATGATGATGATGATGATGATGATGATGATGGTTTTGATACTGGTGATGATGATGATGATGATGATGATGATGATGGTTTTGATACTGGTGATGATGATGATGATGATGATGATGATGTTAATGATGATAGAAAGCTGGAGGAGTTAGTCGACTGTCTTTAATTTATGATGATGATGGTGGTGGTAATGATGTTGATGATGAGGCAGTCGTTTTGTAACGAGGACAAAACAAACGTTGAGTTGATAGTTCTTGCTCTTCTTACCAATTTTCCAGTGTTGATTTACCGCTGGTGCTGGATAGGGACGCCTTCACGTGATGGTACCTGCATAACGTGGGCAGCTCGCGGCTGCATATTTCCGTTTCAATACCACAGCCAGCCACCTCAGCCAAGCAGCCTTTGTAGGATAGGTTAGGTTTGATTAAATTATAAAAGAAAGCAGGTAAATTTGCCTGGGAAATACATTGAGCATATTTTCGAGAAAAACCTATGATTAATTTTGAAACGATCGGGCTAGCGTCGTTCCTGGCTGAGGGTCCCCGATGGTGAGACGAGTACGCATACAGAACGGAAATATGCCTCCCGGCCAAACAGACGACCTTCAGTTCCCTCCCTATTCCCCGAGAAGACGATGGTGGGCTGCAGGATAATGGTAATTTTAGCCTGCAGTCCACCAAGCTCAAGTGCAGATGAACCTGGAACAACAAGAACAGCAACAATAACAACAAAAAATAAACAAAAACATTCGGAGGCCGAATGCTAATCGCCTGCCAAAATCTGTCGTTGGCTAAGGTACAGTACAAGCGACCTACAAGTCAAATGTGAAGAAAATTCGCAAAACACAACGGAATTCGGTCACCGCGTTTCACAAGGCCAGTCCATACCAAAACATTTATGGCGGCTGGCATTCGGTCGTCTTTGATCAAATCCCCACCAAATGTAATAGGCTTGTGCACCTCCACATACCTGCTATTACGTGAAGAGTTTGAAGGTTTTTTGAGATATTTTGGCAACACACACACACACACGCACGCACGCACTCGCGCGCCAATGAAAACCATTGCTTAGCGTAAAAAGTGCGCCATCGGACTGAAACTTCCATTATTCTACAAGGCAAAATTCCGACCTTGTAAACATCACGTAATTATTCCCAACCTCTAAGTTTTCCCACAAAATCGCGTTAATGACAACAGTAATCCCAGTGGCCACCAGAAACACACACAGCTAAGTTGCCGAGGGAAAAATGTGTGACTAACTTTTACAGACCAAAAAAGGCAGATTAACTCTACCTAATTTACACAGGGCGATATTTTTCTTGCCTACCTCGCTTCATACCCCTCCACCCTCTCTCCGCTTTTCTCATGTCTTCCACCTCCTCTTCTTTCTCCCCTTCTCCCCTCTGGTTCCTCTTATCCCTCTTATCCTACCCTCACCCCTTCTGTACTTTCTCTTCTCTCTCATTTTTCTCCTTTGTTTTACTCTCGTCCACATCCCTTTCCCCTCCTCCTTTTCCCTCCCCCTTTTCCTACACTCTTTTCCGTTCTCTTTTCCCACTCCCTCTCCAGTCCCATATCCTTCACCTTCATCTCCTTCCTTCTCCTCCTTCATCTTCCCTTTCAACCTTAACCGTTCATTCCCCGCATACCCGTGCCTCCCCTTATACTTCTTCCTCTCCCTTTTCCCCCTTTTCTATATTCTCTCTCTCTCTCTCTCTCTCTCTCTCATTCCCTCTCCCATCCACGTTATCTCCTCTTTCTTAAGGTCGTTTCACACCGGCTGCGATGCTACGCGAGCCACGCTATGCTGCGGACGCACGCTCGCGATGTTTGCTATGCGAGTGTTCACACCAGAAGCTATGTCTGTAACACACACTCAGTTTCTTGGCTGCAGCGATGGGAGATGGTACTCTGTGATCCCCTGAGGTGGAGGAGGAGTTATTAATGTTAACTGTAGCCATGAGCAATAAAAGAAAAAGGAAGTGGGTACGTGAAACAAATATGAAAAGACTAGAATGTGGTGAACATCATCATCTTGTTCAAGAGCTGGAAATGGATGAAGAGAAATTTAGACAATATTTCAGACTGTCTCCCACTCAGTTCACTGAAGCTCTCTCACTCATAGAACAAGTCATCAAGAAGCAGGACACCAGCTACAAAAACTGCCATCATGTCTTCGGCCAGAAGTGGTTAACCCCTTTACAAGTTTCCGTCATGTTTAACCCTATCATGGTCGGGACTACTCAAGCATTCTGTTCTAGCTGACCCAGACGATTAAATTCACCTGAGTATGTCAAAAGAGCGTGTGAATGTCATTATTGTCACCAGTGACTCTTTTATGGCCGGGATAACTCTCCAATTGACGCCAGACGACTTTGTTCAGCTGAGAGTGAGTCATAGGGGCCTGAGAGTGTTGATAAAATTGCGTGGTTCCAGCAGGGGTATAACCTAAATGTGATACTCATGGTGAATATGTTACTGACAGTGGCCTTTGCTATCATATTCCCCCTCACAGCACTTCCTTCGCTTCCCCCTCTCCGTTTCAGCCTCTTCTCCCCTTCCGTCCTCTTTCTTCACATTCTCCTCTTACCCTCCATTGTTTCCTTTTACTCCCTTTCATTTACTCTCTTCCTTTTTTCCCCCCCACCCACCAACCCATTCACGTACTCTTCCCCTCACCCTCTCCTGTATCTCTTCCCTATCACTCTTTCCCTCTTCTCTTCCCTCTCGCTCTTTCTCTCATCTCTTCTCTCTCACTCTTTCTCTCCTCTATTCTCTCTCACTCTTTATCTCCTGTTTTCTCTCTCTATTTTCCTCGTCTCTTCCTACCCACTCTTTCTCTCCCCTCTCACTTTTTCCCTCCTCTCCTCCCTCTTTGCTCTTTTCCTTCTCTCGTCCCACTCACTTTTTTCCTCCTCTCTTCCCTCTCACTTTCCCTCCCCTCTTCACCTTCGCACTTACCCACCTCTTCCCTCTCACTTTACTCTTCTCTCTTCCCTCTTCTCGCTGGCGCGAGTCCCAGAGTGACCAAGTGAGCATGCGTGAGCATAGCTATGCCGGGAAAAATCGCCGGCCCGGCAATCGGGAAAGTTATGCGAGCGTTGTCGCAGGCATCGCTGGCGTAGCTTCGCATCCGGTGAGAACTGCCTCATTTAAAACAACGCACGGTATTGAAAGCCACGTGGCTTGGCATCGCCAGCATAACGTGGCTCGCGTAGCATCACAGCCGGTGTGAAACGTCTTTTACTTGTCCATCTCCTCCAATCTCCTCTGCTTTCCCCCTCCCTCTTCCTCCTCCTCCCTCTCCTCCTCCGTCTTTCATTTTCCTCCCAACTATCTCCCCCGTCCCTCTTTCATCTCCTCCTCCTTCCGTCCCCTCACCCCTCCTTTCATCAACATTACGTGGTTGGAATGAGTTTTGGGACCGTAAAATACATATCAAAACTCTTTGCCTGCCACCAACACACTCACGTATTTCACTCTGGCTGACATGTTGCTATTTTATTTATTTTATTTTTTATTTTTGCAAAGAGGTACAATTTCAAACCCGTATCCGCCAGAGATTTACTCATTATTTTCCGGACGAAATCATTGCTATATTATGCAACTGGGAAAAATGTATCATTCAGAGGACTACAGAATACTCGTAGCAGGATTTGACCGTCTGTATTTCAGGCAGACTGATGAACTGTAATTTTATTCATGTATCTATAACTATCTATGTTTTTCTATCTGTTTATCTATCTGTCTATCGATTCATTCATCCATTCATCTATCCATCTATTCATCCATTATCCATCTATCTCTCCATCTATCCATCCAACCATCCACCCATCTATTCATCCATCTGTCTATCTACCTATCTATCTATCTACTGTATCTATCTGTAATCAGAGTGCTACGACAAATCTCGAATGTCTTGGGTAATTTCCACAGGGTAACATTATGGTTTTACTCAGGTGGAAGAAACCTGTGCAGTGTGAGGGTTGCAGCTCCATTAAACCTTACCTATTTAATTAAGGTATACCTGTTATTTTTAACGCTCCGAGGGTTAAACGCGAACTATGGACGTCATTCAGGCCTTTAATTCACACTAACACATCGCGATTATATTGAAATGGTAGAAATTTTGGAAGTCAGAGGATTAACATTTATCAGAATTAAACCTGGGGCGACGACGGTGTGTGTGTGTGTGTGTGTGTGTGTGTGTGTGTGTGTGTGTGTGTGTGTGTGTGTGTGTGTGTGTGTGTGTGTGTGTGTGTGTGTGAAAATTTTTGACTGTGAGGGTAACAAATTATTTCAAACTTTTCGTTGACACGGACAGTATTCTCTATTTCAATCGGGCAGATACAGGGTAGTTCATATACAGTGTAACGCTGCGCAACGTTGGTGCTATTTCGTGTGTTGTGGGGACGGCTCCATCAGGGTTATCAGTGTCTCTCCTGCATCATTTATTCATGTACTACTCCAACTGCCACACCCACCCACGCCCTCACCAGGAGAATGAGCCGTCCCCGCAGCAGATAAGATACAGCCAAGTGAGCTTCTAGTGAGACAATATTTACGGACCAGCCTGTACATTGAGAGAGAGAGAGAGAGAGAGAGAGAGAGAGAGAGGCCGTCGGGGTGGGGGTAGTTGCAGGGATATTTGGGACTAAAACTTTTACATCCTAAACTAGTCAGCAATAATATGACAAACTGGAATATGGTTTGTGTATTTTGTAACCCCCAGCCGTTGTAGGAATTTGATCATGGCCTTCAGAGTTCATTAGTTCATTCATTCATTGCCAGACGCCATGTATCCCAAACGGGGTGGACAAGGGCTCAGAGTTAATTGTTTTACAGGGAAGGGCACTAATCCTCCACCAACGCCACTTGACACGTAGGGAGAACGTTATGCCAACAGCATCTGGTGTTCCCAGGCGGTTACCCATCCAAGTACTAACCAGACCCAACGTTGCTTAACTTCGCTGATCGGACGGTGTACTCAACGTGTACTCACTTGGTAAGCTGCTGTACTCACGCAGTTGCAAGCGCTGGTTCGTTTTCATTAGTTCATTTACTGTAAACTGTGTGGAAGCTTTGTCATGTCGTTAGATAAATCAACCTTGCAGCTGGAAGGGCCAAAGTGAAATTCATGGCCCGGTCAGAATGTTAGATGCAATTTGTTTCCCTTTTGTTCCTATTCACCCAGTAGTATAATTTGGGACCTGAATATAACACCAACTGCTGGTAGTCGCCTTGTAAGGGAAGAGTGGACTTTAGCAACAACTTGCTCTTCTTTTTCCTTCTAATGACAGTACATCCACATTCCCTTTTATCAGTAACTTATAACTAATTTTACCGTCCCAGTGAACATACACCGATCTAGTCACACAGTTCGAGTATGTTCATATTTATTCTAATGTTCACAGTGAATTTCCTTGAGTTTTGGCTGGTGGCTGAGGAAGGCGTGGTAATACTGCCAAGTCTGATCGTGCAGACTACAGTAAAAGGAGTCCATCATTTATGAGCTGAAAATGCTGCAGTTCTGAACGGTACAATGCATCAAATTGTGCTAATAAAACAAAGAACACATTTTTAAAGATTTGTTTTCGATGGTCTTCAATGTAAAATTATGGCACATTTAGGGAAAAGTTGGGGGGGAGGGAGGTAGTGCGAAGTCCACGGACTACCCACTTCTCCCCTCCCTCCCCCCTTCCTCCTTTAATACGCCTACCTCCCCTGGATCCACCACCGTGCCACTTTCAAGGGTCGAAGGAACTTTACGATGGGTGAAGCCATTTTCCAGTGTGTTTTTTCCTGATAGCGCAGTGAAGAGAAAATCCTAATCAGATTCAATGTTTACTTTTATAGCACTCTTAACTTACTCCGGGGACGCTTTTAAAAATTTATACCTTGTTAGTGTAAAACAACTTCACTCAGCTTTTGGATAGATGTTTTACCGATGAGAATACAAACATTATTTATTAACCTTTGTTGATTACTGACGCTGGCGAGAGCTCTGCATCACTGTAACCCGAACAGGTGGCTCCACCTGACGAAGGCGGGTGTGGGCCAGACCTTCTATGGGATACAGTATGCGGAATCCCACCCTTGCAGGCAAGCATTTGGTATGGATGCAGCCTTAGACAAGGGGAGTCTCTGCGATTAGTGAAATAACTTGGTATTAGTAAGATTAAAATACTGTACGTAAATTGTCAGCCGTCATTTGAAGTTTATCAAGATAATGGTTGGGTTGGGTGGTGTGATGTGGCCTTAAGCTGGAAAGTTATGTAGTGTTCAGCATGCTGAGGTTGACTGTGGTGAAGTGGGGTCATGGCGAAGTTTGGGTTGGGTGGAGGGAGGTATCGGTGGGACTGGGTGGCGTGGAGTTGGGTAATATAGAAACGTCAAGTAAATTAGAATATTAGGGGGCTGGTTGGGGTGGAGTGGGAAAATGATGGAGTTGGGCTGTGAGAAGTGGAATAAAATATGCAGATGAGATCATGTGGAGCATTGTGGGTTTGGGGGTGGAGTGCGTTAGAACTGGAGGGTGGAGTACTGCAGACTGTAGCGGTGTTGAAAGGGGTGGATGTGGGTACTGGCTGAGTTGGGTAGAATCAAATAAGGTAAAAACAACATATGGGGTAGCTTAGAGTATGCCGGAGTTGGGTGAGGTGGAGTGGGGTAAATGTGGGGTTGGGTTGAGTGGAGCGAGGTAACAAGATTCTGGTGCAGTTGCTTTGAGTATCACTGGGTTGGGTTGGATGGAGTCGGATCATAATTATGACAGATGTGAGAGATGAGGAAGAGTAGTATACGAGTATGGTCTAGTTGGTAGACTAGAGCAGAGTGGGATAATGGTGGTGTTGGGTGGGGTGGCATGGGATAATGATGGAGCTGGATGGCGTGAATGGGATAATGGAGGGGATGGGTGGGATGGAGTGGGATAAATTTGAGCGGAGAGGTAGGGTACACCATGACGGGTTGAGTGGGGTGGAGTGGGGTAATGGTGGGGTTAGGGGGGGTGGGATGGTGTAATGGTAGGGTTGGCTGGGGTTGGAATGGGGTAAAAATGGCAGGTGAGGTATCAGCTTTTGGGGGGGTTTGGTGGGGTGGAGTGGGATAAAGCTGAGAGGTGAGGGAGTATATGGTATGGCGGGGTTGGAGAGGTTGGAGTAGGGTATTGGTATTGATGGGGTTGGGTGACTTTTAGTAAGGTAAAATTGACAGGTGAGGTCAGATAGCCCGCATTAGCCCTACTTTGTCCCTAATAGCCTATTAAAGCCCCCAATAGCCCCAGGTATCCTCCAGTAGTCATATGCAGACCCTAATAGCCCACAGTAGAATCCAGAGCCCCATGTTTTTTTTTTTTTTTTATGTGCTCGACTCTGGGCATAGGCTTCTCAGCCTGCTCCCAAGGCCCAGTAATCCTCCTACATATCGTACACCTCTACATGTTACCACTTCGGCGCTAACACCCACCGTCCATATTGAATACATGCTAGGGCTGTCTCATACAGGACTGGTGTATTGGTATTACCGGGGGTATTTTTACGACATGTCGGCGGGTCTTCTGGTAGATCGGTAAACTCTGCCGTAATGAAATTCAAATCCTTAAACTGTTCCCCTGCAACCAGCGAGGAGGATTTGAACCTGGGTCCGGTAGGACCGCACTGGCCACCTCTCTACCGATTGAGCCACCGCCTCCCTCCATGAGGTCCCATGTAGCCCCAATAGCCGTGTAATCCGACGCAAATCTCCAAGGCCTCAATACCCCCACCTAGCCCTAAACTAGCGCTAAATACCTTCAACCGTAGCCCCTAATGGCCACATATCTAGTCCCCAAAGATGTTTTAAATAACCCCAAATAGCCCCCAGTGTTCCCAATAGCCCCGTAAAGCTGCAATTAGCCCAACTAACTGTCCCCGCTAGTAGTCCCTTGTGTGTCATAAACATGCTTGATTACCAACAGCTCTTGCCAAAGATGCACTTTTAGAACTTTCCGCCTTTAGATCTCCCCACTGTAGCTCCAGGTAGCCCCCAAATTAACCTAAGTAGCCTAGATAACCCCATCTTGAAGTACTACATCCTAGTTGCACCAGCAACCACCAGACAACACAAACTTTCCAATTGTTAAACTTTCCTGCTTCTAATAACCTGCAAATAGCCTCAAGTAGTCTCTCAAATAGTCCCAGGGTGTTTCTGTATCAGACTACCAATAACTGTGCCACAAAATAGCAAACATGTCGTAAAAAATTCTCACGTAGCCCTCAAGACGGTCTCGAGAACAGTCCCAATAGCCCCACATAGCCACAAGTTTTTTTTTATGCGAGGAAGAAGGAACCAAAGGCCATGAGCCCGCAGTAACCAGTTCCCCTCCAAAGAAAAAATACAAAATACAACAGAGAGCCAAATTCAAGATCCGATCATTTTGAGAGTGCCTGGACACACTGCGTTTGAAAAGACCCTGGAGATCATAAGGCAAAAGCAGGAAATACAGAACAGTGGGAGACAGTTCCAGAGCTGACCTGTTGCATAAATGAAAGACTGGGAGTAAGCGGTTAACTCTTGCATTAGAGAGTTGAACAGAAAAGGGATCAGAAGTTTGCTGCCAGATGGGTGCAACGCGCCTGTCATAGA
>NC_136992.1:5250213-5276350 GCF_032717465.1 Coenobita brevimanus | reverse complement strand
CGTTGTGTAATGGCAGGTGAGCGGTGCTAGTCTGTTCCCTGAGGCCCAGCACATCTCCTTGGTGCCTCACACATGTCACCACTTCAGGGTTAATGCCCACAGTTCATATTTCACCAGTGCTAACTCTGTCTCCTTTAGCACTAAAATATCGATATTAAAGGGGGTGTTTGTAAGGAGATGATTCAGTAAAGTCAATTTAATGCAATTCACATCATTAGACTGTTCCCTACGCCAGCCTGGGATCAAACTCGCGTCCTTTCAAACAGCAGACCAATTCCCCAACCACTTGAGCGTCTAAGAGGGTCAAGGGAGAGAGGGAGTTTGAAAAGGTAATATAAAAAGGAATTCAAGCATTTAATGGTAGAGGGGATGTGAATGGCTATAGTATGAGAGAGAGAGAGAGAGAGAGAGAGAGAGAGAGAGAGAGAGAGAGAGAGAGAGAGAGAGAGAGGAGAGAAGAGAGGAGAAGAGGGATGGAGAGGAGAGAGAGAGAGAGAGAGAGAGAGAGAGAGGCCATGTTAACTACGTGCGTAGTGTGCCAGACAAGGCCCAGGAAATAGACCCACCCTTATCCCTTTCAATCCCTTGGCGTGCTTTTATTCCAGTGCTCGCGAGGCCAGTGTTATGTTTCGATCAACATCTGCGTGTGTGTGTGTGTGTGTGTGTGTGTGTGTGTGTGTGTGTGTGTGTGTGTGTGTGTGTGTGTGTGTGAACACTATTTATCCAAGTTTAATCGAACTTGGTGGAAGTTTTGAGCAATACCAGGGGGTTTGATTTTTGATTTTTTTTTTTTTTTTGAAGAACAATTGATAAAGGGTCAAAGTCACAGGACTAGGTCAAAGATTAAGCTGTTTTTTATTCGATTTAGACCAAACTTGGTGGAAGAGCTGAAGGTAGGACAAGGACGATGGGACTCGATTTGAGAACAATCCACCAAAGATCACGGCCACGGGGCAAAGATAAAGTTAGACCCATGTGTCTGTGTGTGAACAAAATAGCTAAAATAGTTTTTATTCAATTTTGTACCAAACTGGGAGGAAGGACTGAGGATCACCCTTACGGCTGACCTATTGTTGTACCGAACATTAGCAGAAAGGTCAAGTTCACATGGTAAGGTCAACTTTAGCACTCTTTATCCAACTTAGACCAAACCTTCTGGATAAGTTCAAAGTTAGGCAAGGATAAAGAGATAACACTTTGAGAAAAATCAGTCAAAGGCCAAGAACACAGGGAATGGTCAGATTTCCGGGTCATAGGGCAAAGTCAGCTCAAACAACTTTGGTCCGATCTAGACCAGATTTGGGGAAGGGTTAAGGTTTTGGCAGGAATGAAACGATTCTATTTTGAGAGCATCAGGCAATGATGAGAGTTGCAGGGCAAAGTCAAATGTCATCCCTTAACACCAGATGGCGGGAGTGGGTCTTGTGCTCTGAGTACTCCTCCTTGTGTTTTGTTCCTCCTCTCGCCAGACGATTTTATTCACCTTAGGAGAAACTTTTTGACCTGTAGGAGTTAGATTCAGCCTTTCTAATAGCTCATTCACTTTAACTTGGTCCAGATTTTCGTTCTTTAGCACCATTTTTCATGTAGCTCTGTGGCAGAAAAAAGACGATGTTGCAGCTCTACATCTAATATACTATAGCAGTATCCATGTGTCTGTGTGCGTGTGTATTTTGGGCAGCTGAAACTACACATTCAAATCGCACCAAAATTGGCACAAAAATCACAAAAATTTCGCTAATGTGAAAACACTTGGTCCCATCACGACTGAAAAACTTTTGGTATATGTAATGAGCGATCAAATTTTGACCAAAACACGCCGCTCCCGGCGCCCGGTCGGTTGCCGTGGCCGAGTGGTTAATATCTCAGACTTGCGTGCGGACAACTTGGATTCCATTCCCGAAGCGAGGTGAGGGCGCCTTTCTTCGGTACGGAGGAGTCCTGGTGCACCAAAACTGGCATAAAAATCGCAGAAAATTCGCTGATGTCGAAAAACTTGGTCCCATCTCGATTGATGACTTTTATTACAGTTAAGAGTGATCAAAGTTTGGTTCAGAAAACAGTTCATTCGGTAACAGGACTTTTAGAAATCGAGTCTACTCGAGCCATGTGTCATGACCCTAATACCAAGATCAATTGGTTAGCTTCAAAAAATCCAAGTGTATAACGTTAGACTAGAATAGCACATAAACGTGACTCGGATTACCTGAAATGATCGCAATGCGCACGCGAAGCACGAGGAAACGAGTGAGACACCAGAAAGCGAGCGCGCAGCGCGAGAGCCCTCCGCAGGAGCAAGTGCGAGAGGGCCCGAAGGCCTACAGCACTTGTCGTTTCCATAGAACTAGCACCATATTCTAGTGTTCATTTCTTGCTACAACTCAGCATTCAAGATTACGAGATGGCAGTTTTAGACTAAGCTAAAGTGAACAGAGCATAGTATCTCTTTAGTGCTCGGGTTCTCTGTCAGGCTGAATAAAATCGTGTGGTAGTGGTAAAGCACGTAATGAGCACGGAGGGGATAAGTGCTATACCCTTTTATATACCAGCTTGGCCCAAAATTGCCGTCTCTCCATCTTGAATGCTGAGTTGTGGCAATAGATTGGCACTAAAATATGATGCTAGTCAGAAAGACGTGCTATGTAAAGCATATAGAGCCTTAGTCGTCTCCTTTTCCTCCCGATGACCTATGTGAAAGAAGCTGCAAAAGAAAGAAAATCTGGGTCAGGTTAAAGGTCAGGGAGTATATTTGTCATTTATTTTTATCAGCTGCAAAAATCCTCTGATATAACTTAGTACAGTAACTGTCAAGTAGGATGACGTATTGCTCTTATTTATTTATTTAATTCTTTTATTTTCACTTCCAGACGATTTTATTCAGTTTACGAGACTTTTCTTTCCTAAATGGAGGGACTGCAGTGATAATATCCTTCATTATCTCTCTATTTCTTCTGTGCTCTCTACAGATGAATAAAATCGTCTGGAAACAGTAAAGAGTAAAAATACCCATGATGTCCTCGTACTGAATGGGTTGGCTCCCTGACTGACACCGAATTTCCCTCGGTTTCAAGAAATCGTCCAGTGTCTGATTTTCGTTAGTGACTGCCAGCGATTTCTCATATTTGTAAAGTCATCTGGAGACAAATTGTTAATACCCCATGTTTGCTGGCGTGTTGTTCGGCTGAATAAAGTCCTCTGCCGTCAATTAATTCCCTTTGTTAATGGCTTCTTCACTTGAGTAAAATCGTCCGGTGACATATTTCGTCTTGACAGCTGTTTCCCTCAGCCAGCTATATTCGTCTGACGTGTACTTTAGTTTATTCACTTTAGATTGGTCCAGATTTTTGTCCTTTTTGTTGTTTATTTTACGTACTTCAGTGGGAGGAAATGAGAGTGCTATCGCTCCACGCTCTCTCCATAACACTTCTTCCTGATTTTCACCATATTCTAGTATTTATCTCTTGTTACATCTCAATTTTCATGATGAAGAGATGGCAATTTTAAGGGAAACTAGAGTAAAAAGGGTATCGTTGTTATCGTAAGCGCTGGTGTAACAATTAGAATAATGATGAAAGAATGGAGGGAACAACAACACAGACAACAACAACAGGTGTTGCGAAATATCCGCATATAAACAACAAAAACAACAACAACAACGACAAAACCGCCACCACCACCGACAACAACAACAACTACAGCAACACTACACTACATGGCAGCACATCCATACACGCCAAGGAACATCAAAACAACACCCAGAACGATATCATACACAAATACTGTCACCTCTGTCCCCTCGTCCGCCTCAAACCAGCTTCCAGAAGCATATCCATGCTCAAATCACTCGCCGTTCCATTCAGTAAGTCAAAGACAACTCACAGCTGCATGCACGGCCTCCTGATATCCACCCTTCCGAATCCTGCCTCCCTCGTGAGGACAGAGTCCACCTGGCCAGGCTGAGATGTGGGCATCATCCAGACCTCTTGAGTTATCAGAAGGGGCTGGATGACTCCGTCGCCGACTCCTATCCAGGATGCTACACAGCATCCCATACTATTAAGCACATTATGGAAAACTGCATTACACACAATCACCGACGCCAACAACAATTTACACTCCTTGAAAGCTCTGTGAGAAAACCCTATCTCTGCCGTGGCCTTCCCTAGGGACTAGGGGCTGTTCGGCCAGACTGCCAAGGGAACAACTACAACTACTAATACGACAGCAACAACAACAATAACGACAAAAATACTACCACCACCATCACTATCAAAAACAACAACAATGACAAAAGCACCATCACCACTAATAACAAGGACAAAAATATCACCATCGACAACACCTACAAAAATACCACCACCCACAACAACAACACAACAACAACAACAACAACTACTACTACTACAACTACTACCAAAACAACAACAGGCAGACAAAATGCTGGCTGCTGCCTAACAATAAGTCTTGCCAATTAACGGGGTCACACTACATAACGAGGTTTACAAATAATAGGACAGTAAACAACACCAGCAGTAACAATAGTCTTTAAAGCAGTTACCAACAACAACGAAGACAGCAAGTAGAACAAGTACGGCAATATATTAGTGGGACAATCATCATCATCATCATCATCATCAGCTCCACCATTACTATCGTCTTCATTATCATCATCATCATCATTATCATAACCACCACCACCACCACCCTAATCATCATCATTATCATCACACTTACCGGTACCATCACCATTATCATCACACATTCCGGTACCATCATCACCACCGCCACCTCCACCACCATCATTATCATCATCCTCGTTCTCATTAACACGCTGGATGGCCTTCAAGTATTTAGGCAGTGTGATGAGAAATTAGGCAACTTTGGAAGATGAAGTGTATGAAAGTGCGAAGGAGGAAAGAAGAGTTGTTGATTGCCTGAAAGCAGTGATAAGGAATAGGGAAGTGAGTTGACTGTAAAAGTGGCAGCATGACAGTACTATGAGTCACAGTCTAACGTATGGAAGTGAACATTGGACCCTGTTGGAAGGACACAAAAATGAGAGCAGTAGAATGAATTATTTGAAACGAACGTGTGGATTTACGTGGAGAGACAGACAGGCAGATAAGGATGCCGAGTACCGTTTTGGTGTTGATGTGGATGTGACTGAAAGAGTTAGACGAAATACCCTTATTTTACGTGATTTAGCTATGTGAAGATGGAGAATTAGAGACTGACTAGAGGGGTGCATGTGAGTGTATTGGGGGGAGGAGAGGGGGAAGGGGAGACCGAGAAAGAGAATGGGGGATGGAGAGAAGAGATAAATGAGAGAGGAGTGTGTGAGTTAGAGGAAGGGCAGCCTGATGTCGGAGGAGAAGTTGATTTGTAGCCCCTCTGTTTGTGGCCACCCCTTACGGTATAAGACGATTGGCTTTAAACAGAAAGACAGACAGATTTTCTCTTCTCTTCACATCTCTTGCTTCGTCCCCTCTCATAACTCCGCCCGTACATAAATACTGAACAGCCTTTAATACTGAACATGTAATTTAATAATACTGAACATATAATACTGACCGGCCACGGGGACATCACACGCTCCTGCCTCATTCCAACACCCACCCTGAACCACTCATTCAAACACTTATGTACAGGTGGGGTCAAGAGTTGTGTCAAATGGAGGTACAGTACAGTCAGGATTAATCTTCGTATCAGTTCGTGGCACAGTCGGAGTCAAAAGTTATATCACAAGTGTGTATAATAATGGAGATACGTAAATTCTACTGTCAGTGACTCTCTAAACTCTTGACCCTAACTCTACTTTCTCTCTTATAGGTTCTCGACTGTACTCTTGGCTCCGACCGTACTCTTGCATACGAATCGCTACTATCATAAAAAAAAAAAAAAAAACTCTACAACTTTCATTGATTTATCTTACACACCATATACGATTACACAGCACCTTACATAATCCCTCCCTATTCATTCGGTCATATACTTTTCAATTAAATAAATGCCATAAATATATTGATCTCACAGGCTTGCTACACTACTCCAAAAATGGGTATGAATAATAATAACAACAACAGCAGTGGTAATACCAATACTAATACTAATAAAGTTAATACTTCTACACCTACTGCTACTACTACTACTGCTACCACTACTACCATTACTGCTATCACTAATAATATTATTGCCATTACGGTATTATTGATATTATTATCATTGTTATATTATTATTATTATTATTATTATTAAACTGTAATGGTAATAAACAGCAATTTATATGTATTAACCCCTTTAATACGATGCCATAATTTTCATTTTTATCGCCAGACGGTTTTCTACATCTTTTGAAGGGTGTCAAGCCAGCCAGGGGTTAATGGAGGCCGTACTTATCTCACTCAGTTTGACAAATCTCTCTTTAAACAAACGAAAAAAAAAAAAAAATCAAGAAAGCACGAATGAAGTGCAAAAATGTTCTCTAGCTGAAAGGGTTGCTGGAGAGACAAACAATAAGTGACAACAAGAACAACAACAGCAACAACAACAAAAGAAAAAAAGCAACAATATTTACATCAATATCAACAAACAACATTTATTAAAAGAAGAATTGGTCTTGGAAAAATACGAATTGGATTCAAAACAATAATAGCAAGTAAATATCATAATTACAGTACAAAGAGTAAGAAGAGAGAGAGAGAGAGAGAGAGAGAGAAGAAAAGACAGTCAGCCAGAGAAGGTGATAGAGGGGTCACAGCAAAATTAAGCTTCCTACACACTCCCCCAGCCACAGTTCCCCTTAGTGATTATATTCCATTTATAGCCTGTAGATGGCGTTCTATTAGCCCTTTATTCACACATCCCCAACATCTGTGTGTGGTCTTTCAACCTACTCTTCTATTTGTCTCTCCACTCCCTTTTTGATCCTCTTTTAGTCTCGCCACCTCCCTCTTCTTATTCTCTCCACTAACACCTTACTAATCACCTAACGCAACATGCATCTAACGGCATTAACTCCGCGAGACCTTCACAACGTACACTTCTTAAAACAATAGACATTAGTAAAGCCTTACGTGCCATCTCCCGACGCAAACTAATCACCAGGATCTGCAACACAAACGTGGAGCACAACACAAAACACTGGCTTGCCAACTCTTTGTCAGGCAGAGAAACACACGTCTCATTCTTAGGCAAGTCATGAAGAACATGAATTTCCATATCGGAGTTTCACAGGCTCCATTCTCGCACCCACACTCTTCAGTCTATACATGCATAATGTTCTCACACCACAGTTACCCACAAACATCATATTCTTATTACCGTAATAACTGCACACGACATTGCAGATACAGCCTGCTCTCTGCAGCATGATTACCTCAGTACACTTCAAGCATGGGTCGTAGACAACAAGCTGACGATTGTTATAGCCAAATCCACCACTGCACTTATCACCAGCGACACTCACGAGCACAGATGCACCCTTAACATCACACTTAACAAAGTACCTGTGCCACATGCCCACTCCATTAAGAACCCTGGAGTGGCACATGACACTGGACACACCTACAAGGACCACATGCGAGACACCTCCAGACTAAAGATTTCGAGCACGTACAGGGACAGACTTTGGACAACAACAACAACAACAACAACAAAAACACTCTCCCTACTCTGCAAACATATCAGATTAGTGATGCCGTTTTCTTCCCTGGAATGGGCTCCGGTTCAGTCTAATACCCAGAGCAACATCTTACAGACCAAACAGAAAAATGTTGTGCTTATCATGACTTGCTGCACCAATGCTACTTTCTTAATATTTACACTATGAAACTAAGTCTTCCCTTCTAGAGATTTCTCACTATGAGAGGAAAACAGTTCTGAGCTGCAGTCTGTGCTGAGCACTACAACCCTGTCATTATATGACTGAGCCACAAATATCATCTAGGTATATATATAAAACCACATCACGTCACAAACATATCCAATCTCTCTTCGACAACATCCCATCTCCAAAAATTCTTATACCAACAGTGAAGCAACACCTATATGCCCACTTCACGTGCAGGGCAACACAACTCCCAAATCAAAACACTATAGGGCAAGCTCCCCCTTCGCTCCTGAATTTATCCCATGGGAAATATCCTTAATACAGGTGATCGAGTTCACCTAGCTAGGCTTAGAACAGGTCATCATCCAGATGTCCTCAGTTATCAGTTTAAATTGGGTGGTATGGAATCACAGATGATACATGCCCCACTTGGAAAATAAACTCATACAATATAACATACAGTACATAATGGAACACTGCACAGCACATGCTACGATAAGACGTATACATTTCATGAACGATATAGGGAACCTGTGGCATAATCCCATAGGGGCGGTTGCTTATCTGTGGTTGACGGGTCTGATTGGTCAGGCGAAATGTGGTAAAGCAGCAACAAGCACCACCTCACCAGCTTCCTAGACAGTCCATTCGTGTCTAATCCCTGAACTTGTGTCTCCACTTCTCTTCACCTTGTGTCTGTCCCTCCACATGCCATTCCCTTTATCGCTGTTATCCCTACTTCCTCTCTCTCTCTCTCTCTCTCTCTCTTGTTAGTCCATCCACTTGTCTCCCAAATCCCAATTTTTTTCTTCTCTCCCTCCATCGCGTGTTTCTTCCTCCATCTTCCCCCACCCCCCGACCCCGTCCACCTTTACCTTCATCCACTTTTACCTCCATCCACCCCTCTCCCAACCCCCGTCTCCACTTTTTTCTCTCCTCATTCTCCCCTCTCTTTCACTAACTTGTCTACCTATACACTTGTTGGTTAATTAGGAACAGTTGTTTGCTTACGCGTTGAGAGAGAGAGAGAGAGAGAGAGAGAGAGAGAGAGAGAGAATGCGGGGAATATCATATGGTGGTAGCGAAAGCGATATATAAAGACGCAGTAGAGATGGATGAGAATGGCAGTGCTTTAGCGGACATTTGTGCTGGGAGAGGGTTCGTGATAGCTAATACCCTCTTCAGGCACAAAATGATCCATAGGTATACGTGGCGTGTGATGAGAAGGGTGGATGGTGAACCGAATGAATGGAAGGCAATGATTGATTATGTGTGTGTGGATGCAAGGATGAGAAGGTGTGTGATGGATGCATGAGTATATATAGAGGTTGTGGGAGTGGAATTTCGGACCACCACTTGGTGGTGATCAGGATCAAAGTCCAAACAAAATGGAGAAAGAGAAGGGAAGGATAGGAGGAAGTTGTTCTTACAAGGAGGGTAGAAAAGTTACGAGGGGTTGGAAAAAAAAAGACAAAATATAAGAGGGAAGTGGAGGAGCGATTGGGCAAATAAAGATTGGAGCAGATGGGGAATGTGGAAGGTGCGTGCAAGATATTCACAGAAGAAATATGTGCAGCATGTGAGGCGGTGTGTG
The DNA here is from genome assembly GCF_032717465.1 of Coenobita brevimanus. Taxonomy (NCBI): domain Eukaryota; kingdom Metazoa; phylum Arthropoda; class Malacostraca; order Decapoda; family Coenobitidae; genus Coenobita; species Coenobita brevimanus. The sequence continues at coordinate 5,266,928 of NC_136992.1, read as the reverse complement.
AGGTGAAGAGAAGACGAAAGGCGATACAGGGAACAGCATGGTGGAATGAAGAGCTGAGAGAGGCTGTGGCACAAAAGAAGAAAGCATATAGTAAGTGGACGAGAAACAGGGACGTTGGAGAAGTTGAGAGACGGAAGAGAGAGCTATATGTAGAGAGGAAGAGAGAGATGAAAAGATTAGTAAGAGAGAGTAAGAAGAGAGCTGATGAGGAAATTGGAAGGAATTTGAGTGTAAGGTGGAGGGAATGTAAGAAAATGTTCTGGAAAGAGGTAAAGAGAGTCAGACAGGGTGCCAAAGAAGTTAGTAAGGGAGTGAAATATGAAAATCGAAGATTACCAGTGGAGAAGGGAGAAAAAGTGAGCAGATGAAGAGAACACTTTAATGAACTGTTGAACACAGAGAATGAAAGTAATGCAAGTATAAGCGGCTGGGGAATGGCTGGGACAAGGAGGGATGTGAGAAGAGAGGAAGAAATCAGTAGGATGGAAGTTGTGGAAGCAGTGAAGAAAGTCAAAATGAGGAAAGCCCTAGGAATTGATGGAGTGTGTGGTGAAATGATGAAGCATGGGGGAAAGACAGTAATAGAATGGATGTGGAAGATGTGCAGATTGGCCTGGGAGGAAGGTTGAGTCCCGGAGGATTGGAAGTCATGTATAATTATTCCCCTGAACAAAGGAAAAAGCGAAAAAGAAGTGTGTGGTAATCATAGGGGCATTTGCCTTCTTAGTGTAATGGGAAAAGTATATGGTAGGATACTTATTGACTGAGTTTGGGAAAAAACAGAGAAATTAGTTGAAGAAGATCAGGGAGGTTTTAGGAAGGGAAGAGGTTGTGTAGATCAAATATTCATTCTTAGACCTTTAGTGGAAAAGTTTCTAGAGAAGGGAAAGAAGTATGCAGCCTTCATGGATTTAGAAAAAGCACATGACAGGGTGGATAGACAAGGTTTATGGAAGGTATTAAGAATATATAGAGCTGATGGGAAGTTGTTGAAGGCAGTGAAGAGAATGTATGAAGACGCTAAGGCTGCAGTGCATGTGGATAGTGAACTGCGTGAATTTCTCAGTTTGAAGGTTGGTTTGAAACAAGGGTGTGTCATGTCTCCGTGGTTGTTTAATCTGTATATGGATGGAGTTATAAAAGATATACAAGGTACAGCAGTGGATGCTGGAGCAGCCCTAGTGAGAGAGGGCAGTGTTTGGAAACTCCCTGTACTGTTGTTTGCAGACGTTACTGTGTTGTTAAGTGAAGATGAAGGGGAACTGCAAGGCTTGGTGGATGAGTTTGGGAGAGTGTGTAGGAAACGGAATCTAAAGGTGAATGTAGGAAAGAGTAAAGCGATAGTCTTCGAGAGAGGTGAAGTCAGTGAATATAGAGTGAGATTGGATGGGAAGGAAATGGAGAATGTGAGTTCGTTTAAGTACTTAGGTAGTGTGATGAGTAAGAATGGAAGTTTAGAGGGTGAAGTGCTTGAAAGGGTGCAGCAGGAAAGAAAGGTTGCTGGTTCCTTGAAAGCAGTAATAAGAAACGGGGAAGTGAGCATGGAAGTGAAAAGGCTACTACATGACAGTATTGTGATACCAACTCTAACGTATGGTAGTGAAACTTGGATATTGTTGGAGGAACACAAGTCGAGAGTGAAAGCAGTGGACATGAGTCATTTGAGAGGAACATGTGGAGTCACATGGAGAGACAGACTGACAAATAAGAAGTGAAGGAGCGTTGTGGTGTGGATGTGGATGTGATAGGAAGCGGTAGGAGAAACACATTAAGGTGGTTTGGCCATGTGGCGAGGATGGAGAGTGAGAGACTGACGAGTATGTGAATGAGGTGGAGGGGGGGAGAGGAAGGGGGAGGCCAAGGATGAGATGCAGGGATGGAGTGGAGAGGTTTATGAGAGTGGGGTGTGTGAGCGGGGCGCAGGGGAGTGAAATGGCGGGCAACAGAGCGACGTGGGGGTGATTTGTTTGTGGCTACCCCTTACGAGATTAAGGTGTCTGGCAATAGATAGATAGATAGATAGTAGTTAATGCTAATAAATGCGTACTTGCAAAGCATTGAATGAGAGAGAGAGAGAGAGAGAGAGAGAGAGAGAGAGAGAGAGAGAGAGAGAGAGAGAGAGAGAGACAGACAGACAGACAGACAGACAGACAGACAGACAGACAGAAACAGAGACAGAGACAGACAGACAGACAGACAGACAGACAGACAGAGTGAATGTCTGCATTTTATGAAGTACATATACCCCCAAAATTGTTAGTGAAGTTAACACACACACACACACACACACACACACACACACACACACACACACACACACACACCCTGTTGCGTAACCCCTGTTTGGTCGTACAGACCCAACCATCGCAGGATCTTTTCATGGCCATCCCGTGCTGTAGATCGATGTTCCTTTGAGGGAAACACCGTCTTGCCACAGCGAGGCACGGGAAAGAGTGTCAAGATTTGGTTCCCGGATGTACGCTGCATTTACATCTCTCTGCCCAGTTAACAGTTGCACCATAGTTGGCTCCACATTACCCCGTTATTTGGTTATATGGTTACTACCAAGCGTTGCAAATAGTTTCCTGGGTTACAGAGAACCATAAGGCTTGTCACTTAGTGTCGAACTACCTGAAGTGGAAAGAACAGTAATAAAATGTGACAGGAAAGATGGGAGAAACAGGAAATGAGGAGAGCAGACACAGAAAAAGAATGATAAAGGCGATAAACTTAGTAGGCAGCGCTACGTCCACACACACACACACACACACACACACACACACACACACAGAAAAAACAAACAGACAGGCAAGGCACAGTCCTGCTCGTGCCTGTCCCTTTCTTCCTTTAATTATTCAGAGACAAACTGTTTCTCTCCCCTTCTGTCCCAGTGTTCTCTCTACTATACTCTTTTCACTTTACCTGCACTCTTTTACTCTAACTTTGCCTAAAATTGCCCTTCTTCCATCTTGAATGATTAATTATTGCAATATATTAACACTACAATGTGGTGCTAGTCACGAAGAGGTGCTATGGAGAGAACATAGAGCCATATTATTGCCTTTGGCATTGAGCGACGTAAAATAAACCGCAATAGGACGAAAACCTGAGCCAAGTCAAGGTAAAAGGAGTATAGGCGTAAAATTGCCATCTGTCCAGTTTGAATGTTTTGCTGTAACAATAACCTCATACTAGAATACGGTGCTAGTCACGAAGAAGTTCTGTAAAATGGATATTGAGCTTTAGTGTATTTCTTATTCTGCCACTGAACTACGGGAAATGAGCTGAAAAATTACAAAAAAAAAAAAAAAAAAAAATCCCCAGTTGAAATGAAAACACTATAATAAAACAGCGCCATGTTAACAATTACCTGAAAAAACATTCTCGTATTACAAATATTTCAGAGATTCTTGATGTTTTAAATCATCTGAATAAACTTTAATAGAGGGATCTCCTTCCCAAACTTAAGCTGAATAAAATCGTCTGGACTTTATTTTTCGGATATCTCTCTTAAATTTGAACTCAACAAATTCGCCTGGATAAAATCGTCTGGATTATTAGTCAGACCTCGTTCCTAAGTTTAAGCTGAATAAGTTCGCCTGATTTTTGGCAGGATCTCCCACCTAAATTTAAGCTGAATGATATCGTCCGGACATTATTTGCCTGAAGTCTTCAAAGATAAAAATCGTCTGGTGCAAAAACCTAATCATCGAACTGAAGAGGCTAGCCTAATGGTTTAGTGTCAGAATACACTATACTTTTCTCATTTCAACTCGGCCTAAAGTATGCCATCACTCCAGTTTGAAGGTGAGTTCAAAGAGATTAATACTAGGAGATGATGCTATTAATAGAGAAGAAAGAAAGAGCTATGGAGAGGATGGAGAAGGCCGTAGCATTCCCTTTTTCTGCCCATGAGTCACGTGAAACAAACTGTAAACGGACGAAAATCCGGGCCAACTGAAGGTAAAAGAAGAATGGTTCAGTGAAGGTCTTAGCCTACGTGAGTGCCCCAGGTTCTGGAGAGGGACGCCTTCATGTGGTGGCACTGATATAACCTGGCTGTGGAGCTGCCTGGCCATACAAAAGTCCCTCAGCTACTTCTCTGGCCCCCAATAGGAGGATAGACAGCAGAGAAGGACATCATAAGCCTGCAGTCCACTGGAGTCGGAGATTTTTCGATCCTGTGATGCTGCCAGGGACGTTGCTGGTCTCCTGTTCTTAAACTGAGAGTGTCATCTAAGAGCCTGAGAGTGTTAATACACTCACCACTAACTCTCTCGCAGTGGGAAAACTCTCGTTTTCCATTCCAATTAACATGAGCGGTTTTACTGACCCGGCAGTGAGCCATAGGAGTCAAGAGTGCTATGGGTATCAGTAGTAGTAGTAGTAGTAGTAGTAGTAAAAGTAGTAGTAGTAATGGTGGTAGTAGTAATAGTAGTAGTAGTGGTAGTAGTAGTAGTAGCACTTCATTTTGTTGTTGTTGCTGGTGTGGCCTCTGGTTCTTCTGAAACATGAACCCAGTAGACTGCAGGCTGATGTCGTTCTCCTTTTGCAGTCCACTTTCCTCCTTTCGGGGGACGTTTGCATGACCAGGTAGCTCCATCGCCAGGTAATATCAGTGCCACCACATGAAGGCGTCCCTCTCACATCGTTACATCGTATCACATCCATACACAAACAGGGAAGGAAAAGGTGTTACTGAGTCTCCTTGGTTACTAAAATGGGTCCCTTTGACTCCCTTTGTGCTGTTTGATGTCACTCAGGAAAGAGGGAATTAGATCAGCTGTGAAAAAAGGTATTCATGTCACCTTCCTTCCTAGTTCTCTCTCTCTCTCTCTCTCTCTCTCTCTCTCTCTCTCTCTCTCATTTCATTATCATCATCGTCTTCCCTTGAACAAGAACTCACTCCCAACTTTTCCAATACTATTTGCTGCCAACCTGTTCCATCCAATCCCAGCAAATCTGCCAAGTCCGTCTCTCTTAGTTTTCTGTCTGCCTCTTCCTCTCTGGGTGTGACATTCCTTTCCACTCTTATTCAGGAATCTCTTTCAATACCTTAATGTGATACAAGAACAATACTTTTCATTCCTCTCGGAACACTTAATTTCACATTCTAGGGATGTTGTCCAGATTTCAGAGATCGTATTCAATAATCCTCTTTACCTCAAGTTATGCTTAAAATTCTTGTTTATTCTTTTATTATAACCTATTCTATTACTCCACATATAAATATAGATCTACAGTAAACAGTAACGTGAAGCATACTAACAAATATATGATCAGAAAAAATTGTAGTTGTTCGTTTGAATTTTTTGCTGTGAAGCTTGACTGAGATTCTTTATAATTACATCGAAGAAGTCTCATTAGAGCAGTGAGACCAAACTGATGTTTTGTGTATGTACATAATATATCAGTCTGTCTGTCCGTCTGCCTGTCTGTCTCTGGCGTACTCAAGCTAACTTTAGCTCATTCCCCCATTCTTTAGGGATCGACAGTTCCGTGTGTTCTTTTCATTTGCGTCTCTCTCTCTCTCTCTCTCTCTCTCTCTGCTTGTTTAATGTCTCTCACCACATCCCCTTTCAACATTTCTCATTCATCAGTTTTTATTCTTACCTTTTATTTTTTGTTTTATAATATTATACTTGTTTTGCTTGGCAATTTCTTCGAATTTTTATGTCTCTGTATTATATATACCGTCCGCCTGCTTGAGGCGATAATGTAATCACCAGCATCTGTGTGTGTGTATGTGTGTGTGTATGTGTGTGAATGTGTGTGTGTGTGTGTATGTGTGTGTGTGTATGTGTGTGTATGTGTGTGTGTATGTGTGTGTGTATGTGTGTGTGTGTATGTGTGTGTGTGTATGTGTGTGTGTGTGTGTGTGTGTGTGTGTGTGTGTGTGTGTGTGTGTGTGTGTGAGTGTTCCCAAAACATCTCAAAATCAAATAGGCAAATTGTATCCCAGGTCCGTGGGCTGCATCGGGGGATACATGACTTGATTTTTAATAATTTTGGCGAAACTTTGATGATATGCCTCCTATTGCCAAAGGTTCTTGCTGGAAACAATACCATCTAACTTTTTCTTTAAGCTTGCCATTATTCACCATTTTCTATCTTACTCTCAACCAATAAAACGGCTATTTCAAGAGGTAACTATAAGAAAAGTCTTCAAAAGCTTGTTATACTTGATCATCTTCACCAGCGCAATACCCCTGACTTCAGGCTTCTTAACGCTGGCTTGATTTAACGTGGAGTAAACAACGAAATCCTGAGACTTTTTTTTTTTTTTTTTTTTAGTACTGACAAAGCAGCGATTATATGGCTCCGATTGCCAGATGTTTCCTGATCTAGTTTTCTTGTGATGGCGTGCGTGACGCATTCGAGAATGAATGTTTTTGCTTTTATCTTTCGTATATTTTCAGTTCTTCCTTTTCAGTTCCTAACTAATTTCTCTCTCTCTCTCTCTCTCTCTCTCTCTCTCTCTCTCTCTCTCTCTCTCTCTCACTATTTTCTTTTCTTCTTTCACCCTTTTGTCCTTATCATCATCCTCTTTGTTCTCTCAGTACTTTCTCTTCCTATCTGTCTTCCTCTTTTTCCTCCTCTTCCTTATCCTCCTCCTCCTCCCCCTCCTCCTCTTCCTCCATCTCTTTCTCCTCTTTTTCTTCCTCCTCCTCCTCCTCCCTTTTCTTCTACTTATCCTCCTTATTCTCCTCTTCCTTCTCCTTCTCCTTGTTGTAATTGTCGTTGTCGTTGTTGTTGTTGTTGTTGTTGCTCTTCTTCTTCTTCTTCTTCTTCTTCTTCTTCTAGCACTAATATTGTTGCACTTCTTGTTATTATCGTTCTCATATCATTATAATCATAATCTCCTTCTCTCCCTCTCCTCTTCCTCATTCCCTTTCCCTTTTCCAATTCTTGTTGTTCCATTACGGTGTCGTGACTCTACGTAGCAGAATTATCAGTAGTTTTAATGAGCTAGAAGTTGTAGTGCACTACAGTTTGTATAATAATGAACCTTTGTCTGTCTGTATAAGGATTTATCCAGCTTCTCCTAGACTCATGGACTGATTCTGAAGAAACTTTTTAGGAATACGCTTTAGGGACCCAGATGTTGTTTAATATTTTTTTGTTTTCAAAACTGGAAGTATATATAATCTGAGAAATCATTACCGTTTCCCCTCAGCATTTTTTTTTCCCGTAGCGAACCCAACGGAGAGAAGTCCCTTTTCTTCGAGCCATACCACATAATATGTTATTCGTGCATAATTAGTTTATTTCCAAGTCCCGAAAAATAAACAAAAGGTGACAGACCAAAAGAGCATAATCTGCCGTAGGCTGCCTTACGCGGGTTAATTAAGAATAGCGATGCGGTAGGAGCGCTGTATTTTTGAGGTACTCCACACCCTGCTAGCAATCGCTGCTCTTACTCGTGTTCATGTTAGACACGAATAGAACAAGACTGAGTCTGGTGGCACTTGAGCAAATCTGGTAATGGAAAGTCTTTTAGGTAAGGAAATAATATGATTTAGTATTAACAGTAAATTTGCTAAGGAATATGTAAGAGTTTGCATTGCTCATAATCATTGTTCATTTGAGGTATCTTATTATATTTCTTGTGGATATTATTGACATTATAGTACGCCGTAACTTGTTTCCTGCTCGGTATTATTCATAAGGCATAGTCATTCATAATAATTATGCATGCCATTTCTTGTGAGTGAAAATATTATACAGTATGTTATCTCAGTTTCAAAAGAGTGTGGGATTTACGTTGCTGACATTATAGCCTTAATATAAGTGCCCGGATATAATTACTGACGAGTTATTATCTAAAAATATAAATTCTTTACCTATTTAAAGTAGCGGCAACGGCAGAGCTGTGGGCGCTCACTACCTCTCCAAAGAGAAGGTGTAGTTTTAGTGACACTATATTTTGACCCAAGAAGTAATGGTAGCGATGGTGCCATTAGTTTCAGCAGGTAGTGCACACAATGCTCTTCTTTCTACCTCCTTGCCTCTCACCATCCTTCCCTCTCTTCTTCCTCCTCCAACTCTCCTCCTTCCCCTCCTGACCTCATTTCTGTTTACCACACCCTTCACTCCATTGTTCTTCTTTTCCCTCCTCCTCATCACTTTTTCCCTTCCTCCTCTTTCATTATCTCCTCCTCCTCCTTCTCCTCGCGACACCCTAGCCGCCGAGGGACTCCCACGTGAAATTTAATTAAGTAAAAGTTCAAAACAGACTAAGAGAAATGGGAGAGAAGGGAGGGAAGGGAAAGAGAAGGAAATGTGAGGGAGGAAAAAAAGGAGAGAGAGGGGCGCGGATGGAGGGGGAGACAGAAAAAAAAAGAGGAGAAAGAATGAAAGGGATGGAAGGGAGAGAGAGAAAAAGAAAAGAGAGAAGGAAGTGGATGGAGAGGCTGAGAGAGAGAGAGAGAGAGAAAAAAAAAAAGGAGAGAAAAGGAAGGAGATGGAGGGGGAGGGAGGGAACAAAAAGGAGAGAGAGAGAGAGAGAGTGGAGGGGGAAGGTGAAAGTGTGTGCCTAACTTCAAGAAGAGGAGGCTTGGGTGGGACATTCCTCACACCAGCATCCAACTTCGCGGATAATACCAGGCTCACCAATATCACTCACTCTCTCTCTCTCTCTCTCTCTCTCTCTCTCTTTCTTTCTCTTTCTCTCTCTCAAGCCTTGGACAGATTACGGATAATCAGCCTACGTGATCTCGGTGCATTTCAGTCTGGTGCCAAGATATGCAAATAAGATGCAAACCCCCTCACTCACACACTCACACGCACGCACACTGGTTAAGGCCCTAAACACACGCACACACACACACACACACATACACACACACACACACACATAAACACACACACACACACACACACACACACACACACACACACACACACACACACACACACACATACGCACACACACACACACATTGGAGCACACAGGATTACGAACAGGTACAATGATCATGACACACACACACACACACACACACACCCACACACACACAAACACACACACACACACACATACACACACACACACACACACACACACACACACACACACACTGGAGCACACAGGCTTAAAGCTACGAACAGGTACAATCATCATCACACACACACACACACACACACACACACACACACACACACACACACACACACACACAAGCTGTAGATGAGAAGACAGGGCAACAGCAGCTTAGTGTATAATCTGTATACTGCAGCCAGGAAATTACACACACACACACACACACACACACACACACACACACACACACACACAGGCAGTCCAAAGGCTCAACTCGAAGGCCAGGTTCATATATTCATATATATCTATATTTTATACCATTCAGATTATAAATTATTAAATATGAGGAGGAATGGGAGCTTAGCCTGGGATTCGGGTTATGCATGTCAAATTTCATTTCATTATTTTTATTATTATTATTATTATTATTATTATCTATCTATCTATCTATCTATAGCCCGACGCCCTAATCCCGCAAAGGGTGGCCGCAGACAAAACGCCTCCAAGTCATTCTGTCACCCACCATTTGACTCCCCTCCCCCAACTCACCCCCCCTTCCTCATATACCTCTCAACTCCATCCCTCCCACTCCCCCTCGGTCTACCCCTCCCCCCCCCTCCCTCCACCTCTCCTCCATACACCCTCTTTAGTCAGTCTTTCATTCTCCATTCTCTTCACATGTCCAAACCACCTCAGTGTATTTCTCCCTAATCTTTTCAACCACATCCACATCTACCCCACAACGTTCCTTCACTTCTTCATTCGTCAACCTGTCCCTCCACGTCACTCCCACATGCTCCTCTCAAGTAACTCATTTCCACTGCTCTCACTCTTGACTTGTTCCCCTCTTGCAATGTCCACGCCTCGCTTCCATACGTCAGGGTAAGAATCACAATAACATCATGCAGTGACTTCTTAACTTCCATACTCACCTCCCTATTTCTCATCACTGCTTTCAGTGTACCAACAACCTTTCTTCCCTGCTGTACCCTTTCACGTACTTCATCCCCCAAAGTTCCATCCTTACTCATCACACTGCCCAAGTACTTGAATGCACTCACATTCTCCATATCCTCACCATCCAACCTCACTGCACACTCTGTGACTTCATTCCTCTCAAACACCATAACTTTACTTTTGTTTACATTAACTTTCAGCTTCCTCCTCCTACACACTGTCCCAAATTCATTCACCAAACCTTGCAACTCCCATTCATCTTCACTCAACAATACTGTATCATCAGCAAACAGCAACACAGGAAACTTCCAAATCTCACCCTGTTCGTGGGGCCACCCCCACATCCACTGCCCTACCTTGTACCTCCTTTACAACCCCATCCATATATATATTAAACAGCCATGGAGACATTACACACCCCTGTTTCAGTCCCACATTGAGATCAAAGGACTCACTCAAGCTCACCATCCACTCCTTTCCAATAGCCCTAGCTCCCTCCGTACATACTCTTCACAGCACTCAACTTGTTTCTCTCCACTCCATATATTCTTAATACCTTCCACATACATACCTGTCTATTCTGTCATAAGCTTTCTCCAAGTCCATGAAGGCAGCATACACTTTCCTTCCCTTCTCTAGATACTTCTCCACTAAACATCTGAGAACAAATATATGATCTACACACCCTTTTCCCTTCCTAAATCCCCCTTGTTCTTCTCCAACTAGGTCCTCTGTTATATGCCTAACCCTATCAATGAGTATTCTACCATGTATTTTACCAGTCACACTAAGAAGGCAAATACCCCTATGGTTACCACATACTTCTCTCTCCCCTTTTCCCTTTGTACAGAGGAAAGATTATACCTGATTTCCAGTCCTCTGGAACCCTTCCCTCTTCCCAAGTCAATCTACACAACTTCCATATCCACTCCACAATAATCTCTCACCCCAATACCTAAGCATTTCACCACACACTCCATCAATTCCTGAGGCCTTTCCCAAGCTTAATCTTCTTCATCGCTTCCACTACTTCCAAGCCACCACCCCAGTCTCTTCCTCCCTCCTCTCATCTCTTCTTCTCCCAGCCATTCCCCAACCACTTATACTCACACTGCTCTCACTCTCTACATTCAACAAATCCTCAAAGTGCTCCTTCCATCTCCTCAATTTCTCTCTCTTCTCCACCAACAATCTATTATTCCTATCTTTCACTCCCCTACTATTTCCCCTTTCACACTGCCTTACTTTCTTTACCTCCTTCCAAAACAATTTCTTACTCTCCCTCCAAATTTCACACTCAGATTCCTCCCAAACTCTTCTTCCACTTTCTTCTTACTCTCCTTCACCAGTCTCTTAACCTCCCTTCTCCTGCTCACATATACCTCTCTCTTCTCTCTTTCATCTTCTCCCCTACCTCTACTCGCCAACCATTCACCATATGCCTTCTTCTTTTCTTCCACAGCTCGTTTCACCTCATCATTCCACCATGCTGTCCCTTGCACACCCTTGCATCTCCTCCTCACTCCACAAACTATTATTATTGTTATTGTTGTTATCGTTGATTTTGTTGTTGTTTCATCATATTATTTTGGCGATATAGGGCTTGAACCTGAAATGTTCGCTATGATGACATGTTTTTTTTCCATTTCATTTTTGTTCGCCTGTTACACTAATTAGGCCAGAGTTTAGTCCTCCCGTGGCTTATTTCATGTAGTTGTGTAGTTCGGTATCACACCAAGACATTACTACTGCTCTACATCCTTCTCATAGCACCTCTGTGTGACCAGCATCACATTCTAGTGCCTATTTTTACAGCTAAGCATTGAAGATGGATGTGGCAATTTTAGGCCAAATTAATGTAAAAAGAATACACCCGTCCATTATGTTAATAGTTTTCTTTTTATAACTATTCTAGTCGATTATATTCCGCATTCCGTTCTTGCAACCACTGGACAAATTCACAAGGTATTTTTTGGTGCTACCGGTCGCTGTGTTGTTACTGTGGAGTTTTGATGTGGCTGTGCTGGAAGGCATTAAGGGAAATACTTTGAGTCTGTTTGACCATATGGAGAAGATTGAGACTGAGAGGCTGACAAGGAGGGTGTATATGAGTGAGGTGGAGCAGTGAGGGACAGATGGAGACCGACGTTAAAATGCAGGTGGTAGGGAGAGAGAGGGAGACCGAGGATAAGATGTAAGGATTGTATGTAAAGGTATCATGAGAGCGGCGTGTGGTTTGGAGGAAGGGCAACCAGTTAGCAGAGGATAGGGTAATATGAAGATGATTCGTCTGTGACACCTTTTAAGGGATTAAAGATTGTCACTAGATAGATAGACAGATAGGTATAGAGATGGATTGATAGACTGATACATAGGTAGGGACTGACAGCTATATTTAGTATTTAATTATTGTAATTATTTATTTACTTATTTGCTATTACCACACTACTATATTCGTGAAAACTAATTCCAATACCTCCAGTTCGAATGTTCCTCCTAAGCCGTCTAGCATCGTTTACAGCAGGGGTTCCTGAATGAGGGGGAAATCCTTCCCGAGGGGAAATTTGAACAGTCCGAGGGGGGGGGGGATAAATAGCTAAGGACAAAATGGCCAAAGTAGAGTTTTTGATGAATTGTTTAAAGAGATGATATATTTTATGGTCAAATGCATTTTGGCTTTTAATTTCGGCATGTGGAGAGGATGGAGGGTGAGAGACTGACAAAGAGAGTGTATGTGAGTGAGGTGGAGGGGGGAAGAGGGAGGGGGAGGCCGAGGATGAGATGGAGGGATAGAGTGGAGAGGTATATGAGAGAGGGGGTGTGTGAGCTGGGAGCAGGGCAGTGAAATGGCGGGGGACAGGACGACGTGGAGGCGATTTGTTTGTGGCCACCCCAAACGGGATTGAGGCGTCTGGCAATAGATAGATAGATAGAAATAATTATCATGGTACGTAAAAGTGCAAAATCTCTTAAATGTTTCCAAAACTTGAAAAATCTCTATAATAGCACTAGATTTCTTATTGTTACAGGTAAAAAGCTACTGCTGAATGGAGGCGAATAACTCTATAATCTTCAGTGACTCAAAGTAAGTTCAAAGGCGAGGGGAGGGGAGGGTATTCCCTCGTTTTGGAGTTGGAGTGGAGACAGGAGAATCATCAAACATTTTCTGGCCAAAGTTAGGAATGACCAGGAAAAGCTTGGGAGCCCCTGGTGTACAGGCAGCACGAATGAAACGATAATGATGTGTTCAGGCTGAATGGTTTATATATACAAGAGAGGGGGGGGGAGGATTGAAGGTGGGGGTATGCATTTCACATCTACTTTTTATAATTATGGATTTGAAATTTAGCCTACGTTTAACTCTGCTACCCGCCCTCACTACATCACTGCCACACGATCCGTCATCACCATCTCCATCATCATTCCTCCTGACTGGACAAAAGGTTTGGTCATTACTGTCTGGAAGGTAAAGAAGACCAACGTGACTACAGTAATTACTTTGGTGTTACAGTGCTTGGTATACCAGGCCAAGTTATTGTTCATGAGCTTTGGGTTCAAGTTCGGGAACAGTTGTTATGGAGGCCTGAACAATCCAGATTTACGGCCAAGAAGTCTTCAGTAACCCGGATCTTTGCTCTTTGAATTCTCTTAGTAAACCGACGGAAAATTTGGGAGTTTTTGTTATACTCTCTTTAATCTAACTTGGTCTAAAACTGACGTCTCATCACTTTGAGTATTGAGGTGTACCGGCAGTTTAACACTAGAATATGAAGCAGGCCACTAAAAAGTGCTAAAGAAAATATGTCGAGCCGTAGTGGCCTATTGTCATTTTCTGCCACAGAGCTACGGGATGGGAACTCCTGTGGCTCCCCGTACTCCCCACAGAGATTATCCAACTCATAAATACCACCATCACTGTTATCCACCTCGTAACTGTTACCACTGTCACCACTATCACCATCCTTATCATCACTGGTACCACTGCAACCGCCATTTTTAAACTACTATCATCATTGCAACTCTAATATTATCATCACTGCAACTACAGCCTCAATCATCATCATCATCATCATAATTATCATCATCATTACTGTAATTACTAATGCCATTCTGTCATTATTATCCTCAACCATTTACCATCACCAACACTATACTAACACCACTGTTACCATCTTAGTCATTTAGTATTATCTTTAACACCATCTAAAACCGTTAACACCACCAAGCCAATCTGTCACCATCACTAACACCACCAAGCCAATCTGTCACCATCACTAATGCCATCATGCCAGTCTGTCATCATCACTAATACCATCAAGCCAATATGCAACCATCACTAACACCACCAAGCCAATATACAACCATCACTAACACCATCATGCTAATCTGTCACCAACACTAATACCACCATGTCAATCTGTCACCATCAGTAACACCATCATGCTAATTTGTCACCATCACTAGCACACCATGTCAATCCGTCACCATCAGAAACACCATCATGCTAATCTGTCACCATCACTAGCACACCATGTCAATCTGTCACCATCAGTAACACGATCATGCTAATCTGTCACCATCACTAGCACACCATGTCAATCCGTCACCATCACTAACATCACTGTGGCAATCTATAACCATCATTAACACCACCATGTCAGTCTACCACCATCACTAACACCATTTCGATAATCTATCACCTTCACTAACACCACCATGCAAGGCCATCAGCGTCACTAAACATGCCAATCAGTCACTTTAAGTAGCACCGCCCTGCAAGACTACCACCATCTCTAACACCACCAACCTAGTCTATCACCATGGCTAAACACTAATCTATCACCATCAGCACTAACATCCCATACAATAAGCTTCATTAACACCACCACCTGTCAAAACCATCACAAACACCACAATTACAATATATCATTATCACACTGACGCCACTACAACCACCATCACCAACATCATACCAGTCTATCACCATGCCAGTCTACTACTATACCATCTACAATGAGCTACCATCATTCACTACCATGATAATCTACTTTTATCAACATCTACCATCACTGATTTCCACTTTCACTTCCACCGTCATCACTCCAACTACTATCACCACCATCACCACCACTACAACCACTATTACCATCATCACCACCACTGCAACCATTATCGCCATCATAACTACCACTATAACCATTATCACTATCATCACTACCACTAGTACAACCATTATCATCATCATTATCATCACTATCACCACAAATTCATCCATTATCAGTATAACCACCACCATCATTACAACCACTAACACCATCATTACAACCACAATCACCACCATTTCAATCATTAACACTTAATCACCAAACTACCACTACAATCATTATCACCATCATCACCTTTCACCATTACAGTCACTATCGTCACTATGATCACCACCACCACAATACAAGTCACCATCACCGCCACTGCTCCAAACACTACCACCATAACCACCCCCGCTACCGCTATATTAATCAACCTCAACCAACTACAGACATAACGAACATCACAAACTTCCACCACAGCCACAGCAACAATCACAATCATCACAACAACCACAAACATCATAACCGCATCATCACAATATCACAATCGCTACAAATAATCCTTCATTCTATACAATTTACAGATTATCACCATCGACCTCCTAAAATAAGACAAGCTCCGAAGGTTAAAAAGACATAAATAAACAAAAATCCAAAATGTCCCCAAAATTCACAAAGATAATTTAGGAAAGTACAATGCGAGAGAAAATGAAAGTGAAGATTCTAAGTAGTGAGGTGAGAAAAAGAGAAAGAACGAATTTGGCAAGCCGAATGAAGTCGAAAATTAGAAAGAGTTTGGAAAAGAAAGAACGAAAGGAATGGGTGAGCAGCTTGAATGAGAGAAGAACAGGGAGTGTATGGGATGGGCGACTGAGATCAGGGATAGGGGGGAATCTGGGGGTTTCCGAGACATAGGGTGTCAAAGCCTCTTGTAGGAAATGGTGGAGGGCAAAACGAGACGAGCTAACTCTCTGTCTCATACCCGACCTAGCCACCTCCCCGACCCCATTCCACGGCTTGAACAGCTCCCTTCCATCAAACTGGAACGTAAAAGGTTTCTAAAAGCCAAAATCAATGGGAACAGGTGTAGTATGCGTCTGGACACTGGCTGTACCAATTGCTTCATGAGATACTTCACCGCAAAACGGCTCGGGGTGTTGGAGCAGGAGACGTATACAGCCAATGCGATGGTAAAACTGTGGTAAGGAACAAAGAGATTCACCTTCATTGTGGCCGAAAACGTCAGAGTTGATCTGGACAACGACTTGTATTTCTTTGTGGACGTCCTTGTTTTTGAGTTCAGGAAGATGCCCTCCTACTTGAGTAACATCATGCTGGATTGCGACACACCCCGGCGCATGGATGTTGCTCAGAGATTTACCAGCCGCTCCTCAACTCTCTACTGCCAAGACGTTGACGCCATGAAAACCTCTGCGACAAAATGGCGGGAAAGTCATCCCGGACCCATGGTTTACTTACTAAACGTAACCCCAACTACAAATCCATCCGCTGAAGTCCTCTCCGTTTTAGTAGACTCCGGGGCGAAGGACTTTTACATATCCTCCAAGGGGCTCCGGAAACTAGGCCGGGAGAAGTTGCCTAGGAATGTGAGTATCGTAACGGAGGGG
>NC_136992.1:5157713-5245213 GCF_032717465.1 Coenobita brevimanus | reverse complement strand
CTATGTGGAATTGGAGTTAAATCCGTCAGCTCCTCTTAAATGTTCATTATATTGGGAATTTGTATAACCCGTGATGTGTTTTGCTTCCTTTAACTGTTTTGCTGAACGCACTTTTTAGCTTGGCATGCAGGCTACAACCATCCAAAGCTCACAACTGCTCCGTGTGCCACTGCTGAATCCATGTTATGAACACCTTGATACAGAGACTGGTATATCTCTTGGCGACACTTTCTTGTTAGGTTCGCTGATTCTGAGGCTGAGGCAGAGGACTGGGCCTGAGTGAGCAAGAGTGAGAAAATGAACTGTTCGTCTTTCACTACCTTATGAAAGGTGCTTTAATGACTTCACTCTGATAACGTGTCGTACTTTTGTTTTTGCTTATGTCGGACTTTGAACTGGCGTGGTTAGATATGGCCTATATTAATTCCCCAACTACTGGGATGTTTCCTGAGGTGAATAAAATCGCTTGGAGTTAACAAGAATATCCCACTGAGAGCCCTGGTCCAGAACAATTGATGAAGCAATGCATTTTCTATAGTTAATAAAAGAGTTCAGACCTAATGACTTTCCCTAGTATGAGCCAATAGGCGGAAGGTGGTACGCTAAGTATTCTTCCACCAACATCCCACACGCAACTACCTTGGGATCCATTGAGATATAATACGTAATTCGTCACACGAAGTGGTTAACGCATAGGTGGAGGCCCTGTTATGCTGGCAATATGTGAAAAAGTGTACATGTGTGACGGTTCAGACACTATTGACATGACAATCTAAATCGCTCATGATTTTATTTGTTAGGTCATTAGAGCCTAACCTTGGCTCATGTCTGGTTGCACTTCTGTTGGCTAGGAGTACGTCGGGATGTTGCACAACGTTGTAACGTTCTTTGAATTGTATGTCAGTTTGTAAGGCCTATTCCTGATATACCTTTGATTCCAATTGCTTCTTTCGACACCCCTCTCAGTGCAATATTAGTGGACACAACTGGACCATTGCTAAAGATATCATCAGGTCATTATTATGTCCTACACATGATCGATATGCTCTAGTAGATATCCTGAGGTAAATCCTATACGACACAGCCATGCGGTTGTAAAGAAAATGCTTGTCTTTTTCATCAGGTTTGGGTTGCCGAGGAAAGTGCAATCACATCAAGGCAGCAAGTATCATGTCCACATTTTTATTCAGTCGTTGGAAGAACTGAACACTGAACAAATAACCGATACTACATATTGCACTGTTCTCATAGTCAGGGCACTTTGGAAAAAGACCATCAAAACCATTAAATCTGTGCTTATACCGTACTATCAGAAACACTGGCATGAGGGGTACTCTTGGTAGCCTATTATCTGCCACTAGATATAAAGTTATTAATTTTACTATTCTCCATTTGAACTTAGGGTTGTATGAGTAAGCCTTGAATCGCAAAGTGAAATGCAAAGCCCAGATTTTTAACTGTCATTTGTGGAACGTCTGCTTTAATTACATATGGTCAGCCTGCATCCCATACTACAGAATGCAGCCAACAACCATATAGGAAGACCAGACTTATCCCATCTTCGTCATGTACGTCAGAAATTATCGCAAAAATTAATGGGAGTATGCATTTCACCTTAAGGTCAAAGGTCTAAGCATAAAGCCTTTATTTTTGGCATTAAATGAAAGATCGTTCTGAAACTGCTGAAAAACAATGACTCATTCAAACGGTGAAGTAATTTTCCTACTCCATGTTTCTGTTTTCAAGGAGAAGCTTACCAAGACTTGGGAAGTTGCTGGAGCTAATCTGGAGTCTTCTTGAGAATGAAGAAACCGTGATATGATTCCATCAAAGAAGCTAAAAACACTTCTCCAAGCAGGCAACCAAATGTTGATGATATTACTTAAGCATGGACATATATTAGAAGCTATATTTAGGGTATTATAATATAAATGACAGAAAGATATACTGGATTTGTTATAACCTGATGAAAGTTCATAACCTCTTCTAACTCAGTTGATAGTCAAGCGTAGTCAGACTGGATGGTCAATTTGCGTAGTAACAAAGGAAACTCAATTGTATCGCATAATTAAGAATCAACAAATTTCATGCAACTACAACTTAGTGTTCAACTTGTGTGTGGCCAAGTTCATTCAGATGAAAACAAACAAAAAAGACATTATTATAGAAATGAATCACAGGGACGTACTTTGAATGGATGAGGTCTTGTATACCTTTTCTTAAACGAAAAATTCTGGTGGCGGTGGTGGTGGCGGTGGGGGGGGGATGAGGGCAGTGAGGAGGGATTTGTGTATGTTAGTATGCCATTCACAAGGTTACGTATAATGTCCCTTAATCTGCAAACTGAAACAGGAACGTGGGACTGGACACCGGTTAATCTCAGAATTTGTCAGTGTAGTGACGATAAAATCCAGGATGAGTCCCATATAATGCTAGAATGCACTACGTCAGAAGTCCTTCCTCGACGGTATCCAAACTTATCTTTTATCTCACTAAAGGATTTCCTTAGTTAGAATAATAAAAACAGAAGTGTGCAAATTCACTGATGAAGTGTTAAAACTTTACACTACAAATGACTAAGAATTTAGGAAATACTGTTCTACGAGTAATAGCTTGAATATATTTGATTTTCTGTAATGTGAATATTTATTGCCATTGCTTTTGTACATTATGTCTCTTGTATTATGAAAGAAAAAGTGTCCTAATTCATACTTCCAGTAGTACTCTCATATATCTGACAAACAATTTTATGTAATTTTGTTTTCTTTCGGTTTATAAACTAATATGTTACTGTGTAATGATTTATGCCAATAGAATAATAAATTGTGTGTGTGTGTGTGTGTGTGTGTGTGTGTGTGTGTGTGTGTGTGTGTGTGTGTGTGTGTGTGTGTGTGTGTGTGTGTGTGTCTATCAAGTATATTCGTCTTCATGATACTTTACCTATCACTGTCACATACAAAAACACATACACTCACACACACTCACACGCATGTAAAGTACAGTATATACAAATTGCAATCTGATGACTCTGCATCATTAAGTTAAAGTAACACGGGCTATATATAAAGCCATCCTCTCAGCCCCTGCCACCAGACACGCCCGCACTCTTATTTATTTTAATTGGGTAGGGTACAGGGATGCTGGGGTACGAGGGAAGAAATAAATATGGATGGATAGAGTGATAGACACATTCACAGAGAGAGAGAGAGAGAGAGAGAGAGAGAGATTTGTAAATACAGTGGACAGTCAATTTCCGGTAAAGGATTCAATGGGAAAATAAGAAGGAAATAGAAATCTGTTGATAAACATAGTAACTTCATGTCTATATAATATACCTCTGACCCTGAGGCAGGAACAGTGATATGATCAATTGATTTTTCTCGTTCTCACCTGGTACACAACACCTGTCAGTTTTTCCCCATACCACCCCGGCCAGTCCCACAATTACTCTATCACCTCATCCAACCTCGTCACGCTCAGGTAAACTGCCTCACCTCTCAGCTGTAACCAATCTAATATACTATAGCAGTAGCAGTGTGTCAGTGTGTGTGTGTGTGTGTGTGTATTTTGGGCAGCCGAAACTACACATTTAAATCGCACCAAAATTGGCACAAAAATCGCAAAAAAATTGCTGATTTGAAAAACTTGGTCCCATCGCGATTGAAAAACTTTTACTATATTTAATTGGGCGATGACATTTTGACCAAAAAACGTCGCTCCCGGCGCCCTGTCGGTTGCCGTGGCCGAGTGGTTAATATCTCGGACTTGAGTGCGGACAACTTGGGTTCCATTCACGAAGCGAGGTGAGGGCACCTTTCTTCGGTACGGAGGCGTCCTGGTGCACCAAAATTGGCATGAAAATCGCAGAAAATTCGTTGATGTCGAAAAACTTGGTCCCATCTCGATTAATGATTTTTTATTAGAGTTCAGAGTGATCAAACTTTGGTTGGGAAAACAGTTCATTCAGTACCGGGACTTTTAGAAATCGAGTCTACCCAAGCCACGAGAAAGCGCGAACGCAGCGCAAGAGCCCTCCGCAGGAGCAAATGCGAGAGAGCCCGAAGGGCCCACGAACACTTGAATCATTTAAATTAATACTCCCCCATACCCCCACTCCACTCCCCCATACCCCGATTTCACACCCCATACCCTCACTCCACTCTCCCATATCCCGATTTCACGTCCCCATACCCCCACTCCAAATTCCCATGCCCCACTCACCGTCCCCATACTCTTTCTCAGTCCCCAACATACCCCAACTCCACAGTCATCATTTCTTACGCCACTCTCATCATACCTCATTCCAAGCTCCCTTACCCCACTACACGCCCCCATACCACACTCTAAATCTCCATACCCCATTCCACCCCCTGTCCCCATACCAGCCTTCATGCCCCCATACCCCCACTCCACGCCCTCATACTCCACTCCACGCCCCCATACCCCACTCCACGCCCCACATACCAAACTCAACGTCCCCATGCCCCTCTTCACGCCCTCATACCCCCACTCCACGCCTCCATATTCCCCCTTCACTCCTCTATACCCTCCATGCCTCCATACCCTACTCACCCCCATACTCCCACTCCAAGTCTCCATACTCGTCTCACGCTCCCATACCCTCACTCCACGCCCTCATACTCCACTCCACGCCCCCAAACCCCACCCCACTCCCTAATACCTCACTTCAATCCCCCATACCTAACTCCACGCCCCTCGTGCCCCTCTCCACGCTCCCATACTCACACTCCACGCTCCCATACTCACACTCCACGCCCTTAAACCTTCACTTCACGCCCCTATGCCCCCCTCCACGTGCTCATACCCTCCTCCACGCCTCCTATACCCCCACTTTGCTATCAAATACTCCACTCTAAGCTCCCATACCCCACTCCATGCCCCCACTCCACGTCTTCCTACCCCCACACCACGTCCCCACATTCCCTTTCCACGCCCTCATACTCCCACTCTATACCCCACACCATCCCCCATACCCCACTTCACGTCCCTCAAGTCTCCGATTCACGCCTCCCATACTGCACTTCATGTTTCCTGTACCAGCACTCCATGCCCCTTCACTCCACGTCCCCCCCCCCATATTCCCATTCCACTCACTGATACCCCTCCACTTCCCCCATACTCCCACTTCACTCCCCCATACCCTACTCCAGAACTTACCCTACTCCACTCCCATCCCATACCTCCACTCCACGCCCTCAGAGTCCCCCTAAACTCCTCCATATCCCTACTCCACCTTCCTATACCCCACTCCATGTCCCCTACACCTCAACTCCACCCTAAACTCCACACCCCAATATCCCCACTCCACATCCCCATACTAACACTCCACGACCCATACCGCACTCCATTCCCTCATACCCCCAAACGCCCCCCATACTCCCATTCTACGCTCCCATGTCGCACTCAAAGCCCCATATCCCCGCTCCCCCATACCCCACTTCACTCCTCCATTCCCCACTCCATGTCCCCATATCACTTTTCACGCCCCCATATCCCACTCCACGCCCACCAGATACCCCCACTTCACTACCCTATATTCCCCCTTCACTCCTCCATACCACGCACTTCACGCCTCAATACGCCCCATCACGCCTCCATACCCCCTTTCATGCCCCCATACACCCTGTCCCTCAGCCACACTTCCCACATGTCCCCCACCTACTCCTCACATGCTCCCCCACTCCCCCTACTCACACATTCTCTCCTTCCCCCATTCCCCTACTCTTCACATACTCCCCCACTCCCCCTACTCCTCACATACTCCCCCACTCCCCCTACTTCTCACATAGTGCCCCCTCCCCCACTCCCCTTATTCCTCACATTCTCCCCCACTCACCCTCCCCCCCCTACTCCACACCCACGCCCTCCAAACTTTCTAGACTCCATCACAAGACAAATGACCATCACTTTCGTCCCAGTCAGTTTGTGGTGCATTTATAACCCAGTGTGCATCTTCCATCTTGCAGTGCCAGAGTTACTGTTTACCTGCATTTGTTACCTGCAATGAGGTACAAGGTGCTGCCATCCATCTGTCTGCTTGTCTGCCTGTGTGTATGTCGCCCTGTCTGCCCCCCCCCCTCCTCTCTCTCTCTCTCTCTCTCTTCACTGCACTGTGGGAAGATCAATGGAAGGATTCTAAATAACCGTTTCCGTCATAGTACTGTCATATCCCTTCCATGTTTGCTCTCTCAGGACGATTACTCCAGCTTACGAGGGTATGGTAACGGTATAAAAGTTACTGAAGGTTACATGTACCTGCTCCGGATCAAAACCAATCGTGACAATTTCTTATCCGTATCACTGCCGGGAGTCTCTCGCGAGCTGAGTGAAATCGTCTGGTGACAGCAAGAATAACGGATTCCACTGGTTGAATGGGTTAAAAGGTGGGGCACATATTCTCGTCTGGAAAGGAGGCTCTCTAGCACCTCTTCTTTAGCTATTTATTTTTGGGTACGGGCTGGTAGATATCCCTTTGTATGATGTTTATGCAGAGTATGACGATGTTTGAAGGATTTATACTATACAACAGAGAATAGGACAATAAGGAGTAATGAGCCAGGGAGCTTCCCTAACCGACGAGAATACGGGCTTGAGAACTGTCTTCATTGTAGACTGAAAAGAATTTACAGTGGTGGCGGTGGTAACTGCAGGCTAAAGTTATCCTTGATTTGCAGTGCACCATCCTCCTTAAGGGGAAAAGGGGTCGGGTAGAGGATCGAGAAACGATTTTATAACTGGGCAGCACCACCACCCAGTCATATGTGTGCCACCACGTGAATCTCCAACACTTATAATAACTTTGTATTCTGCGGTTGCTCACTAACCCGTTTCAGTATGAGTGACGTCCTCTTTCATTTATCCTCACAACTGCCACACCATTTCATTCAGGTAAAGAAGGGTCTATGGCAGTGAATCAGTTATAAAGTCGGTATCAATCCCCTCAGATCGATAAAGCCCCTCTTTAGCTGAATGAAATAGTCCGGAGATAGCAAGAAGAGAATAGAAAACACGCCAGCTGAGTGAGAGAGAAAAACACAACTATGATAATCATGTGTGTGTAAAATTTTCACTGTGACAAACAGGTTTATTCACAACAAAGGGTTAACTCTTTCGGGCTGCTATGACTCACTCTCAGCGGAATGAAATCGTCTTGCCTTAGATGAATAGATTGCTAGAGCTGTGCCGACGATGAAAGGGTTAATGGTGATATTAGTACTTAGGATCCTATGACTCTCGGCTTAATAAAACAGTTTGATCTTATGATTGTCAGCTGAATAAAACAGTCTGATCTTATGACTGTCAGCTGAATAAAACAGTCTGATCTTATGACTGTCAGCTGAATAAAACAGTCTGATCTTATGACTGTCAGCTGAATAAAACAGTCTGATCTTATGACTGTCAGTTGAATAAAACAGTCTGATCTTATGACTGTCAGCTAAATAAAACAATCTGATCTTATGACTGTCAGCTGAATAAAACAGTCTGATCTTATGACTGTCAGCTGAATAAAACAATCTGATCTTATGACTGTCAGCTGAATAAAACAATCTGAACGTATAACCCGGCTAATGATTCCGGTATGACGACTCTCAGGCTTCTGTAACTCATTTCAGATTAATAAAATCGTCTGGTGTTAACGGGAATAATAATAACCAAACCCGTTTTACTCTGACTTGGCCTAAAAGCCATCTCTCCATCTTGTTTGATGATTTAACACTAGATTAACACCAGAATATGATGCTAGTCACAAAGACGTGCTATGAAGAGGATGTAGAGCTGTAGTATCGTCTTTTTCTGCCCCTAAGCTACATGAAATATACTACGAAAGGACGAAAACCTGGACCAGATTAATGTGACAGAACTATAGAGAAGTGACTATGAGAGTGTTAACTGATTGGTACAGTCGACAGCCGAAGTTCGTCCCTCTCAGCGTGCGTGATACGAGCCTATTGATCTGGTAACACTGTTTGAGATCGAGTTGACAGGTATGGTTTAAATGGCTCATATTAAAGAAATGTGTTCGGGGATAAGTTAAGAACACATTCCCTAATGGTAATACTGAACCGCAGCAGGTGGGATAATAACGTTATTGTGAAATGTATGAAATTGGTGTATGAAGATTCTTCGTTACGGACACAGACGCACAGGATTATTTGAACTGGACTGATCTTACCAGCAAGTATTATATGAAATATTAAAGAACGTTTATAGTCCTAAAGGTTAGATTGCAAGATAACATTACTTAGGTCAGTTACACACTAAACCAGCGTTTCTTAACCTGGGGTGCTAGCACCCCTAGGAGTGCTGAAATCAATTTTAGGGGTGCCGGAAAATGCTGCATTATTGTTTTTTTTTTCCTTATTGGTTTTGCTTAGTATTGGCAGCCTTGATTTTTTTTTTTTGAGAATGTATAAAACAAACTGTTAGGCAGTACTTCAGTTTACTTTAATCCCGCAGTGGTGTAGCAACTGTAGTCCCAGTAAATAGATGTAAAGAGGTGCTGGCTGGACTGAGACCTTATTATAGGGGGTGCTGAGGTCGGAAAAAGATTAAGAAACCCTGCACTAAACTTACATAGAAACTGAAAGTGCGGGTTTCGCTAGTATACGGTTTCGTTTTACAAGTTAAATCACTTCCCTTCCTGTCCTCTCTCCCCACCCGTCTCTCCTCTTCCCAGTCATGCTCTGCCATCATCCACGTTTTATCGCTAATGCCAAAAATCGCTTGTCTGTAGGTAGAGTGTGGAAAGTAATCAATATAAAAGTGTTAAACGAGCTTCTTCTTCTCCTTCGTTGCCCTAAAATGTTATCCATGAATATACAGTATATGTTAGTAATATGAATAAATCGTCACTGTGGTGGTTAGGAGACATTACTCGTCACCATATATATAACAAATAATATTTAACCATCGTTAAAACAGTGCTCTAAATACACTCCCTCTCCACCCCTTCGCCGTCTCCTTCCCTCCTCCTTCCACTGTCTTTATCACTCTTCCCCCCTCCCTCCCCCCTCCCCCCCCTCTACCAGTACCTTTTGTTTCTAGCCTGCAACACTATGAACCCCTTCCCATGGTTTTATTGTACTAACCCTGCCCTACATCATTCACTTGTCATTTCAACTGTCAGTTTTCTTTCCAGTCTTCATTTTTGTCTCGGGAACCGAACAATATAACGACGTTTGGGTTTTGTTTCTGGACTGTATTCTTTAACAGTGTGTAATATTATTGTACTGGCCGTGACAGTGGCGGTCAAGAGGCATTAACTGTTCAAAGAACGCAGTCAGTGCTTCAGTGTAGTCACCATTTTATTACTCCTCCTCCGTATCCATTAATTTCTTGCTTACACTTATTTTTTAAATCCCAACATACGTCAAATTTGATGCACTAACGTCTTTATTTTTCCCAAAAAAGTAAAAAAAAAAATAATCATCATCTCGTGTCTCTTGTTGCACAATAGTATGATCTACAGTATATGCATCCAGAAAATATTTTCTGAATAAGTATTACCAGTATTCTTGGTGATAATTTGTAGTATTTCAATATCGGTTAAATATAGCATTGGTGAAAATACAAAAGCTGTATCCTCCCACCATACATTTGGGAACCATAATCATCGTAATATACGATGAAGAGAGATTATAACCCTTCTGGATGAGTAGACTGTTCCTTTAGCGGAATATGCTTGTCGTTAGCCTGGACAGCAAGCAGGTATCCGATTATCCGATTATCGTGGTGAAAGGTTAATTATGATAAAGGAGTTTGCTTCCTATCCATCCGAATCGTTGTCACTCCTGTATCGATAATATCGGAAGTTGCAGTGAGTGATTAAATATAAAAACTGGCGGCGCAACTGCTAGGGTCATATGCCGTCGGATGGCTGTTGCAGAACAGATGTTCAGGGCACTGACGGACAGCCATGCCGTTACCTTTTGTTCTGACCATGTTATGCAGCTGTGAGGATGGAATGATAGGGATACTCTTGCTGGCTGCATTCTCTGACCTTGTAAGATCATATGTTGTGGGAGCTTGGATCAAAGTATTTCGATGGCATATTGTTGTAAAATTTAAGTAGACGTATCTCATAGGTCTCACTCTAGTGAGGAACAGAATGTGGAAGGGAGGGGGGGATGATGGAAGCAGGAATACAATAGGTACAGAAAGGGGTTAGGCATATTACAAGCTGGGATACAGGTAAATATATTATAAGGAGTAACGAGGAGTGAGAGAGAAATGGGGAAGGAGGCGAGGAGAGAAGGAGTCCGCAAGAGGGGGATGGTATTGAACACTGATAGTTACGATGGGCATATTGTTGTATAAGTAATCTGGTTACTTGTGTGTAATACTGTTAACAATGTAACGTGCACGAGTATTGTGTTTATAATGTCACTACAATTACGACTTAAATTTATGTAAATAACAACTGTATTCAGGTTATGAATAACAGATCTAGTTAGGAGGTAAAACGAAACAGAGTATAATAAATGATAGTGTGGGGTGGGGTTGGGGGTGTTGTGGGAGAGAAACTAGTGGTACTGGTAGTGGGCGAGATGGGAAGAAGGAGGAATGATGAAGACAGTGGACGGGGCGGGGAGGAGACGGCGAAGGGGGTGGAGAGAGAGTGTATTTAGAGCACTGTTTAAACGATGGTTATATGTTTTATATAAATGATGACCAGTGATGTTTCCTAACCACCACAGTGACGATTTATTCATATTACTAACATTTATATTCAAGTCATGGATAACACTTCATAGCAACGAAGGAGAAGAAGAAGCTCGTTTAACACTTTTATATTGATTACTTTCCACACTCTACCTACAGACAAGCGATTTTTGGCATTAGCGATAAAACGTGGATGATGGCAGAGCATGACTGGGAAGAGGAGAGACGGGTGGGGAGAGAGGACAGGAAGGGAAGTGATTTAACTTGTAAAACGAAACCGTATACTAGCGAAACACGCACTGTCAGTTTCTATGTTTATTTAGTGTGTAATTGACGTAAGTAATGTTATCTTGCAATCTAACCTTTAGGACTGTAAACGTTCTTTAATATTTCATATAATACTTGCTGGTAAGATCAGTCCAGTTCAAATAATCCTGTGCGTCTGTGTCCGTAACGAAGAATCTTCATACACCAATTTCATACATTTCACAATAACGTTATTATCCCACCTGCTGCAGTTCAGTATTACCATTAGGGAATGTGTTCTTAACTTATCCCCGAACACATTTCTTTAATATGAGCCATTTAAACCATACCTGTCAACTCTAACTCAAACAGTGTTCCCAGATCAACAGGCTCGTATCACGCACGCTGTGAGGGACGAACTTCTGCTGTCGACTTTACCTCTCTATAACTGTTAAGAAATTCTGAGAGTATCGTTTACCTGAAAGTGTACCGGGAAAAGAGGAGTACTGTTGGAGAGCCCAAGTGTGTGTGTGTGTGTGTGTGTGTGTGTGTGTGTGTGTGTGTGTGTGTGTGAGAGAGAGAGAGAGAGAGAGAGAGAGAGAGAGACAGAGAGAGAGAGACAGAGAGAGAGAGAGAGAGAGACAGACAGACAGACAGACAGACAGACAGACAGAGACAGAGACAGACAGAGGAGGGGGGTAGCACAAAACAGAAAGGAGGAGTTGGGGGGGGACTATTGCAATCTTCCAAAAGCAATCAAGGGCGAGCACATTCCACCCAGACCGGATAATTACAACACAGTTAAGGCCTTCCCCCTTGGGCCTTGACCTTGTAGACCTAGCCGGCTCCCAGGCAAGTATGTTCCTTTTCTCTTAATTACCTTACGCTTTCTTTCTCCTAATAATTTCGTTTAATATAGGAAGGAATATGATATTCTGAAGGGATTAATGAAGACCACGACTGACGCTCCTCTAAGATGAGTAAAGTCGTCAGGAGATAGCAAGGGTAAAATGAAAGTGGGATGAAGCCTTCTCATTGGGGCCCAATACTTGTGGACTTGGTAGACTCCACACGCCTATTTTTCTTACCTGACTTCTTTTTCTGTTTTCTCCTTTTCTCTTGTCTATTTCTTTTCCTTTTTTTTTTTTTTTTTTTTTTTTTTTGCTTACGGCATTTTAATACATTCTCATTGAACATTATGCAACCATGTCCACACGCAGTAATGATGATATATATTTCTCCTATGCTTCATCGTTTATTGCCCCATCACTACCAGGACTAGATGGCTCGGTCCAGATAGTAAAGAAGAGGGCTTTCCTTCATTCTTTCCACTTCCTTCTGCCTGTGGGTGACTCTACACTGAGTGGCAAGCCAAATGGCTTCATGTACACCAGGACGAATATGATTGGATGGTTTCTATATCCAGCTACTCTGCGGTCAGGAACAGTTAGCATATATTAGAGGACAGAAAAAAATATTCGAATTTATCTCTTCTTCCTGACAAAGTTAAAATGGATTTCATTCAATAAACAAATCAATCTGACAGAAAAAAGAATTGGACTGATATAGCGTCCGAACCACTGGTATAGCCAAGACCTTCAGCCAAATCTTGACATCTTTTATACATAAAATTGAAAGTATTTTACTCAGTATTATTCATAAACAATTAATATCGTGTCACTTTAATGCATAGTCTTACATGGACGATATAGACTACCAGAAACTAAGCCTGTCATGGAATGAGAGGTGGTGGTGGTGGTGATGGTAGTGATGGTGGTGGGAGCATGGTTCGAAAATTTAGCCTAAACAATCCTAACAAGTTGAATCACACTATCAGTTTTTGGCTAATAACGATATAAGCAAAGAGTGAATCTCTCTTTCTCTCTCTCACACACACACACACACACACACACACACACACACACACATTATATATATATATATATATATATATATATATATATATATATATATATATATATATATATATATATATATGTATGTATGTATGTATACGCACACACTTAAACACATTCATCTGGCGTATCAAAATCCTTCATTAGTTATTAAGCAATTTAGCTCCATTATCAATTTTTGTTTCGGTGTTGGTGTTAATGCTAGGATCACCATGTTATTCAGTCTTTTTAGCCTAAGATGTTACAATCTTTATAAAGATAAGATTAACACTGGGTTGACCTTGATCTCTCAAGGCTGCCATCCACAAGTCTCAGTCTGGATCAGTGTCTTCTCAAGTCATGGACATGGTTTCACCCACAGTTTATGATTATACAACGTCATATTTCCTTAATACATAGACTGAAACATATAGTTCTCCCTTTTTATCGTGATGTATTCCTCACATAAACATAGTTCATGAAGTTGCTCATTAATTTACGATTGTTCAGTATTGCTGTGTTACAGTATTGAGGGTAATGAAGCAGATGTGATCTCGTCTTAAACGTGTGAAGAGCGAAGCTTACAGCACCCCCCCCCCCACTCTCTCCGACTCCATGTGGGGGATCCTCCTCTTAACCAAGGTAGGGTTGGGGAACACCATCCCTCCCCTCCCTCCCTCCTTTACACGTTAGTTCACCTTGAAACTGTGGACAGTCATAGTACGTCTTATAAGGGCGATTATTATCCTTAGGTAGAACAATGTAATTTATACCAATAATTGGGGTTGAAATGTCAACCTTGCGAAATGAAGCTTACATACAACAAACATCTTTCCTTAACGGAACTATATCGAGGTTACTCCGCTTTACTCACGTGGACTGTTTCGAATAATCACAGTGGTGCCACATCTCTTCAAACCCTCGTGTCCTTGTAACACGCGGGAGTGCTGGCAGCTGTACAGCACCCTACTCGTATCCCTGAGCGCCTTGGAGAGAGCTCCAACATACTTGACCTCTTCCTTACTACTATAGTAGGACTCGCGTAAATTTGCGCCTGTGGGCTGCCCGCACCTGTGTACAGTGATGCCACGTTTTCTATACCGTTATCTCTCTCTCTCTCTCTCTCTCATGGGGGGAGATGTGAGCCACCCTGAGTACTTTTGATTCTTTTATAAGTTATTTATAATTGTGCTTTCATTTGTTAATTTGGTTTTGTCATATTTAGTGATATTTATCATTTTTTGTATACGGCGACAGATGACCCGTTATTGCAGTACCATGATTGATTTTCATTCATTCATTCTCTTTCCCCTTCCTCCATCTCTCTCTCAGCCTGACAATGCCAATGCCTCCACCACCACCACCCCCCGTCATGCCGACAATACATTCAACCTTGCCCCTCTCCTGCCTGCCTCTCTCTCTCTCTCTCTCTCTCTCTCTCTCTCTCTCTCTCTCTCTTTTATTGCAAGAGACATTTTGGATATTTTCTTTTACATAATATTGTATATATTGTAAATCTGACATCATTTCCACACCACCCCTGAGATCAAGGCCACCGGCTGGGTGTGGAAATGTTGCTGCTGGCGAGTGAATAATGTTTTTTTTTTTACTTCAGTATTGGCATATGCCTACTATTTTGACCTACATATTAGCTTATGATTATAAATGTGATTATTCCTCGCCCTTAAAATTACGGTAAAAGCCAGTAAATGTGAGCATTTTTCCCTAGCAACACCTGTACAAGCTATGCTTGGGTCTATGGAGGTACGTACTTTACCTTAGGCCAGACTGGGTGTGTCAGTGTTGCCACTCACAAGAATTATATGAATTATTTCTTTTACTTTGAATATTGGCATATTTCTTCTTTTTTCAGGCTCATTCTCTTATATCTATAACTATAATATTATCACCCACCCTAAAACTATGCTAAAAAACATTAAAAGTGACTACAATTTCTTTTAGCAACACTGTACAATATGTATGCCATGTTTCTGTGTTACTGTATAAATATTTTATGCATAATAAGATTACTGTTGATTCATCCATCAAAATACACAAGTGTAAGTTTTATTCATCTGAATTTATCGTATTTGTGTTGCCTTGTACATAAATAGCTTCCGTTTCACATCGCAAGTTGGGAAAACGTGGCACCATTGTACACAGGTGCGGGCCACACCACAGCCTCAAATTCACGCAAGTCCTACTGTAATCCTTCTACTTACACTGTTAATCTTTTCTCTACGTTGGGCTGGGCTCCTCCGGTCACAACCTTATCACCTTAACCTGTCCTATCGCTCCGGTACGGCCTGTGGACCCTCCTAAGAAACGTTGTCTGTTGCACTTTGGAGCTGCGGATTGGGAAGCCCTTGGGCAGTACTTCTTTTATTTTCCTTGGAATGATTATTGCTTCCATGGCCGGGAGCCATCTAAGTGTGCCTTGCACATTACGGAGGTTATTCTCTCGGGCATGGAAGCATACATTCCTTTCTCATATTCTTGGACTAATGCAAGAAAGCCTTGGTTTACTCACACTTGTCCTAATGGTGTCCACAACAAGGAGAGGGCCTATAAATGGTACCGGAGCCAACCCACCACTGAATCACATCTTTTATACGTTTCTGCCCGGAATCATGCTAAGTCTGTTCTTCAGCTTCTGATAAGAATAATTTCATCTGTACTAATTGCTCTCAACTCTCCAACTCGAATTGTTCCCACTCCTTCTGGCACCTTGCCAAAAACCTTTCTAACAACTTTATCTCATCATCCTTCCCTCCTCTTTTCCACTCTGATGGCTCTGTAGCTATTTCTTCTACTGATAAAGCAGATCTCTTCTCTCAGACTTTCTCCTCCAGTTCCACCTTAGACGATTCCGGTGCTGTTTCTCTATTACTTCCCCCCTCTGACTTCCTCATGGCTGACATTAAAATTTCTTTAGCTGATGAATTTTCTACCATTGCTGGCCTCAGTACTAATAAGGCATATGGACTGATGCAGTCCCTCCTGTTGTTCTCAAGAAATGTGTTTCTGTGCTTACACCCTGCCTAGGCAAGCTCTTTCACCTTTGTCTATCAACTTGTACCTTTCCTTCTTGCTGGAAGTTTGCTCTCATTCAGCCAGTTCTAAAGAAGGGTGACCATTCCCAACCCTCTAACTATCGTCCAATTGCTTTAACATCCTGTATCTCAAAAGTTTTTGAGTCAATTCTTAACAGAACAATTTTAAAGCATCTTTCCTGTCATAACCTTCTTTCTGATCGTCAGTATGGGTTCCGTCAGGGACGCTCCACTGGCGATCTTCTCACCTACCTTTCAGACTCCTGGTCATCCTCCTTTCGGGACTTTGGCGAAAGCTTTGCCATTGCACTTGACATCTCTAAGGCTTTCTGATCGACTCTGACATATATCTTTAATTTCCAAACTGCCCTCTTACGGTTTCTATCCTTCTATCTGTGCCTTCATCTCTAGCTTCCTTTCTGGTCGTTCTGTAGCCGCTGTTGTAGACGGCCATCGTTCTTCTCCAAGATCTATCAACAGTGGCGTTCTTCAGGGCTCTGTCCTATCACCAACTCTCTTCTTTTTATTCATCAGTGACCTTCTAAGCTGTACATCTAACCCTATCCACTGTTATGCTGATAACTCCATCCTTCACCTTTCCATTCGGTTCCCGCAACGTCCATCTCAGCAGTTGCTTCAACAAACAAGGGATGAAGCTATGGCTCACCTAATGTCTGACTTGGCTCGTATCTCTGACTGAGGTAAAAATAATCTTGTTGTTTTTAATGCATCAAAGACTCAGTTTTTACACCTATCAAATCAACAAAATCTTCCACAGGTATACCCACTAATGTTTAATAATATTCAACTTAATCCTGCATCATCCTAAAACATGCTTGGGGTTTCATTTATTCGGGACTTATCTTGGAAAGATCATATTACATCTCTTGTAAAATCTGCTTCCAAGGTATTAGGTGTGCTAAGCCGACTCCGTTCCTTCTTTACCCCTGCACAATTGTTGACTCTATACAGGGGTTTTATCTGCCCCTGTGTGGAGTACAACTCTCATGTGTGGGGAGGCTCCCCACATACAGCTTTTCTCAATAGGGTAGAGTCAAAGGCTTTTCTGTCTCATTAACACTCCTCATCTTACTGACTCCCTTCAACTTCTGTCTCTTCGTCGCACTGTTGCATCTTTATCTCTTTTCTGTTGCTACTTCAATGGTCACTGCTACTCTGAACTGTCTGCATGCATTCCTCCACCTCTACAACGGGTGCGTAGGACCCGTCTAGCAGCAAACTCTCATCCCTTTTCTGTCCAACTCTCTAATGCAAGAGTTAACCGTTACTCCCAGTCCTTTATTCCTGCAACAGGTCAGCTCTGGAAATTTCTCCCTCTGTCTGTGTTTCCTGTTTCCTATGATCTCCAGTCTTTCAAACGCAGTGTGTCCAGGCATCTCGAAATGATCAAGTCTTGAATTTGGCTGTCTCTGATATTTTGTTTTTCTCTTGGAAGGAACAATAATTGCGGGCTTGCGGCCTTTGGTTCCTTGTTCCTCACATAAAAAAAATTGAATTGAGCCGGTGAAGGGTTATATCCAAGGGGGGGTTGGGGTTATTGCTCACGTAATGCCACTCAGGGATGAGTGAGGCTGGTCAGTCATCTTACATGGCAGGACCAAGCTGCTTAGCCCCGGGCTCCTACGCTCCTTCTGGGACAACGTAGGATTGGATGATAGGTGGATGGATGAATGTAATTAGCCCGTAGCCCCTGAGTGGTATAATATAAGCAATAAACCCCAACCAATCCTCGGAATTAAATCCTTATGGGCTATAACCAGTTGGAAGAACATCCCACACTACCACCAAGCGTTTGTATATTGGTTTTATGGGTATTGTTCGTTCACCTTAACTTGGCCAAGATTTTTGTCTTTTTGTTGCTTAATTTGGCAGAATCGGTAGAGAGGCGGCCTGTAGTCCTAATGGACCGAGGTTTGAATCCCGGCTCGGGCAGGGAGCAGTTTAACCAGCCCCGTCCCGACGACGTATGGGTACGTTGCAACGATTTGCATTTGCCAGTCCCGGCGACGTACCAGTACGTCGTGCAATTGCAAGGTCACTAATTTGAACAATTTTCAATTTTCGCACGTGATTTTTCGTATGTATACACGGGACACCTTCCTTTATTCCTGTACAAGATACCAAGCAGGGACAATGCCTTACACTGCATAACCTCCCCCCTCCCCCCCTCATGCCATTGTCTTGGCAAAGGACCTGTTACCAGTGACCTGGCTAGTAAAGTTATTCAGGGCCAGAGTGATTCCCCAATCGATGACAATGTGGAGGACAATGTTTACATAGCATTAGAAGAAGAAACAGCCAGAAATAATGATCAGGTAGTGTGGCAAAAATAGGTCAGGTATGGTGATTAGTTAGTGAGTGAAACAATGCTTATAATGCCTTTATTACTGCTTGAAAACCAATATACTGTCATACTACATATACATTCGTACCAAGTAAATAAATAAATACCGTTTATGAGTGGATAAAATAGTTACCCTCCCATAGAACTCGTTTTCTTTGGTGCCAGCATGTTAGAAAACCCACTCAGGTAAGGAGGAACTCCTACCTGGATTGGGCACTTTAAACCTCAGGTGAGTGATTTCTCTATGAATTTTCGATGTTTCTCACCAAAAGCGAAGGTTTTAGCCAAAAAAAAAAAATCGAAAATACCTCGGGACTGGGGGATGTCGGAGGTGCGGAAAACCTTGGGACGTGACGGGTTAAGGATTTGAATTTCTTAAAAAAGCAGACTTTTCTGATCTACCAGATGACATCCCGACATGTCATAAAAGTACACCTGCTAATACCAATACACCTGTCTCGTATGAGACAACCCAAGCATATGTTCAATATGGATGGTGGGTGTTAGCGCCGAAATGGTGACATGTGGAGATGTAGGAGGACTACTGGGCCCCAAGGAGGACTACTGGGACTTGGGAATAGGCCTTGAAGCCTGTGCCAGGAGTCGGACACGGTAAAAAAAAAAAAAAAAAAAAAAATCCCCTGGCTCAAAGGCAGAATACCAAAATAATACGGCTCTACATCCTTTCCATAAAAATTCTTTGTGACTAGCATCAAATTCAGTGTTAACCTCTTGTCATGAGGAAATCAAGGTGGAGAGATAGAGAGATGGCAATTTTAAACACAGTTATAGAGAACATATTGTACCTAACAACTTATTAAATAATTTTCTGAGATATGTGATACAATTTGGTTAGCCATTCAGTTTAGTCACCTAAAAGTAGTCCCACATAGAGTGAGTGGATGGTGGGTGCCCATATCTGTCACAAAGTAATAATATTACAAACGAATTTATGCTGAATTGGCACTTTGATATTCTTTTGTATATATATATATATATATATATATATATATATATATATATATATATATATATATATATATATATATATATATATATATATGTATATATATATATATATATATATATATATATATATATATATATATATATATATATATATATATATTGTTACGCTGTCCGCCTGTCCGTTCCCACGGGTGCAGCCGTTACAGCTGGGCTAGGGGATTATGCAGTATCCGTGTCATTCGTGGAGTTTAAATTAGCGAGTGTTAACAAGTTCTTTTGTTTCTTTCGTTCCCGCCACTGAGGGCAATTTTATTTCATACCATGCTGAGTATGCATTTGATTATTTTGATTGTCTTATGTGAGCTACCAGTATATTTAATGATGTTTTGCTTGCATTAGAAGTACCAATTCATTGGAGAGAGAGAGAGAGAGAGAGAGAGAGAGAGAGAGAGAGAGAGAGAGGGGCACGAATTTAAGTTCCTTGTTAATCTGATTCATGCGTTCGCGCTTGGCTGCACACGAGCCAGCCTTTGTGCAGTGTCTTCCCAACCAGCTTCCGTATCGTGCGTGTGTGCACACTCTCTCTCTCCCCAGTCATTTTTTTCTGCCGAGCTGGCGTTTTCATTTAAGTTTATTTTTATTCTTTTGTTGCTGACTGAGGGAAGTAGTTATTTTATTTGTTTTTGTGACCTTGTTGTCTTTGGAGGGCCAGTCTGGCTCACCGTAGTCCTCTCGCTGCCTTAATTAACGATCCCCAACACACGTACATACACACACACCCCTAACCCCTACACTGTTCAATCCCACCTACTTGCACAAGGCTAGTGAGAACTATCGTGAGCCATTAACTGCGTTCCCTCTTGGACACGGGTTAAGTAGAAATTCGTCACCACCGGAAGTGGGAGGTGTTCCTGTAGACTGTCTCGGGCGGTATTACTTCCGGTAGTGACGATAGTAGGCTAGACCTATAAGTAGGCTGTTCCGTTTGTTAGTCAAAGTACAGAGTGTTGCGTTTAAGTTTTTCCGTTGCGCAGTTTTTCTCTAGTTTGCGGAGCGTGAGTGCCTGGGTCTGCGTTACTTTTGCAACGCAGTGGAGGCCGATCATCTAAGGCTGCCTTGTGGTCTTTTTTTGTAATAGCCCCGGGCTGGCGCTACCGTAACAGTGGCAGGATATCCTAACAGTGCCTTCTTCTTGCTAGGATATCGTTACCTTGGCGTTCTCTGTGCTTTGAGGTGAAGTTGATGTGTGTGTAGTTTCTCAGTCAGCATTAGTATTTCATTATTGAGTACTGCCATTGAATTGTCGCCATGGAGTCACGCGTGTCTACACCAGATCGCGTGCGTGCTGAGTCTCCTGTGGATATGGAAAATATGGAACAACGAGAGGCACATAGCAAAGGTACTCCCCGTGTGTCCTGAGTTTAACTATGGTGCTGAGCTGCCTCGTTTCGCTACCCCACCATTACCATCTATGATGCCGCCAAGCCAGTTTAGAGCAGTTCCCCCAGGTATGTCTAGTGCTTTCCCTGGAGTTGTTCATTCCACTCCCATATACCCTGGAGTCTTGTCACCGGAGGCTCAGTTGCAGTTGCAGTTGAAAAAGATGGAGATGGAAATGCAGCGTGCAAGAGAGAAAGAAGAGAGGGAAATCAGCGTGCAAAAGAAGAGAGGGAGATGCAGCGTGCAAGAGAGAAAGATGAGATGGAGATGCAGATGGAGTTGCAGCGTGAAAAAATGCGATTTGAGCTGGAGAAGACTCGCTTGGAGGTGACTGCTAATAGACCAACTTCAGATACCCAAACCTCAGGCCGTGCAGAGGATAGGGAGAGTTGGCTCTCAAGGAGTCTAAAATTAGTGCCGGCATTTGATGAGTTGAAGGTGACAGAATGGTTCGTCAGGTTTGAAAAGAAGGCTAGGGAGTTTGAGTGGCCCAGGCAGCGCTGGGTGGGCTTGGTATCTAATGTGCTGAAGGGAAAAGCTTTGGAAGTGTATAATAGGTTGAGCCCTGAGGATGTAGATGATTATGATGAATTTAAAGCAGCCATCCTGAAGGCATATGAACTTAGACCAGAGGCTTATAGGTTGTTGTTCCGTGGTGCTCGGAAAAGACCTGCTGACACCTATATGGCCTACGCCAGGTATCTGGAGCAGACGTTAGACGAGTGGTTGCTGAGTGAGAGCGCCACTTCGTATGACGATGTGCGTGAACTGCTTTTAATGGAACATTTTACCAACATGGCTGACAAAGAAATTGGTGTTAAAATTAGGGAGAAGAGATTTAAGACCTTGAAGGAAGCAGCGACGTGGGCTGATGACCGGGTGTTGGCCTTGCGGAGTATGGGGGTCAAGTATGCTAATTTTCAGTATTCCAGGGAGAGGACTGTGAGTGGCCCTGCCTGGGATAAATCTCCCGTGAATCAGTCCAAGGGAAGTACAGAGGAGAAAAAGAATTCAGGGAGAAAGAGCCCCGTATCCAGTTCGAAGCTACTTTGTTACTTTTGCAAATAGAGTGGGCACATCAAGCCTAACTGCCCTAAGTGGAAGGCCTCCCAAAATGCCAAACTAGTGGCACTAATTGTAGGTTCGAGTCAGGTGAACGAGAGTTGGGAGAGTGGTAACGGTGAGGGAGAAGTCTGTGGAAAGCTGGAGTGCAGCCGGCTGTGCTCGCTGCCAGCTCAGGCTGGAAAAGTTACCCAACATGCTATGCCACCTCCGGATGAACTGCCTCAGAAATCGTCCCTAGACTGGTGTAAACCTTTTATGTGTCATGGCACAGTGAAAATTCATGGGATCAGTTATCCAGTTACTGTGGTTCGTGATACCGGTGCACAACAGTCCGTGTGCAGAAACGTGACTGGAGGGTCTGTAAACTCAGGGAAGTATGTGCTGTGTAGAGGCATGAACTCAGATGAATACTATGATTATGTTCATGTGGAACTCGATTGCCCCATTGTTCAGGCTGCAGCTCAAGTAGCTGTTGCTGATGTAATGCCAGTAGAGGGGGTTGATTTTCTGCTGGGGAACGACCTGGCTGGGGAGAAAGTATTTCCATCTCTTACCCCACCAGTTGTTGTGGTAGAGAAGTGTTTTGACGCCCCAGAAATTGGTATTGAAGTTGATGCAGAAGTGGAAGCCATGTTCCCGGTCTTTGCAATTACAAGATCTATGGCACAGGTTGAAGCCTGGGAGGAAGAACTGGCGAAGTCACAGGTTCTTGGGGTCGACTGTGATGAGGCAGTGCCACCAATGGAGGAACCTAGTGAGCAGGGTGTTGCTGTGGTGGGTGAGGAGAGTGGGAATGCGTGTATGGGCGCCGCCCCACTTCCCACTCAGGACACTAGAGGTGGTGTTGAGTGTGTCTGTGTGGAGACTGAACCCAGCCCACCGACTGAATTAGGAGAATTTCAGGACGCTGGGGTCGACTTCGGGGATGCAGGACCACCGTCAAACGCGCCTGAGGAACAGAGTGTCACTGTTGAGGGTAGAGGTGATGATGATGTCAGTGTGGAGTCTGACATTCCTTCCCCTGTCGAGTGTACTAGAGGTGACGCTGAGATTGATCGCCCTTCGCAATCCAGTGTCCCGACCAGTCCCTTATCTCAGTCCTCAGTAGAGCTGGCGGGTGTTGGGCCAGCAGAATTGAGGGTGAAGCAACAGGAGGATGTAACATTAAAGCCCTTGTTTGCTCGAGTAGGGGAAGAAAGAAGTATGGAGTGTGGTAAGGAGTTCCTGATTAAAGACAATGTTTTACATCGCCGATGGACGCCCACTGGCGCCACGGTGGATGGAGGAGTGGGTGAGTTAGTGCAGGTGGTGGCGCCTGTGCAGTATAGGGTGCCGTTAATACAGTTAGCACATGAGGGACCTTTAGCAGGTCACTTGGGAAACAGGAAGACAGTGCAGCGCTTAAGATATAACTTTTGGTGGCCAAGTATGCCGGGACAAGTTGCTGCGTACATCAAGAGCTGTCACACGTGTCAGATAGTGGGCAAGCCTAATCAAGTTCTTCCTGTGGCCCCTTTGACTCCCATTCCTGCAGTTGAACCTCCGTTTACCCGGGTAATCATTGATATCGTGGGCCCTTTACCTCCTACTTCTGCTGGAAACAAGTATTTGTTAACCATAATGGATGTTACAACACGATACTCAGAGGCTATACCAATCAGAAGCATGCAGGCGAAGTCAGTAGTCAAGCAACTTATCCTGTTCTTTACTCATTTTGGCCTGCCCAAGGAGTTGCAGTCAGACCATGGAGTAAATTTTACATCTAATTTGTTTAAGCAGACAATGACAGAGTTGGGCATCAAACACATTTTGTCCAGTGCCTACCATCCGCAGTCACAAGGTGCCCTGGAGAGGCATCATCAGACCTTAAAGACAATGCTGCGCACCTTCTGCTATGATAGTGGAGAGGATTGGGACCTAGCGGTACCCTTTGTTATGTTTGCAGTGAGAGAGGGACCAACTGAGTCATTAGGGTTTTCACCCAATGAGTTAGTGTTTGGGCACAGAGTTCGTGGTCCCTTGGATGTGGTGCGAGAGGCCTGGAGTAACAACAAATCTGGCAACCAGGAATCCATGCTTGACTATGTCTGCCGCACTCGGGAGAGACTGCATTGCGCTTTAGAGATTGCCCGTGACCATCTAATCGGGGCTCAAGCGAAAATGAAGGCTCATTTTGATAAGAAGGTCAGAAGTCGTGAGTTTAAGCAAGGAGATGAAGTTTTGGCACTGCTGCCCATGCAAGGAAAACCTCTGGCGGCTAGATTCAGTGGTCCTTATATTGTGAAGAAGAGAGTTGGGGAACTTGACTATCTAATTGTTACCCCAGATAGGCGGAAGAGTACTCAGTTGTGCCACATTAATATGTTGAAGCCATACTACCGCCCAGTTGATTCTCATTGTGGGATGACTGCTGATGTCTCTCACCTGGGATGTGAAGGACGGGGAAGGGAGGACGTGGCATCAAAGGAACGTGCTGTGGAGGGAGCTGTTGGTGCTGGTGATGTGAGTAGTGGACCAGGGTTACAGCCACAGTCCCTGGAAGGTGACTTTGGAGTGGACGTCGAGGGAACCAGGGATAAGAGCGCTCCTGTAGTTTTGGCGGTTGGTAGTGAGTTGGAGGAGCAGGAGGAAGTGCTTAGTGGTGGTGAGATGTTACCAGCTGACCTATGGGAGGGCAATGGTTATGCAGCTCTGGTGGAGAAATTGCGACACCTTGATCCAGTAAAGCGAGAAGAGCTGTGCAACAGATTATAGAAACATCCGAAAGTTTTTGGAGATTCACCGGGATTGACAACTTGGGCTACTCATGACATTGACGTTGGGGATAGTAAGCCTGTAAAATTAGCTCCCTACCGCATCAACCCTATCAGACAGAAAGCTCTCGATAATGAGATCAAGTATATGTTGGACCATGGATTGATCAAGAGGAGTTTCAGTGAGTGGAGTTCACCAGTTACCTTACAGCCGAAGCCAGATGGGAAGGTTAGGTTGTGTGTGGACTTCCGGAAGGTTAACTCACTGTCTAAGACCGATGCTTATCCCTTACCTCGGGTCGATGACTTCATGGACAAGGTGGGAAATGCCACTTATATCACCAAACTTGACTTAGTAAAAGGATACTGGCAGGTCCCGCTGACGGAACAGGTGGGTGGCTAAACAAGTGGCTAGCTTTGTTGTCAGTGGTGCAGTATATCAGTGCCAGGTGATGCCTTATGGATTGAAGAATGCTCCAGTCACTTTCCAGAGGCTTATGGATAAAGTGGTGGATGGCATACCTAATTGTGTCGTTTACATCGATGATGTCATTGTGTATGACACTAAGTGGGAGGAGCACCTTGATCATGTGGAAATGCTCATTAAGCGGTTGGAGGAAGCTGGCTTAGTAGTCAACTTGGACAAGTGCGAGTTCGTACGTGCTAAGGTCCAGTACCTTGGATTTGTTGTAGGACATGGGCAAGTGGCTCCACCTCGGACTAAGGTGGATGCCATTTCCAACTTTGCAGCACCCCAGTGTCGCCGTGCCCTCCAGCGATTTTTGGGCATGATCGGCTATTACAGAAGATTTATTGGGAATTACTCCACAGTGCTTGCCCCTCTTACTGACTTATTGTGCAAGGATAAGAAGTGGCAGTGGACAGCCAAGTGTGAGCAAGCTTTTACTACTGTTAAGTCTCTGCTGTGCCACCACCCTATATTGCGTGCACCAGATTTTGACAAATCTTTTGTGCTGGCAGTTGATGCTAGCCGAGTAGGGGTAGGAGCAGTGTTGATGCAGCCGGATGAGGGCCAGGTTGAACATCCCATATCATACTTCTCAAAGAAGTTTAATAGAGCCCAGAAGAACTATTCCGTCATAGAGCAGGAGTTATTAGCGATTATCCTAGCCCTGCAACACTTTGCTGTCTACCTGCCCCTTTTTGGCCCTGTGATCAAGATTTATTCAGACCATCATCCCCTGCAGTTTTTGAACAAGTTTAAATTTAAGAACCAGCGTTTGACCCGCTGGAGTTTGCTTTTGCAAGAGTACAATTTAGAAGTTAGGCATATTAAAGGGACTGACAACGTAATTGCTGATTGTTTATCCAGGGAGGGGTCAGGGTCTTGATTCGAAAATTTTGATCCAGGGCTCAAGATTTTCCCTTGGGGAAGGGCGTGTTACGCTGTCCGCCTGTCCGTTCCCACGGGTGCAGCCGTTACAGCTGGGCTAGGGGATTATGCAGTATCCGTGTCATTCGTGGAGTTTAAATTAGCGAGTGTTAACAAGTTCTTTTGTTTCTTTCGTTCCCGCCACTGAGGGCAATTTTATTTCATACCATGCTGAGTATGCATTTGATTATTTTGATTGTCTTATGTGAGCTACCAGTATATTTAATGATGTTTTGCTTGCATTAGAAGTACCAATTCATTGTAGAGAGAGAGAGAGAGAGAGAGAGGGGCACGAATTTAAGTTCCTTGTTAATTAATCTGATTCATGCGTTCGCGCTCGGCTGCACACGAGCCAGCCTTTGTGCAGTGTCTTCCCAACCAGCTTCTGTATCGTGCGTGTGTGCACACTCTCTCCCCAGTCATTTTTTGAGCCGAGCTGGCGTTTTCGTTTAAGTT
Source organism: Coenobita brevimanus (assembly GCF_032717465.1). Taxonomy (NCBI): domain Eukaryota; kingdom Metazoa; phylum Arthropoda; class Malacostraca; order Decapoda; family Coenobitidae; genus Coenobita; species Coenobita brevimanus. The sequence goes on along the minus strand of NC_136992.1, from coordinate 5,218,895 downwards.
TATTTTTACTCTTTTGTTTGTTGACTGAGGAAAGTAGTTATTTTATTTTGTTTTTGTGACCTTGTTGTCTTTGGAGGGCCAGTCTGGCTCACCGTAGTTCTCTCGCTGCCTTAATTAACGATCCCCAACACACGTACATACACACACACCCCTAACCCCTACACTGTTCAATCCCACCTACTTGCACAAGGCTAGTGAGAACTATCGTGAGCCATTAACTGCGTTCCCCCTTGGACACGGGTTAAGTAGAAATTCGTCACCACCGGAAGTAAGTGGGAGGTGTTCCTGCAGACTGTCTCGGGCGGTATTACTTCCGGTAGTGACGATAGTAGGCTAGACCTATAAGTAGGCTGTTCCGTTTGTTAGTCAAAGTACAGAGTGTTGCGTTTAAGTTTTTCCGTTGCGCAGTTTTTCTCTAGTTTGCGGAGCGTGAGTGCCGGGGTCTGCGTTACTTTTGCAACGCAGTGGAGGCCGATCATCTAAGGCTGCCTTGTGGTCTTTTTTTGTAATAGCCCCGGGCTGGCGCTACCGTAACAATATATATATATATATATATATATATATATATATATATATATATATATATATATTAATTATGGTATCTTTGTACTGAGCTTAAAGACCAGAAAGTACTACAACGCACTGGACGTTTTTACTGTCCTACCATAAAGCGAAAATCTTGACTGAACATAACCTAACCTAATTAAACCTAGCCCTGACCTACCCTACCAAAATCTCACCAATAACCTATCCGTGCTTAGCCTTTCCAGACATGGCATAGTAACAGCATATATAAAATTAATTTAACTTAGGTTAGCTTAGCATTGCTTAGTTCATGTTTGGTTAGAATGGGCAAGATTAGGCAAGGTTTGTCAGGACTGATTAGGTCAGACTCGATTACATAATTGTTTTACATCTGTGCTCGTACAACAAGAGGATTATTTCTTTGGTTCACATGTCTGTACGACTGTCTGTCTGTCTGCAGCATTGTGAACAACTGGTGGATGGAATTTCACCAAGCTTTGATTAATGACTGAGAACGATCAGAGGAACTGGTGATTATAGGTCACAGGATAAGTCAAAGATTCGGACCTCTAACTCAAATAGTTTTGACTCGATTTGGCATAATCTTAGAGGAAGTGTTTAAATAAAGCCAGGGATGAAGTGATCTGACTTTGAGAATAATAGGTGAAGTAAAAAGATGTACAGGACAATATCAGTTTAAACACATTTGATCCGATCTGGTCAAAGTTGGTGGAAGGATTGATGCACAGGGAAGAATGAAGTACTGTAATTCAATTTTGAGAACAGTCGGTCAAAGGTCAAGATCACAGGGTAGGGTCAATGGTCGGCCTTAAACCCATTATGGGACGCGGGTGTTGCACTCTCTAAGTGCCCGTTTCTTATTTTAAAAAAATATCTATCTATATCTATCTATCTATCTGTCTATATATATATATATATATATATATATATATATATATATATATATATATATATATATATATATATATATATATATATATATATGTATATATATATATGTATATATATATATATATATATATATATATATATATATATATATATATATCTATCTATCTATCTATATATCTATATATTTATCTATGTCTATATATATATATATATATATATATATATATATATATATATATATATATATATATATATATATATACACACGACACGTGGAAAATTTAGGTTTTTGAAGACGAATATATCGGTACAGGAGAAAATTCAGGTATATTATACTGTATATAGAAAAACAAAGGAGGAGGAGATGCTAGGGAAACTTCTGCATCCACGAGAATATGGCCGATATAGTAGTAGTGGTAGTTGTAGCAGCAGCAGCAGTAGTAGTAGTAGTAGTAGTGGTAGTAGTAGTAGCAGCAGCAGCACAGGAGCAGTAGTAGTAGTAGTAGTAGCAGCAGCAGCAGCAGCAGCAGCAGCAGCAGTAGTAGTAGTAGCGCAGCAGTATTATTATTATTATTATTATTAGTAGTAGTAGTAGTAGAGTAATAGTAGTAGTAGTAATAGTAGTAGTAGTAGTAGTAGTGGTTGTTATTGTTGTTGTTACTGTAACCCCAGGCTCATCTTTACATAACACAGTGGACTTCAGGTTAAAATTACCTTTCTCCTGCAATACATCCTCCTCCTTTCAGGGGATAGGGAGGGAACTGAGGGACGCTTATATATCCAGGCAGTGGATCCACCCGGTCATATCACTGCCACTATGTGAAGATGTCCCTCTCCAGCACCATGGCCGATAAGAAAGTTGTAACGAGGTATATACAAAACAAACTGATAAGGATTAAATGCTGTAGAGCATTCTCTTTCCACACGAGTACTGTCTAGAGTTTAAAATTTCATTTGGTGCTTGTTCTTACGAAGTTTGGAGGTTCTCTATCACTATTTCCTCTTTATGGTACGCGTTAGGATATTTGGTGTGATTTTTAGGAAGCTATATTTATGCTAAAAATATCTTACAAAAGGATATTGAGGTTTAATATGGTACAGTATCATTTTCCTGCTTGTTATTATTACAAAACTTTTCGATAATAAGCGAGGTGCAGATAACACACTAGGGATTATAAATATTATACAACTTAAATAGCTAAAGAAGAGGTGCTAGGAAGTCTCAGAACCCTACGAGAAACTTTCCCTAATCTAATGCATATTTGGTGACATATATGAAGGCTCTACCATCAGACTGCAATGTGAATATGGGGTCAAGCATATTTAGGTCACAGTAGTATGCGGACAGAAACCACAATTCACATATACAGTGCAAAGACCCCTTTCATTTGGCTGGGTAAAATCAAGACCAGCCCTAAATAATGTAAACTGAAATAGTAATGGGTTCATTGGAGATTGCTGAAATCCCTTTTTTCAGATACTACAAGACTTTTCAGTTAGCTAAAGAAGGATATTCTGAAGCGAATGAAAACAAACTTGCCATCACAGAATATTTTCTTATTCAGCCAGTCTCTTTTTTTCGGCGACGCAGGGAATTCATGGGACGTAAAGACTGGTTGATTGATGATAACAGCGGGAAAAGAGCCAGATCTGTTTTTCGCCAGTCAACTGGCTTTTACGAGAGGCGGGAAGAAGTGGGTCGTAAAATGCGAATAAAGGGACAAGAGTGGGGGAGGAAATTCCATCGTCTTTCAACACCATTCTTTGACTCTCCCTGGAATGACTATTACTTACATGGTCGAGAGCCTTCTGAGTGTGCCTGGCCAATTACAGACCCCGTTCTGAGTGTGCCTGGCGAGTTATAGACAACCTTCTGAGTGTGCCTGACGAATTAAAAAACAGCCTTCCGAGTGTGGCTGGCGAATTACAGACAACCTTCTCAGTGTTCGAGGTGAATTACGGACAGCCTTCTGAGTGTGCCAGCGAATTACAGACGGCCTTCTTAATGTGCCTGGCGAATTTTGGACTGCCTTCTGAGAGTGCCCGGAGAATCACGGACAGCCTTCTGAGTGTGACTGACGAATTATAAACAGCCTTCCAATTGTGCCTGACGAATTATAAACAGCCTTCCAATTGTGCCTGACGAATTATAAACAGCCTTTCGAGTGTGGCTGGTGAATCAGACAGCCCTCTGTATGTGTCTGGTAAATTACGAACAGCCTTCGAGTGTGTCAGGTGAATTACGAAATTCCTTCGTGTTATGTCAAGCGCATTGCAGACTTTATTTCCTCGGGCAGAAGAATATGTTCCCCTGTTTTACCCTTTAACTTATGTCAAAAAGCTAAACTTTAATACTAGCCACAACATGGACATGGATGTTGAAATGTACTGAATCTGCCGAAAATCATCCTAAATCTGCCATCCGACTTGCCGTGAACATTGACATACCATCTGAGTACAGTGAGCTCCCCACTACAAATTCCTCTTTCTCTTTCTAGAGCCATGCCAGAAACCCTGCACCAGCTATGATTATTTACTTCCTTTTCTCTCCTAAGACAGTTCTGTTGGGGAAAAAATCACACATGCAAAGCAAATGAACAACAAAAACAACAAAATTCATCCACTTTCACCCTCAAAGTTTCCAGTACTGGTCCTCTATATCCTCGCTCTGAATTCGTCATGCTGGATGTTAAAATTTCATCTAAAATTTTGCTTTTGTCTTGTCTCAAACCAATACTTTTTTGTTCTAGTGACCTTGCAACTGTTTTCCTTCATGTTTGGTATTTTGTTCTCAGCCTGTGTCATCAAAAGATTACTATACCCAACCCCTAACTGTCGCCCAATTGCCCTAATTTCTTATCTCCAAATTATCTGGGTCTGTCTTCATCAGGAATACATTGAAATACCCTTCCTTTCTCATAGTCCCTCTCACCGTTAGTATGGGTTTCGTCAGGATCTCTTGACTGGTTGTTTTCTGACATTCCTTTCAGATTCCCGTTCATTCTTCCTGCCAGATATCTTTGAAATCTTTCCTATTGTCTAGTTAGTCGTCTCAATTACCAGCGATTGAGTTTGACAGTTTTTATTATCCTAACCGCCTTCTATGGATTCTATCTTTGTATTTACTGAATGATTTCATCTCAAGTTTCATTCTCTGGTTGTACTACGTGTTGTTGTTGACGGCCACAGATCATTACTGTAAATGACCACAGATCAAACCTTCAGATGGCCACAGATCATTATTTTAATCCTGTGAGTTGCGTACAGCTTCCTAACGCAAGGGTTAACCAGTATTCTCAGTCCTGCATGTACAGTCAACCAAGAAAGTTTCAGCCATCTTACCGCAAATATCATTCTGAAACACGGACGAAGCATTGTGATATACGGGGCATCCTGTAAGTATAAGTGCAAAATGATATTGTTCATGGTAATTATTACGACTCGAAATAGCATAAACCGTCACATATAGGACAGTATATATTTCTGGCAATGTGTTAATGGATTCAAGTGCGTCTGCAAAACTCTCACATTTTCACAACCATCGACAGCCGCGTGTGCGATATCTTTTTGGTTGACTGTACAGAACTGGCCATCTCTATAGCTGTTATTCTCAGTATATTTTTATCTCGCCCAGACGGAGTCGGCGAGGTATTGCTAATCTTGTTAACGTACGAGTACCCGATTTATCGATATATCTATCAGTATCTTTTTATCTGTCTATTTGTCTACCTATCTATCTGCCTTTCTATCAGTGTATCTATAGTCTTTCTGTTTATCTATCAGTGTATGTATCGTCTATCTACTGTATCTATCTACCTACATTTCCTTCTTTCTTTCTGTGTACTCGTATAAATTTGAAGGGGAAATGTGTTAGGGTGCCTCCTTAATCGAAGAGAATACAGGCCGTACTGAGAGGGACCCTTCCAAACTTAACCCTTCAGTTCGATGATGTAACTAAAATCTTATTCTTCCTATCTGAAGTCAGTTCTACTGAACTTTAGAGGAACTTTTCGAACTATGTAAGTTTTCCTCGTCACTATTAGAAGTTTCCCGGAAGCTCAATAAAATTGCCTGGAAGCAGCGAGAATAATAATAAAGGCTTAAAAAAATCGCTTGGTAATAGTGACAATAAAGAGGGCAAATAAGATGGTGAAGGTATAGGCAAGCTCCAATGTATCCCAGGGTAAGTACATGAGGGAGGGTGGCGTGGAAGAGGTAAGAGGAGGGAGGGGGAAGGGTGGCAGAAGAGGTAAGAAGAGCAGGGAGGATGCGTGGGGAATCCCTAGCCCCTCTTAGCTTGACTGATGGCCAGGTGTAGCCAGATCGGAGGCTGGCTCAGACTAGTAACCAAGAAGACTCATTCCGAACTCATAGCTAAATCTCATCGAATTCCATGCCACCACGCCTTAATATTCAGGTAGTAGGAGTAGCTCTGTTCCGTCAGATGAAAGCAAGCTGACTATGACGTCCGTCAACAACCATCTAACGGAATCAAAAGTGTTCACAGTTCACAGCGACGCCTCACCTGATATTTGACCTTTAACTGTGACCTTGACCTTTCGTGGATCTATATAAAATCAGAGTCACTTCTTTCCAGATCCAGATCCACACACACTGTACGTGTTAGTTTTGATTGAAATAATTATGTAAGCACACAGACATATAAACATAAACACACACACACACACACACACACACACACACACATATGCATACGTATGAGTACATAATTATATACGTACATACTAAATGCATATATACAAATATATAGTAGATAACACACAGTACAATCAGAAACGGGCTCGATCAGAGTAGTTATGCCTTAGCTTCTTCTGATAATCAAGCCCACGCTAATTTGTACTACATGTCATTATACAGCCTGGTCCATTATAACACTCCCCTTCCACTCCGCCGGGCGATTTCTCATGTGTTACGGGGACGGCTCAGTAAATAATATAAATGTCTATCCTGCCAATTTTATTCATTTCCTCCTCTCACTGGCACACCCACGCCCACGCCAGTATATTGATCTGTCCTCGCAACACAAGATACCACCAGGTGAGTTTCTATAGTTCTTTCACACTGACCTGGCCCAGATTTGTGTCTCCCTGGAGCTTATTCCACGTAGCTACATCCTTTCCTTAGCACTTCTTCGAGACTAGCACCATATGCAAGTCCTGTTTTTATGCTACAGCTCAGCATTCAATATGGAGAGATAGCAGTTTTAGGCCAACTTACAGTAAAAAGAGTATAGTTGAGCGTTATTTACGGACCACCAGTAGTTTGGTTCATCGTCCTTGCCTTGTATCTGTCCTGCCCTCATTCTATCTCCTCTGAGACGTGGAGAGACGAAGGATGGAGGGGTAAGGGATGGCGTGGAGACAAGGCTGAGCTTCCTTGCGTGTCTAAAAATTATAAACAAAAGAAGGATGAAGTGAAAGAGGAGGACTAGGAGGAGGGGTTGCAAGGAGAGGAGAAGAAATGGAGTGGAGGAGTGGAGTGGTAATGGAGGAACTGAGTCATAATGGCATGAGAACATCGCAAAAGTGGGTCGTACTAAAAATGCGGATCGTTATGGCGAGGCGGAATATGAGAGAGAGAGAAAGAGAGAGAGAGAGAGAGAGAGAGAGAGAGAGAGAGAGAGAAGGGGGAGAGGGAAGAGAGAGAGAGAGAGAGAGAGAGAGAGAGAGAGAGAAGGGGGAGAGGGAGGTAACATAAGAGAGCAGAGTGAAGGAGTGGATGACGGTGGATAAATGCATCACAACTCTTTGATTGTCAGAATTTCATTCGTTTGGTAAAATTCAGTTTTTTTTTCTTTTTTAATGCGAAGAAGAAGGAACCAAAGGCCGCGAGCCAACAATTATTGTTCCTTCCAAGAGCAAAACAAAATACTAGAGAGAGCCAAATTCACGATCCGATCGTTTAGAGATGCCTGGACACACTGCGTTTGAAAGACTGGAGATCACAGGAAGCAGGAAACACAGAGGGAGACAGTTCCAGAATTGACCTGTTACATAAGTAAAGGACTGGGAGTAACGGTTAACTCTTGCATTAGAGAGTTGGACAGAAAAGGGATGAGAGTTTGCTGCTAGACGGGTGCTATGCGCCCGTCGTAGAGGTGGAGGAATGCATGCAGACAGTTCAGAGTAGCAGTGACCATTGAAGTAGCGATAGAAAAGAGATAAAGATGCAACAGTGCGATGAAGAGACAGAGGCTGAAGGGAGTCAGTAGGAGGAGGAGAGTTAATGAGACGAAAAGCCTTTGACTCTACCCTATTGAGAAGAGTTGTGTGTGAAGAGCCTCCCCACATATGAGAGTTATACTCCACACAGGGGAGGATAAAACCTCTGTATAGAGTCAACAACTGTGCAGGGGTAAAGAAGGAACAGAGTCGGCTTAGCACACCTAATCCCTTGGAAGCAGATTTTACAAGATATGTAATATGATCTTTCCAAGATAAGTCCCGAGTAAATGAAACTCCAAGCATCTTCTAGGATGATGCAGGATTAAGCTGAATATTATTAAATATTAATGGATATACCTGTGGAAGATTTTGTCGATTTGATAGGTGTAAAAACTAAGTCTTTGATGCATTAAAAACAACAAGATTATTTTTACCTCAGTCAGAGATACGAGCCAAGTCAGACATTAGGTGTGCCATAGCCTCATCCCTTGTTTGTTGAAGTAACTGCTGAGATGGACGTTGCGGGAACCGAATGGAAAGGTGAAGGGTGGAGTCATCAGCGTACGAGTGGATAGGGTTACATGTACAGCATAGATGATGAATAGAAGGAAGAGAGTTGGTGATAGGACAGAGCCCTGAAGAACACCACTGTTGATAGATCTTGGAGAAGAACGATGGCCGTCTACAACAGTGGCTATAGAATGACCAGAAAGGAAGCTAGCGATGAAGACACAGATAGAAGGATAGCCGTAAGAGGGCAGTTTGGAAATTAAAGATTTATTCCAGACTCGATCGAAAGCCTTAGAGATGTCAAGTGCAATGGCAAAGCTTTCGCCTAAGTCCCGAAAGGAGGATGACCAGGAGTCTGAAAGGTAGGTGAGAAGATCGCCAGTGGAGCGTCCCTGACAGAACCCATACTGACGATCAGAAAGAAGGTTGTGATAGGAAAGATGCTTTCAAATTTTTCTATTACGAACTGATTCGAAAGCTTTTGAGATACAGATTGTTACAGCAATTGGACGATAGTTAGAGGGTTGGGAATGGTCACCCTTCTTTGGGACTGGCTGAATGAGAGCAAACTTCAAGCAAGAAGGAAAGGTACAAGTTGATAGACAAAGGCGAAAGAGTTTGCCTAGGCAGGGTGTAAGCACAGAAGCACAGTTCTTGAGAACACCAGGAGGGACTCCATCAGGCCCATATGCCTTGTTAATACTGAGACCTGTGATGGCAGAAAATACATCATCTGAAGAAATTGTAATATCATCCATGAGGAAGTCAGAGGGGGGAAGTGATGGAGGAACAGCACCGTAATCATGTAAGGTGGAATTGGTGGAGAAAGTCTGAGTGAAGAGATCTGCTTTATCAGTAGATGAAATAGCTACAGAGCCATCAGAGTAGAAAAGAGGAGGGAAGGATGATGGGGTAAAGTGGTTAGAAAGGTTTCTGGCAAGGTGCCAGAACGAGCAGGAAGAATTCGGTTGAAGAGTTGAGAGCATTTAGTCCGGTTGAAATTATTTTTATCAGAGTGAAGAACAGACTTAGCATAATTCCGGGCAGAAACGTAGAAATGATGCGATTCAGGGGTGGGTTGGCTCCGGTACCTTTTATAGGCCCTCTCCTTGTTGTGGACAGCATTAGAATAAGCGTGATTAAACCAAGGCTTTCTTGCATTAGTCAAATGAAATGAGAAAGAAATGTATGCTTCTATGCCTGAGAGAATAACCTCTGTAATGTGCAAGACACACTCAGATGGCTCCCGGCCATGGAAGCAATAATCATTCCAGGGAAAATCAAAGAAGTACTGCCTGATGACCTCCCAGTAACCATCTCCAAAGTGCCACAGTCAACGTTTCTTAGGAGGGTCCACAGGCTGTACCGGAGAGAGAGGACAGGTTAAGGTGATAAGGTTGTGATCAGAGGAGCCCAACGGAGAGGAAAGACTAACAGTGTAAGCAGAAGGACTGGTTGTAAGGAAGAGGTCAAATATGGTGGAGCTCTCTCCAAGGCGGTCAGGGATACGGGTAGGGTGCTGTACAAGCTGCTCTAGGTCAATGAGGATAGAAAAGGTGTAGGCTTGTTCACCAGGTGGATCTGTGAAAGGAGAGGAGATCCAAAGGTGGTGGTGATCATTGAAATCTCCTTGAATGGAGATTTCAGAGAAAGGAGAAATGGATAGAATGTGTTCCATTATAGAAGTAAGATTGCCGAAGAATATTTGATGGTAGAATTAGGAGATAAGTAAACAACGCAGATGTATTTAGTCAGGGAATGACAGGAAAACCAAAGCCAAAGTGTAGAGAATTCAGAAGAATCGAGTTCAGGAACACGAGAGGCTTTGAAATGAGTATAGAGAAAGTAGGAGGATTCAGAAAAGGGTCTGCTGTCAGTTGCCTCAGACAGCTGAGTCTCAGTTAGAAAAAGAAGGTGAGGTTTAGAGAAGGAGAGGTGGTGCTCAACAGAGCGAAAGTTAGAGGAAAGGCCGCGAATGTTGCAGAAATGATGAAGAAGAGAGTCAGAGAGTTGTTCCAGGCAGCTCGAGTCGTCACCGGGAGAGCGGCTGAAGGTGGGGGCATTTATGCCCCCCCCCCTCCCGAGGAACTCTGAGGCCACGTGTTGAGCTGCTATGATTTATTTTTAAATTTTGGAAAAGGAAGTGTAGTGTGTACTGTGCATGTAGTTTGGTGTTGATTGAGAAACTTGTATTGGAGAGCATGCTGGTCTACTCTCTGTGTTACTGAGACACTGAGAAAGTTCAGCAAAAGGGGATGGTTGGGAGCTAGTCTCGAGGGCTTATGAAACTGGAGCTCCAGCTCTCCTTGTCATCAGCTTTTCATCCACTTTGGGAGTACCACCCTGCTTGACTGGTGCTACAGTCGTGTGTATAATCCGGAATATATACCAGAATATTATATATATATATATATATATATATATATATATATATATATATATATATATATATATATATATATATATATATATATATATATATATATATCATCATCAGCCATAACTAGTCCACTGTTGAACAAAGGCCTCCTCCAACCTTTTCCACGAATTCCTTGGCTGAGCCAATCTTTGCCACGTTTTCCCTGAAAATTTCTCTATCTCATCTCTCCATCTTCTGTCTGGCCTTTTCCTGCTACGCTTACATTCTCTTGGTGTCCAGTCAGTCAGCCTCTTACTACATCGGTTATCCCTTATTCTTGCTATATGGCCTGCCCACCTCCATTTCTGCACTTTTATAACTTCTATAATATCTTTGACTTTATTCTGCTCTTTCACCCAAGGTTATCTTTTCCTGTCTCTTAAAGATATTCCCAACATTGACCTTTCCATGGCTCTCTGAGAACGGATTAGTTTATTTTCCATTGATTTGTCAGTTTCCAAGTCTCACAACCATATGTCATAGCTGGAATTAAACATTCGTTATATAGTTTTCCTTTCATAGAAACTGGCAGGCTACTTTTCATAATGTCTCTATGTTTACTCGTATGTATGTTTGTATGTATGTATGTATATATGTATATTCGAATAACAGCCGACTTTTCACACATGAAGATTGACTCCTAGTAGTGAGTGTTAAAAGTTATATACGTAACCAATCACTTCTAGAATGAGATTATTTGCCATTATGGCTGACTCATAGCGACTTTATTCAGCCTAGGAGAGACTTCTAGCAGTGATGTGGTTGACACAGATATTTCTTACCACAGTGATGTAAAAAAAAAAAAAGTCAGCCGGAACTCATGGTAACCACAATATACACACCTTTACGTATGTGGGTATAATTAATATAATCCAAAATGGCCCGATATTAAGTCGATGCAAGAAACTAAGTGCCATTAAAGAGTCAAGTCCTTCATACCGAGGACACTTTTTTTACTGTCATGGTATTTAGTTGGGGACAATTTTATTTAGCTTAAGGGAGACAATGCAAGCTGGCGGAGAGGAGGCACATGTAAGTGTCATTAACATATCATACTAGGGGTCTCTGCTTAGCTGAAAATGTTTGTTTGAAGAAAGTAAGCATATACCAAGAAAAAAGTCAGTGTTGTGAAAAGGTTTAGACAAAGAGTCGCGCCCTAATATTTTCCAGTCTAATATCTCCCTTTCCGATTCGATTCTTCACTAATATGACGCCTGTATATTTCGTTTTAGCTGCCAGTACAAGATTTGACTCAGGACAGACCCAGGTATCCAGGGGCGTGAATGCAGGCAATAACTATCCAGCACAGCTTGAAAAGTCCATCCTGTCTGTCTATCTGTCAATCTATCTGTCTTAGACGCCTTAATCAGGGACAGGGTGACCAGAAACAAATCACCATGTCATTCTCTCTTTCGCCATCATGCTTCACTCTCTCCAGCTCAAACCCCTCCCCCCTCATATCCCTCTCCACTCCATTCCTCCGTCCATCCAAGGATGAATAATATCGTCCGTGAATAAAAAGAATATGATATAAATATTTGCTCTTAGTTTATAGGGTTTCGTCACTTTTTTGGCAGAATACTCAGTCCCTTTTAATGAAATTTCATTCTGCTCTCGTAAGCACGATTGAGCCACTTAATATCGCCTCTCTCTCTCTCTCTCTCTCTCTCTCTCTCTCTCTCTCTCTCTCTCTCTCTCGTTGGAGACACTTAGAATTTTATTTTTGACAGACCATAGGATTTTATTCAGATGAACGACGTGTCTCCCAGTGAACGGGGCTAAGAGCATAAATATTCTTCACCGGTGCTTTATATAGATTAAAGCTCACAACTTGAACGAAATCCAATATATTTCATGCCTGCTAACGATGAACAAATTTATTTGGCTAAATAAGACCCTTCGTATTAACGGGATTGACTGCAATACTATTACTTGCAAAAGCACAGTTTTTACGTGTGTAGCGAGACACCAGGCGCATGTGAGCAATGCTAGCTTCTCTTGTTGCAGTAGTAGTAGTAGTAGTAGTAGTAGTAGTAGTAGTAGCAGCAGCAGTAGCAGTAGTTGTAGTAGTAGCAGTAGTAGTAGTAGTAGTAGTAGTAGTGGTAGTAGCAGCAGTGGTGGTGATGGTGGTGAAGGTAGTTGCTGCTGTTGTTGAGAGCTTTGAAACCAACCTTCACTGCACTCAAACCATTAATACTACAGCATTAGAATTTTGACCTGACCCGTAGCACCGACTCTCAGTCGATCTGCATTAAAATCCAATTACCTCTTCCAAGACTCACATCTAATGCTCGCGCAAATTTTGATCTAAATAGGATTAGGCATTTGAGGGATATTCTGAAAAAGAAATCCCAAATATTTAAAATTGTACAGTCGATCGGAATGATACTGGTGCACAACTGACACGAAAAAATCTGAGACCAGGGACGAGAGCTGTTGGAAAAATATCACATGGACTTTAACTCCGCTGGTAAACCTGAATTCTTATGGATGCTAGATATCCATTGCTTGTAACATTTCCTAGTAGGTGTTGTTTTTATGCTCATATCTTATTGGGGGTTCAGAAGCTATAGTGCTGATTTCGGATATTATCGTACCCTAACAGAGTGATGCTTTTTTGATAGACTGTACACAGGTACATAGTTACATACTATAGAAAAGGGGTTCGACCACAGTAGCCATGCTTTCGTCGTCGCTAATAAAGTGCATAAAGGGCTCATCGCACTGAAAGGGTAAAAGCATATTGGATAGAAGTCTTATACTCCCATAAACTCTACTTGGCCCAATCGTTCCCAGCTTAATAGCCTGCAGCTCAATAGCATAAAACAAAAATAATAAACAATGCTACGGCTCTACATTTTCCATAGCACTTTTTCGTAACTAGCATCATATGCAGGTGTTAATCTCTCGTTACAACTGAACATTCAGATGAAGAGATGGCAATTTCAGGCCAGTTTAGAGTAAAAAGAGTATAGTAATTCTCGGGACCAACCAGCCAACGACACAAATCACAAGAGTTGGCAGTGTTTGTAGTGGCTTCGTGGGCGACACAAACACTAGAATAGCTACAGTAAAGTTGTTCCATCTCTCTCTGTTTACTGTTGGGTCTCTGTTATGATTCAACGATGTGGCACAGAAGGATTGTTGGCTGTCTTGCTGCAGGAGGATATGTGGCAAAGAAAAAAAGAAAGAGGAAGGGAGGTACCAAGAGAGAATGTGAAAAGAGGTGAGATGGAAATAAAGAGAGACAATGAGTTAACCTACTCTCTCTCTCTCTCTCTCTCTCTCTCTCTCTCTCTCTCTCTCTCTCTCTCTCTTGTCCTACTGTTGTATCTTTTTTACGACTCAGTTGCGTGAAAAGAAGGAAAGTTGCTTCTCTGGCTTAAGGAGAATAGATGGGCGAGAAAGACAAGGATAAAAGAAGTAAAAAAAAATAAAAGAGAGAGAATTAGGAGGAGGAAAAACGATAGAGTTGGAAAAAAAAGAGTAGGAGGAGGAAGATGGGAGGAGATGAGGAGATAGGAAAAGATGAGAAACAAAGAAGGATGAAGGGACAATGAAAGTAGATGAGAAAACAAGAGAAGAGAATAGGAGAGATGCGACGGCAAGGAGAGGGAGGGGAAAATGAACAAAATAAGGAGAGAGAAGAAAGGAAGCTGAGTAGGTATGAAAATAACGAAAAATAGGAGAAAAGATATGAAGGGAGAGGAAAAGTGGAAGTGAAAGAGGATGAAGAGAAGAGATGGGTAGAAAATGGTAAATGTGGTGGGAAAAGGAAAAAAAAAAAAAAAAAGAAACTGGGAGTGAGAGAAGAGTTCTGAATTACATTTGGGTGCGAAATCCAATTTGCTATTATTTCATTTGGGCGCCAGTATACTACTTCATTTGGGCACCAACATTACTAACCTAACCTAACCCAAACTAAATTACTCATATGTTAGCAAACCATTATTCAAACCGTTTATAACACCTTGTAGCAGATTATAGGTAAGATAATCTATGTTTATTCGGCGCACACTACTCTATTTACCAGCCGCGAGAGCGAAACTGGTATTGTTTTCAGTTTGTCTGCTTGTGTGTCTGTCTGTGTGTCTGTGAGTCTGTTAGCATGAGAACTTTGCAGCGGCTCAAGATATCATCACAAATTTACAGGTTTGTAGTAGGGATGATAATCTCCTACGAGTTTCATTTTGAGTTTGTCAGTGTCTCTGTGTCTGTTAGCACAATAACTTCGCAACCGCTCAAGATATCTTCACAAAGTTTTACGGGTTTGTAGTTGGGATGAAATTCTCCTACGAGTATCATTTTCAGTTTGTCTGTGTGTCTGTGTATCTGTAAGCACGATAACTTCGCAACCGCTCAAGATAGGCTATTATCTCAAAATTTTACAGGTGTGTAGTAGGGATGAAAATCTACGAGTTCGAAATTGGTGAAAGTAGGTCAAGGTCGAGGTCATATTCCGAGCCGCGTTAGATATGTATCAGCTCGCGGCTGGTGTGATACTCCCCTCGGGGAGACCTCTAGTATAACTCAGCATCCAAATGAAATATAATGTGCGCCCAACAAAAATATTCTTCTCACAAATTAAATGTTAATACGCCCAAATGAAATGTACAGGAAGAGAGAGACAGGTGACAAAGCAAGAAGAGACAGGAAAAGAGAGGAAAAAAGAGGATAGCAAATGACAAGAAGAGAGAGAAAAAAAGATGAAACAGAATAACAGGAAGGAAAAGTGCTGAAATAAGAAGACAGAAAAAGAAAAGTAAAAAAAGAAATGGACATGGGAAAGAAAATGTAGACAATGTATCGAGGCGAGGGGAGAGAGAGAGAGAGAGAGAGAGAGAGAGAGAGAGAGAGAGAGAGAGAGAGAGAGAGAGAGAGAGAGAGAGAGAGAAAAAATAATAATAATAATATAAAAGGAGGGGAAGGAGAGGAGAGGAGAAAGACAGAAAACAAAAGCACATGAAGAGAGACGAAATGACTTAGAGAGACAAGGAAAGAGTGTCTGATGAGAATAGAAGAGATAATGACAGGCGACAAAAGGAAGAGAGTTCTGAAGGAGACAGAAGGTGAGGCGTAAAGAGGGAATTAGAGAGTAGATATGGAATGAGAGTAATATAATTAGAGACAGGGGACAAATAAAAGAGAAAGTTGCTGAGAGAGAAAGAGAGCGGGATGTAGAAACAGGCAGTGAGAGAGACGTCACGACAAAACAAGAGGACGAAAACAAAGAAAAATTAGATCCCCTTCACAAGGCTTCTTTTCTTAGCTCAATAACAACCTTTGTCATCCCTCCTGTGTGTGTGTGTGTGTGTGTGTGTGTGTGTGTGTGTGTGTCTCTCTCTCTCTCTCTCTCTCTCACACACACACACACACACACACACACACACACACACACACACACACACACAGGAGAAACAAAACAGTATATGATAAATGTTAGCTGAAATGGAGACTTGCTTATTTATGGTGTTGGAGAGGACGCCTTCACGCAGTGGCATAGATATAACCGAGCGGCTCCACTGCCAAATTATGCAAACATCCCTCAGCTCCTTCTCTATCCACCGAGAAGGAAGATGGTGAGCTGCAGTAGGAGGGCCTCTTCAGCCTGCAGTCTATCGGTTTCACGTTCAGATGAGCCTGTGGTTGCAACTGCTACATCTCCAGCTTCTGCTAAATTTCATTCACTATAACTTTCGGGAGATTTTCGTCCTTTTGCTGCCTATTTCACGTAGTTTGATGGCACGTCTTCGAGACAGTCACCATATTCTAATGTTATTCTATTGTTAACACAACATTGATGACGGTCAGAAGATAATATTACACAAAGTTAAAGTACCGTAAACAGAGTATAAGATCCTTTACATATACGAGCCTTGATGGAGGACCTTATCACTGAAAGTTTGCGATGGTCCAGCTTAGTTATTTTTTCCTTACAAACTCCGGGTTCACTAACTTCCATTAACTTCAGCAAAGACATGGTGCACGGACTGGCAAGGACGAAAAAGTATCCCTAGTCCTTTTACGGCGAGGGTTCAGTTAAAGGATTTGGTTTTAGGAAATTCTTATTAACATTATTCAGCAGACGTTATACGTGCCTGGTTAGGGCCCTTGCCATTCTCTCACTCCTTGCGGTGCTGCCTTCGGGTGACTCTACGCTGGGTGACAAGCCAAATGGTTTCCCGAAAATAAGGAAACCATTTACAATGTTAGGTAATAACCATTTAACCAAACAACACCTGGCGTTCCAACAGGACTGAACCCATAAAGGGTTATGTTGGTGGAGTGAATGAGTTTATTGCTCAAAAAAATGCCACTCAGGGGCAATGAAAATGGTCACTCTTGCCTTAAATATCGGGAATGAGTAGTCTATCCTCAGGTTTCTACTCTCTAGATAGGGCAAAGAATTGGATAATGGATGATGGATGTATGAAAACCCTATTCAAGCAGAGTTAACCCTTTCAGCCTGAGGACGTATTTTGCATGTTAATCTTGCTGTCCCCTTGGTCGTGGTGATCGAGTACCTGGCATTGCTAACTATGAAGCTGCTGCTCTGATACTGCCAGGGATCGATTCCTGGTGCGGACAGCTGACGCGGCTCGACTCAGGTGTCCATCCACTCTAGGTAGGTTAGTTAGTATAACGAGTACTTAGGGAAGTACTTAAGGATGGTAACAGTGGTAACCTGCATGATGCAGTGGCCTTCTATAGCCCGCCACAGGTTTAAAGGCTTAAGATATGGGGATGAGCACCTTAGCTAATTGCCTCATGTGGCCTACTTCCAACCTTGCCTACACTTTATCTCCAAACTATTTTATTCAAACTAAGACTTAACTAACGGGTGGACTTGTACACAGCCTTCATTAACCCTTTTACCACTGTGGGGATGCTGGAGAGGGACACCTCTCTGGCACTGATAGACATAGGCTGTGGAGTTGCCCCGTCATTCAAACGTTCCTCAACTCCCTCCCTAACCCAGAAAAGGAGGCTGGGGAACTGGGGTTAATGGCACCGGTATTAACACTCTCAGACTCTGATGACTCAGTCAGCTGAAGGAAATCGCCCGACTTGATTTTGTGCTCTCTATAAAAATCTATCAGGAGCCAGTCACCATAATCCCGTAAGGAGTGGCCGTTTGTCTTCGAGTTTGTGGGTTAACCGGGAGGGGCACTAATCCTCCGCCAACCCATTTCCTGACAAGTAGGGAACACTCATGGGTTGGTTATATGGTTACCACCCAGCGTTGTAAATGGTTTCCTGGCTCACAGGAAACCATTTGGCTTGTCACTCAATGTAAAGCCACCTGAAGGGGAAAGAAGAGTAATGAAAGTGACAGGAAATATGGAAGAAATAGGAAGAGCGTGGGCAGACATAGAAAAATAGTGATAAAGGTGAAGGGAAAAGTAGGCAGCCCTACAACAGGTGAGCGGGTGATGGTCGCCACCACCTACCACCTCTCTAAAAATGCACTTCACATAAAATACTTATTCACTAAACAAATGAAATTATGTTTTTGTAATTATTTTTGCTTTTGTGTTTTTTTTTATTATTAAAGCAATACAAGGGAAACTGTAACAATAATATTTTAGGTATGTCCAGCTTTGTCATAATTCCAATGGGACAATTTTTCTTTGCTAGACGTTGCATCCTTTACTGAATATGTTAATGGTGAGAAATGAATCAGTATTTCAGAAAAGTTAGTGAAAATATTATGACGAAGATGAGTAAATGAATATGTGAAAACGAGTTACTGGATATGTAAAAATGAGTTACTGACAATGTGAAAATGAGTTTGTGAATATGGTAATAGTGAAAAATGAATCAGTATATGAAAACAATTACGATGTTGTTGATGATAATGAGTAACTTGGTATGTGAAGATTGAATTCCTGAACAAGTTAATGGTGAAAAGGGAGATACTGAACATGTTAATGGTGAAAATGAATTACTGAACTTGTTAAAGGTGAAAAATTACTGAATATGCCGATGGAGAAAACGATGAGTTACTGAATGCCAGTGGTAAAAATGAGTTACTGAGTATGGTGATGGAGAAAAATTAAGTAAAGAACATGTTAATGGAGAAAATTGGTACTAATGGTGAATAAAATGAATTACTGGAAATGTAGACAGTGAAAAATTCATGGATGAAAATGTGTGTTGTTGAATGTGTTGTTACTGATAACTGAATGATTACAAGCAAAAAAAAAAAAAAAAGTTAAAAAAAGAAAAAAAGGAAAAAAAATAGAATATCAAATACCATGAGAGGGGTAACTCCTTTAAATTGTTGACATATTCTGTTACTTTATTCTTCGCCTCACTAAACGATTTAAGTGAACTTATGAATGATGTTTTGTGCTGAAGGGGTTAATGAACGCTGTTTCTAACTCTCCATTTTGTACTCTTTTCCTTCGATTTTAACCAGTTAAAAACAGAACATCGAGTAAAGATAGCAAATTTTGTGTGTGAGTATGGTAAACGTCATGTACAGGATTATTGTCATTATTACTATTATCATTACTACAACAACAACTACTACTACTACTGCTACTACTTCTTCTTCATTTTCTTCTTCTACTACTGCTGCCGCTGTTCTTGTATTATTACGAGTATGTATGGTATACATGGAAAGAGTAAGAAAGGGTAGAAGGGAAAGGTGTGGAATGAGTATGGATATGATGAGATTTAGAGTGGAGGTGAAGTGAACTGTATGAGGGAGTGTGGAGGGCTTGTGGAAGGTGACGCTTGGAAGGGAGGTGACTGGAGTGGAATGAGCTGTGTGGAGTGGATGTGGAGAAGGCAAGATGTGGAGCTAAAGGTAGAAACAGACGGGTGAAGTGTAGATTAGATGTGGATGATGATGTATGGAAGGCATGTAATAGAGTGGATGGGAGAGGTATGGAGTGGATGTGGATAGGGAAGATGTGGAGGTGGATACGGCTGTAAGGGTGAGTGTGGAAGGTATGTTGATAGTGAAGTGGGGAAGGACAGTAGGTTAGGGGAGAGAAGGGACAACAGGAAAACAGAAGGCGAAAAGAGAAGAAGAGAAAGGAGACAATGAGGCAAGGTAAGAAGATACATAAAAAAAAAAATAAGGAAGAATGGGGATTACAAAGAATATGAGCCAGAGAGAGAGAGAGAGAGGGTGGAGAAATAGAGAGGAGATAACTGGGATAACAAGGGGAGAGAGAGAGAGAGAGAGAGAGAGAGAGAGAACTTTACTATCTCATAAAGTCGCCATAACAGGAAGGCTTTCAGGGATGAAGGGAGATGGGGACTGTCTCTATACTCAGAGATCCATCTCCTCGAGGTTTGACTCTCTACCACTTCTTCGTGACTAGCTTTATTTTTGCATATGCAATGATTACGTCTTCTGTGCAATGATTTTATTTTTATTTTTTTGATCATTGAGTCTCTGCTCCGCCCTGTTTTTCTTATACTCTTTTTACACTAACTTGGCCTAAAATTGACGTCTCTACATCTTGAATGTTGACTTGTAATAACTTATTAACAATAGAATATGTTACTCACGACGGAGTGCTATGGAAGGGAAGCACAGCTGTAGCACTGTCTTTTTATGCCACCGAGCTACGTCAGATAAACTGCATGAAGGACGCGAGTGTGTGCCTGCATAAGAATGAAAAGAATAGTTTTTATCTGCATGTAGTTCATTGGCCTCTTCGTGTTCTATATTCAATTGCCACGGGCTCTGGAGGTGCTCTTCTATCTCGTGTTTATTAGTTTATTTCCCCCTGGTGGAGCTTTGACCCTTTATGTGTGATGACATATTTCTTTTTCACTTTATTCTTGCCCTCCTCAGACACCTCTGTTCATCTTAGGAGAGATTTAACAACTGGAGGAGGAGCAACGACGGAAAGATATAGAGTTACGTAGATTATCTCGTTGTTACCTCCGTTGGTGGAGGTAATGTATTCACCCGTGTCTCTATCATATCTTTATCTGTCTGTGTACATGTTGTCTCAAAGAGTTTTCCTCGGATTACAATGATATTTGACGGATGTATGAGCAATGGGTCAAGGAAGAGTTGATTAAATTTTCATAAGGATCCGAATGCGGATGCATTAAAAGATAAATTTTATTGGGTTTTTGGAGTTATGCCCTCTCTAAGACTGTTTAACATGGCAGGCTATAACCGTAGAATTAACTGAATAATGGTAGGAAAGAGGATGTAAAGCAGTAAATAAAAACTCATTTGGTGTTGACAGAGGTGTGTGCTTTCTTAGTGCTTACTAGTTTTTATAGATACTGTCTCTCCCCCACCCAAGACACTACCCCGTCGCCTATTTCCCATCTCAACACCCACGCCACGGAGGGAGGCAAGTTTTTACTCTTATTTTATACTAATATAAATAACAATATACACGTCCCGTAGCACACTGCCTGTCTATGAGTATTCCAGTATTTTCTAAAGTTTTTCATTCAAAGTATTAGAAAAATTCGAAGGATTAAAAGATGGCTTACACTTTCGCTATGATGACGTATTTTTCCTTTTGCTCGGCTACCACAAGGCAGTTTGATTCAGTTTACTATACATTTCTTATACTGAAAGTGGTTAAAAATACTGCATTTAAAATCTCAAGTTCCACACAGGTATCTCAAGCTGAATAAAATCGTCAAAAACAGCAGAGAGAGAGAGAGAGAGAGAGAGAGAGGAGTCTGATTTTTTTTTTTTTTTTTTTTTTTTTAAGTGGGACGACACGAGGAAGCTAGGAAAATTTGAGAGCTACTTACCAGTCATGGGCCTTAATGAATAGTTTTGGTCAAAAATCCCTTTACATGTCTGGTGTCCCAAACTAATTAATCCAGCTTCTAATCTTTCTCACTGTTTCTGATTCGCTCGGCAAGCTAGTGTTAACTTTTAATTCCCCTTATACGTCTGGTGCTGCAAATTAATGAATGGAAATACCAACACGGATATTATTTCTTAGCTTAGTAGGGATCTCATTAGCTTCTGATGTCCTTTATTCATCTCTCGTTACGAACTAAAATGGGCAACGGACACCGATGCTGGCAGCACCTCCCCGCCACCTAATATTATAATTAATAATTGGATCAGCATTTAAATGACAGCCTTCTGATTCACAGGTCGTCCCAGTACAGTAACTGACTGATGCTGTGCCCTACGCCTCTCTGTTAAATTTACGGTTATTCGGGCATGACGCAGATACACGGTTGAATCGTATTTTGTACTGTGTATTTCTCTGTTTATATGTATGTAGGTATGCAGGTAAGTAATATTCTTTTCCGTCCCCCCTGTGTCATATTTAGAGCTATTAGGCTAGAAAGCAGGTGCGTGTGCAATGTTTTGCCCTGCTTTTTATGTTATATATATGGCTATACCGGGATGAAACAATTACGCGGTCAACTAAAACTCTTCCACTGTGTATTTCCGTATGTGTATGCATCGCACACCCCACTACTCCCATCCTTCACACCGGTACTGTGACTCAGCCAGTGAGTAAGTGATGCTGAGTCACACTGTATCTGACCGCCTGGGGTGAGGCAAAAAAAGAAATATTTCAATCGACAGTTCCTTCACCTTAACTTAACCCAAGTTCTCGTCATTTTGTAGCTTATTTCATGTAGCTCACTGGCAGAAGGAGACAGTACAAAGGTTCTTCAACCTCCCAGTAGCACTTCTCCGTTACTAGTATCGTATTCTAACATTAACCTAATGTTGTGTCTCAGCATTCAGAATAGGAAAAATGGTAATTTTATGTCAAAGTTAAATTGGAGAATTATAGATAAAATGTTGTTAGCATTGCAATATATCAATAGCTTTGACGTCACTGACATGTCTGGGTTCTACTGTATACTAATGAAGTAAAAACCCAATTCCTCTTTATGATATACTTCCATTACTATTCTAAGACTTCAGGAAATTATAAGAATTATAGGACGACTGAAAGGTTTCAGTGAGCTTAAAGAGGTACAGTATATGGTGACAGTGAGAATGAGAGAAAACAGAAATGTCTCAGGCACAGATCAAAGTGCTAGAACTGAGAGAGAGAGAGAGAGAGAGAGGGGGGGGGGGGAAATATACCGAAAAAAAAACTATAAAGCCGCAGAGAAAAACAAGTCCTTTCACCGTATAAACAAGCTAGAAAAGACTGGTAATAGCCTGGAGGTGGAGGAGGCATAAAAAGGATTCTGTACTAGGGCTTGGTGATAAAAGGGATGATGGGATTGAGGGAGCGTGAGTGGGACTGTGGGGAGGACACACACACACACCCACACATATATATATATATATATATATATATATATATATATATATATATATATATATATATATATATGTAATTATACTGACAATATTTCTAACGGATTATGATCTGATTTACACAAAACGCACACACATTACATTATGTGTGGGTCTGGGTATAAGGTAGTTTGATACTGGAATAGATGCGTAAAAAGTCAAGGGACCGTAATTTCGTCCGATAAGAGGCTCCCTAACAGCTCTTTATTTGCGAGTTATATTGTAATATGATTGGCTAATATTGTTTTGTACGCTACTTTACCGAGTATGGTGATATCAGAATGACTTAACACAGTAGACGACGGCAAGGTGTAATAAGCAAAATAAATCGCTTAGGAAGAGGTACTGTATTAGGGAACTTCCTCAATTGATGAGTATACGGGCCAAGGTCATTTGACAAGGAAAAAGCAGTGTTATTTTTAAAATGTCTGATCAGATTAGGATCAAACTTGGTGCATACAATGACTGTGGGGATGGGAAGAAAGGATATTAATCTGGTCACATCGATTAGAGCCCAAGGTCAGAGGTCAGTGCCATTTGAGGTCAGAGTCGGCTGAGGTCAGAGTCAATTGCGTTTAGAGGTGTCGTGCTCTCTGTGAACTCTTGATTTAATTTATTTTGTTTTGTTTCGGGTCCGACGATTTTATTCAGTGTGAGGAACCTTCCCTAAGCTGAGTGAAATAGTCTGGAGTGACAAGCATAAGACACTAAAAAAAGTGGTTGTCGTTAAAGGGTAAATATTTAGTGGATGTAATGGTGTGTTGTGGGTGAATGGTAGTACAGGAGGGGTGACTAAAATGGTGGAGTGAGTCCCTGTGTTTGGATTAGGGGAGCTGGCAATTAACTTACCCCCATTCATTGGAGAGAGAGAGAGAGAGAGAGAGAGAGAGAGAGAGAGAGCAGGTTCTGAAAGAAGGATCCCCCACGTTTACCTTTCCTACACGCCCCCTCCCCCTGCCAGGTACCCTCAGGCCCTCCTCAATACTTCCTTTGAGGAATTTTTAGCGCTTCCTCCTCCCTCCCTCCCCACTTCTTTATCTCCCCCCCCCCCCGTCCATTTCTTCATCTCCTTCTCCGACTTTTTTATCACTTTTCACTCCATTTCTTAATCCCCTTCTTTTCCAGTTTTAAATGACTCTCCCTTCCATGTCTTTATTCCCTCCTTTCTGCTTCTTTCTTCCATCCCTCTGTTCCATCCTTTCCACCTTTGCTTCCTTCCCCCCCCCATCCACATTTTTATCCCTCCCCTCCAGTTTTTTCATTCTCCCTCCACTTCTTTATATCCTCCCTGTCTACTTCTTCCCCCTCCACTTCTTTATTTCCTTCTCCTTCACCCGTTCCTCTTCTCCACTTCTTTATTCCATCCCCCTCCATGCCTTGCCTCCAAATTCTTTATCCCCTACACTTCTCATCCCTTCCTTTTCCACTTCTCGCCTTTCCTCTTTAACTTTTTTATCCCCTTCTTCTTCCTTCTTTCCGATTCCATTTCTTTCCTTCTCTCCTATTCACTACTTCACCTTCGCCTCCTAATCCACCCCCACTCCACTTCTTTGTCCACCTTAGCCTGCCGCCCTGATCTCTTTAAAGCCAGCCTCTTTGAACGCCACTTTCGTCCCCTTTGAGCTCTTTGCTGCTTTAAGTGTCACCGGTAAGAGGTACACTGATGCTTATGGCCATGTAAACAAACTGTCTTATGTCCACTGAAGGCGTCTGGTCTGTGAGAGCAACGTGTGCTTTGTTTTTTGCTGAGGGTCTTTTCTGTGTAGGCTAACACACACACACACACACACACACACACACACACACACACACACACACACACACACACACACACAAGGCAGGCCAGGCTCAAAGTTTCCTAGACGGGTGTCTCTCAAAGAAAATTAAGAGCAAACTGCAATATCACAACAGTACGCTGTGGAAAAACTAATGCAAGAAAACTGTCACCAATGAGCATTTAAGTACACACACACACACACACACACACACACACACACGGAGGGAAAACAAGTTAAGCGCAGTCCAAGAGCGCATACCTCCGCCAGCGCGTGTGCCACACATCTTAGATCGCCCACAAAATATAATCAAGTCTGCCTTGACCCATATATCTATACAGTTTCATTGAAAAACAATAACTTTTTGAGATCTCTCGTGGACAGACAAACAAATTGACTGGGACGAATGTATAACCTTCTTTTTCTTTGGCGGAAGCAACTACCATCAGAATTCCCACTGAAAAACCGTTAGAAATCAGTATCACCGCTCACTTTACAGGCAATATGTATATGTAGGCATTAATATGTTATGTAATATATATATATATATATATATATATATATATATATATATATATATATATGGACCCTGCTGAGGAATGTATGTGGCGTACACAGGGTGAACAGGATACGAAATAATGTGATCCGTGAAAGGTGTGGAGTGAGGAAGTCGGTGGACACCAGAATCGAAGAGAGAGTACTGAGATGGTATGGTCATGTGGAGAGGATGGATGACAATACAGTGGAGAAAAGGGTATATCTGAGCGTATTTGCAGAACAGAGGAGGCGAGGTAGGCCAAGGAAAAGGTGGAGAGATATGGTGGACGAGCGTGTGAGGAAGAGAGGTTTGGAAGTTGGTGAGGCTAGGGAACTGACAAGAGATAGAGCTGGCTGGATGAATGTTGTGAGAAGTGCATGATCAGGGATTTGGCACCCCTTTTTAACGTGGCAGCGTCCGGATTGACTCAGTCGGATACGTTTATGTGAAACCACGGAAGGTGGTGAATATTTTTTGGCGTATCCGATAAAGCCAGGATTCCAGGGGCTAGAATGATGAGTGAATGGGATCGTGGCCCATTGGATTGGACAAATTTGGGCTGTCTGGACACTGCTACTCCTCACCCTGCCCTTGGGTGGGAAAGGTTGTCCGGATAATGATGACAATATAGTGTGGGGTGAGAACCCTCATTTTCTTCAGACCAGTGATTACTTGTAATAAAAGAACATTGTTATTTTCGTTCACAGTTGTTGACATTATACGCTGTTTTTATTCGCCCCTGTGTAAAGTACAATTCTCATATGTGAGGAGGCTCCCCACATACAGCTCTTCTCAATAAGGTGGAGTCAAAGGCTTTTCGTCTTACTAACTCTCCTCCTCTTACTGGCTCCCTTCAACCTCTGTCTCTTCGCTGCACTGTTGCACCTTTATTTCTTTTCCATCGCTACATCAATGGTCACTGCTCCTCTGAACTGTCTGCTTGCATCCCTCCATGACTACAGCGGGCACATAGCACCCGCTGAGCAACGAAGCTCTCTAATGCAAGAGTTAACCGCTACTCCCAGTCCTTCATGTTTGCAACAGGTCAACTCTGGAACTATCTTCCTCTGTCTGTATTTTCTACTACCTATGACCTCCAGTCTTGCAAACAGTGTGTTCAGACATCTCGATATAAACAGATCTTGAAGTTGGTTCTCTGTTATCTTGTTTTTGTTTTTTCTTGGAGGGAAAAATTTTTCTGACTTCTGGCGTTTGGTTCCTTCTTCCTTTCATAAAAAGTTAATTTCTTAACTTAAATGTTATCCATCTATCTATATACCTTGGCTGCCTCCCCCAGGGAAAGGGAGGTAGCTGAGACAGGAATTATTTTAGTGAAAAAAAAAAAAAGAGATATGGTAATACATCCATCCATCCATCATCCAATCCTATGTTGTCCCATGATGAGCGTAGAGCCCGGGGCTAGGCAAGTTGGTCCTGACATTTAAGATGAGAGTGACCAGCCTCACTCGTCCCTGAGTGGCATTACGTGAGCAATAAACCCCAACCATCCCTTGGATATAAACCTTCACCGTCTCAGTCCGATTGGAGTGCCGTAATTACCCACTAATCCACCAGGTGCCAAAATTTGGCTATATGGTTACCACACAGCGTAGTAAGTGGTTTCCTGGTGTACAGGAAACCACTTGGCTTGTCACTTAGTGTAGAGTCATCCACAGGCAAAAGGAAGAGGAAAGAATGAAGGAAAGAAGGACAGAAGAGGGAGTATAAAGTCACGCGTAGGCAAAAGGACGAGGAAAGAATGAAGGAAAGAAAGACAGAAGAGGGAGTATAAAGTCACGCGTAGGCAAAAGGACGAGGAAAGAATGAAGGAAAGATAGAAGAGGATGGAAGGAAAGAAGGATGGAGGAAAGGAAAAGGCAGATACCCGAGAGCAGCATTACATCGAGGGAGTGGATGGCGAGCGCCCCCACCTACGACTAAATATGGTAATACACTTTGACGATTTGGTAACTAGATACCATGCATTCAAACTTGTAATTCCTCTAGAAATGCCCCCGCCCCCACCTCATATTCCTTGGATCCGACCCTAACAAAACATATATCCATTCATATGCCCATTCACCTGCCTTATTGAACACTCCTTACTTACTGCGCAAACACACACACACACACACACACACACACACACAGGCAGGTTTAGGGAGAGTGTACTTAGCATGCTGACATTACTTATAGAATATTTATGACTGCTGTGGCAATGCCACGATTCTCATATACTGTATGACGGCTGTTGTATAACGAAAAGTCAATAGCATCCCGTCCATTATTAACCCTTTTATGGTGTAGGGGGACCCGAGGCTAAACAACCCAAGCTTAGAATATTAACCCATTTACTCCCAATATCCTCTATAAAGGACGGAACTGGTTCCTGCCCCGGGGTAGGGACCTATGAGCTTCGCGACAATGAGCCGATAGGCGGAGGGAGGTACGCTTAGCCCCCCTCCAGCAGAATCCCTCTCACAGGAACCCTGGGCGTTAATGGGATAAGGAAGCTACTACGACTGCAACATTGAACTTTACTGTTACTCTTGCCAGACTGTTGTAGTTAGCTAGATACCTCTCATGGTGTTTAAAAACAAGTTACAATCAAACCTCGGATTATGACTATTGTGTGTGTGTGTGTGTGTGTGTGTGTGTGTGTGTGTGTGTGTGTGTGTGTGTGTGTGTGTGTGTGTGTGTGTGTGTGCGCGCGCACCTTGTGATTTCCACTACCAAATGATTTATCTAAGGAACTCCTCTCTGAATGAGGTGGTTATGAGTAGGTGAGCGGCCTCCATGAATGTGGCATTTAAGGTTATGTTAGGATAAGTTAGATGATACTGAGCTGTTAGGCTCAGTTAGGTTTGGCAAGATAATTAAATATCGGTGTGTCTAGGGGTACAAAACCGCTACAGTGATGTGAATAAATCAAGATCTAGCTGGAAAATGCGCTAAACTTTAAACGTGTGATTCTGCCAGGCGTTGCTCTTGGCCGCTCTGGTAGAAATCGGTGGAGAAACATTATTTACCGCTAACTTTGCCGGCCAAGTTTGTATTGTGAGTTATGAGATTGCAGCACACCAAGGCAACTCACGGCAGCCTGGGGAAAAAAGGGAGGAGGATGGGAGAGTTCGAACATTCACTGCGATAGATCTACCTTAAGATGGTTATTCTTACATATACTTTATTTACCTTAAGAGGCGTAAAATTGGCATCTCTCCATTTTAAGTGCTGAAGTATAACAAGAAGCTGTGCCAAGGCACAGCAAACCCGTCCTCGGCAGTCATTTCAGTGCTGACGTGTAAACACAACAGGATATCTAGTCATAGATGTCACATATTAAATTTGGTATAAATCGGATGAAAATTGACGATTTTATACTCATCAGAAGTTTTAGGTTCGACCCACCTGACAACGAACCTCCAACCGCTAACAAGGGGGGTGACCCCCCTGATGTAATGGGGCATGTCATAGGGTGCAGATTTTAAAGATGCACCTTTAGGTTTTGGTTTCACGTCAATATGACGAAACTGAAAGGAGCTATGGCGAAAAACAATTTTTTTTTTTCTTTTTTTTACATTTTTGGGGCCTACAGCCTGGACCTTGGCCCAATTTGGCCCAATAATTGATCAAATGATCAGAATCCCTGTAATTTTGGTCAAAATCGCACCAGAAGTTTTCGTTTAAAGTTGTTAACAGACAAACAGACAAATCGAGTGAAAATAACACCCGTCCCTGAACCCCTCCGGGTCGGGGACGGGTAACAAGAAATTAAGGCTAGAGTATGGTGCTAGACACAAACAAGTGCTATGGAAAATATGTAGAACCATAGTATTTTCTTATTGTGCCACTGAACTACGAGAAATGAGCTACGAAAGGGCGCAAATCCAGTCAAGGTGAATGAACGATATTGATTTACGGCAACTTGGAAGAAAAAGAGAGTCAATCTGTTTTCATCTGAGGGAACTGGGCAACTCTCACAACTTGAATATTAAGTCGT
Source organism: Coenobita brevimanus (assembly GCF_032717465.1). Lineage (NCBI taxonomy): Eukaryota > Metazoa > Arthropoda > Malacostraca > Decapoda > Coenobitidae > Coenobita > Coenobita brevimanus. The sequence goes on along the minus strand of NC_136992.1, from coordinate 5,189,751 downwards.
GGTTGCATGAATTTCCATAAGCCTCAGTTATTTGACAGGAATGAGTTTCCTTAGTTACTGGTCAAATGCACCCTCCAGTCAGACTACCCTTGGCTATCAGGTAAGCTGAGAGGGGGTTGGGAATGTTTGTCAGGTTAGAGTAAACGCACTACTGTGTATTTTTACTAGCATGGGATCATCTTATTCAGCACAGAGACCTCGGGTAATGAAGGGATTATACAGTTTTACCCTAAAAGGGCCCATGACTTTGTCCTTTCGAAGCTTAGTTCATCTTACTTAGAGGAAGAAAAAGACAATAGTATGGCTCTAAATTCTTTCCATAGCACTTCTTCGTGATTAGCATTATACCCGAGTGTTCATTTATTGTTGCAGCTCAGCATTAAAGATGGCGAGATGGAAATTTTAGGCTAAGTAGGAGTAAAATCAGTAAAATTCTATAGACGGCTGTGAGTGTAGAATATTGTGCTATTGTTACCGTCACACTTTTGTTCAGCAATGGAGAGAGAGAGAGAGAGAGAGAGAGAGAGAGAGAGAGAGAGAGACAGACAGACAGACAGACAGAGACAGAGACAGAGGTTAATGACAGCTGTAACCTTTAGTCAGAGAGCCACTAGATTAATAATATTCTCCAGGAAAAATAACACAGATTCAATAAAAAGTAGATTAGTAAATTCATCATCATCATCACACCCCTTCCTTTCTCCCCACTAACATATTATAATGCAGTTCCTCCCATGCACACAGATAAAGAAGAATGCAATTTTATTTTTATCTTCGTCACTCCATCCTCAGTTTTAACTATAGAGATACGGTTGTACCGACAGATAATTAACTCTTTACCCAGTACTGAGTTAAAAATATGAAACTGGGAATACACACACACACACACACACACAGACCGATATATAAAGTTTACCTTCTGCGCACACACCCACACAAACATTCTTGGTCACACTTACACTTGAGGTCTGTAAATCAAGGAGATTAACGTTAATTTCTGTATATGCACTGACACAGCCATTGTAACTTTGTCCATCCCTCACCCGCTATATCGTGATGCCTAATACGGCATTGTCCTCGCACACACATCAAATAGCACCACATAGCACCACATCACACCATACTACATGGAACTACACCATATTGCACCATACCACATAACCTGCCCACTAACCACACCACACCACATAGATTACCCACAAACCATACCACTCCTCCCAGGCTAGCAACACACCACACCACTTCACATAGCACCACACCACATAGACTACCCACAAAACACACCACACTAATTAGCATCACACCCTATAGGCTACCCACAAGCCAAACCAAACCACATAGCACCACTCCATATAGGCTACTCACAAACCACACCAAACCACATGGCACCACACCACATAGCACCACACCACATAGGCTACTCACAAACCATACCACTCCACATTCCGACACAACACATCACATATCCTCATACTACACCACACGTCCACAAACCACACCACTCATCCACATCACATTTAATACACACACAACGCCCTGCAAACCCACACAACACTTTATATATCCACACAACACACTACATATCCACAAACCACGCCACATTTCCACACATCACCACACCGTATCTCATTTACAACACACCACATATCCACACATATCTCATGGGCATACATCACACTATACCACACTCACATACCACACCACACACATTGTACCACACACCCATATTCCACATACCTACATACGACACGACATATCAACACACTACATCACATCACACCCACACAGAAATGACACACGTAGGCACCTTTCCAAATACATACCACACCACATACCCTCTCACTACACTACAACCCACACACACCACATGACACCTATACACCATACCATAGATCCACTCACCACATTACCGCATCACTCCCAGCACACCGCACCACTCTCAGCATCACACAGCCACGCAACACGCCACATACCCACATACCACACCACACGATTATACCACGTCTAGTACACGGTCACCTTCCCTGATCCAACACGACACCCAAACAGCACAATCTAGCACCCTACGCCCTCACACCACATCCTCACAACCCCACCCACCACAGCACACCATACCATGCCTCTTCACCACAGTCTCACACTACCACCATCAGATCAAACCAGCATTCTCATATCACACCATTACATCACACCATACCTGTACATCCCACCATCAGAGCACATCTTTTGCTCTCTTGCACATCACACATCATCATCATCCTCCCTCACATCCATCCCCTTCCCCCCAACGTCACAAACTCTCTCTCTCTCTCTCTCTCTCTCTCTCTCTCTCTCTCTCTCTCTCTCTCTCTCTCTCTCTCTCTCTCTCTCTCTCTCTCATTTCTATCTTTTCCTTCTCATCTCAACTTCCCTCCCTCCCCTCGTTCACATTTCACGTTTCTCCCTTTGCCTTTTCCTACTTCCTCTCTCACTCCCTACTTCTCCCCTCCCCCCGGCTCCACCCCTCCTCCTTCCCCACCAGCACACCTCCAGTCTCTTGTTTATACTGTTTCCTGACAACCACTGAACACCACACTCTGGCTTCCCTCACCTCATACTGTCCCATTTGTATTAGTGCCTCGCTTATACTTAGCTGTCCCCCTTTGATCGACCTTCACCACTTGATACACCGCTCTGCTGATTCGCCACTTGGTACTGATTTGCTCTCCCAGGTTTGTCTCTTGTTGCTGATTCGCCCTTTGTGTGGTAATGTTCCTCCCTTTACTGATTCATTCTCCTGTCACTGATATTTGCCCATCTAATTATCTGTCATGCAGGGGAAGGAGTGGAAGCTGAAGTCAATTTTCATCCCTTAACCTGGGGACACCGGTGGTTCAACAGTCGCAGGACTAATGAAAACATTTGCTGTTTAGAGTTTAATTATTCTCTCACATAATTAATGTTTCTGTATCCGCACAGAATATATAGCCCTGCGTGCAAATGCATGCAGTGGTGTGTAAGAAATATTTGTAACAAATACATAATTTCTGATTATTTAAGAACAAACCAGAGAAGGCAGTTTCCAGACTACTCTATATACATCATCCAAAATGTGTATGCTGTGCTGTAAACAACTAGTTTGTCAGTGACTTGTCCTTATGTAATTCCCAACTTTTTTTTAATTGATTACCAGGTACTGTACTGAACCACCAGACACCAACTAGACAATTCAGTTACCCTATTTACCCCTAGTTTGCGAATCAGAGAGTGATAAGACGTACAGAAATGTACGAACACTAAAATATAAGAAAATATATATAATCCTTGTATTCTGTAAAGGTATTCTAAATTCCTGCTGCCTCCCTATGGACTACTGCAAGAGGCTGTCCATGAGAGTGATGCGGGCGGTGTGGGCGGCCTTGGTGCTGTGGGTGGTGGTGTAGGCGGAGGTGAGCGCCAGGAATATGTCGTGGATACAAATAATACGGCCTCTGCACAGAATCACCGCACCATATTTCCTGGAATCTGTCGTCCCTCATACAAGTAAGTTTGTGAATGAAGGAAAATATGGCTTTTAATTAAAAACTATCGACTGCACGAAGAATACTGAAGCAAACTGCTTTTTTTTTTTTTTTTTCTCGAAGCACCAGTCTTTTCTCAGAATATTACCTGGAAAAAATCATCTTATATCCAGGTCCACACTAGTACTGGCGGGGGAGTAAATTTTGTCCACAAGACTTACCGATTCAGGGGTCGAACCGGGAAGTTCTAACTGCGAGATGAATGTGCCAAAGTTTGGGGAGGAGAGGAAGACCGCATAAGAGCGACGCAGAGTGGTCGAGAGAAGTTGCAGGGGAGTCTATGACCGAAAGCGGCTTGCAGTGGTAGGAAGCGGGAATCAAGTTGATCTGTGATCAAAGAACATAAAGGAAGGCGGGTAGGATTAGTCTGAAGCTTAATGGAGATAGTGGGGTTTGTATACAAAGGAGTGACAACCTCCAAAATGAGAGGAAGGGGTAAGCAGAGATTCTGGTGCAAAGATGAAGTTCACGATTTTTCACTGCTAGGATGAGATCGTTCTACAGGTAAAGTTTAGAACATTCCCCGTGCAGGGAAATGGCGTCCCCTTGTGATTGACAATGCCTCGCCAGGGTTGGACCAAAGTCCTTCCTCACAGCGAGATGCAGGGAAATTGAAGGAGGTTTGACCTCCTGGCGAACTGTGAAGCTGCTTAGTTCCACCCAGAATGCACAGCACCGTCACGTGTAACCTCGTCGCGCCATACTTGGGTGTGATTTTATGCAGTGTAGCAACAAATAAGAAGAAAAAACTACTTTAAACCTTCTCAAAATGCAAATAATCGTCCCTGTTCTATGTTGTACGGGTTAGGATCACCACATTTGCAGGAAGAGTCTCTAACGCTTAAGAGTCTGTAACGCTGGTTTAGCCGAGGTATGATATGGATGGTTTGTTTTCATCTGACGGAACCGGAATGTTTTCACAAACTGAATACAAATTCATCGTTACCAGAAATTCAGTGAGCAGGAGTCATGAGGTAGTAATGGGTCTCCTTGTTCACTAGTCAGAACTACCCTCAGACCTAAGTACATTCTCCATCAACTAAGCTGAAATTGGCTGGGAATCTTGGCAGAGGAAAACAAATCAACTATAGCAGCGTCCGTGACCGTGACTGTCCGTGGTTTTAGTAGCGCAATTAAGCTCCTGCATTCCCGATATAGTTGTTTTACCCTGACTTGGGGTGGCACCGATATAACCAAGTGGCTCCACTGCATGGTGATACAAACGTCCCTCAACTCTCTCCCTATCCCCCAGCAGGAGGATGGTGAACTGCAAGAGGGCAACTTCAGCCTACAGTCAAGTGGGTTTACATTACAGGTGAACCTGAGGCTACGACTACCAAAACAATCACCACCACCACCACACCACCAACAACAACAAAACCTACTACTACTACTACTATTACTACTACCACTATTACTACTACTACTACTACTATTACTACTACTACTACTGCTACTACTGCTGCTACTACTACTACTAATGATAATAATAACAATAATAATAATAATATAATAATAATAATTATAATAATAATAATATTAATATTAATAATAATAATAATAATATAATAATAATAATAATAATAATAATAATAATAATTATTATTATTATTATTATTATTATTATTGTTATATAATAATACCACTATTATAACTTGGCCTAGAAGTTAGTCCTTTCGAAGCTTATTTGCGGTAGCTCAGTGGCAGAAAATAAAAAACTCTGTGACTCTATATCATTCCTATAGCACCTGCTCGTGACTAGCACCATAGTCTAATGATAACCTCTTCTTACAACTCAGCATTAAATAGGATGAGGTGGCAATTTTAGTTCAAGTTAGAGTAAGATGGGCGTGACCATCTTGTTTCCGGAACTTGGACTGTGAGGGAAGAAGTGTCCTAAGCGAATGATGGAAGAGGGAAAAGTCAGTTAAAATGAAAGAAAAGCATTCGGGAGCCGAATGCTAATCACCTGCCAGCATATGTTGTTGGCCAAGTCCAAGATTTTGGCCATATCTTGATACCCTGAAGGTTTCATGTTAATAGCTAAGCCGTTCATGAGATATACTGGTGCTAAAGGCGGGCAGTGAAAACTAGTTGACCTTTGGCAGTCATTTTAATGACCTTGACTTTGATCCCGAGTGCCCATTTTCAAACTCGGCCAAGATTATGACCATACTGTATCTTGATACCCTGAAGGTTTCATGTTGATAGCTGAAGCCGTTCATGAGATATAATGGGTCACACACACACACACACACACACACACACACACACACATATAAAGGCGGGCAAAAACATTATCTCTCCGTCTTGTAAAGGCGGGCGATTAAAAAAAAAAAAAAAGAACTATGAACCCCTGAGCTAAACAGTCAGTTCCCCGAGGTCTAGAAGTCTTCCAACTCTCCACAGATGGCAACATTTATTTATGTATGTCACCGATTAGTTGCTTAACAATCCATCAACCATGCTCCTCGAGAATGAAAGATTGACTAGAAGAGTCTATGTGAGATGAAGGGGGTAGAGGGAGGGGATGAGAGAGGATGAGCTGGAGGGATGAAGTGGAGAAATATGTGAGAGGAGGATGTAAATTAGATGGAGGGCAGCCTAAGGCAGAGGGCACGGTGACATGGAGCCTGCTTGTCTGTGGCCACCCCTCACAGGATTGAGGCGTGTGGCTATATACAGATAGATAAGTAGCTGTTGTATAAGTGAATACAGAGTAGGTCAGACTTGTGTCATGCACTGGCAGGCGTGTTTTTACAACGTCAGTGGGCCTTGTGGAGGATCTTATAATCCTGTCTTAATGAACTATAAATCCCCCGCCAAATCCTACTTGAGCCTGGAATCTGTGATAATAATAGTGATATATATATAACCAACACTGCCAACTCACACAGTGCACCTCTAGCATGTACACAAACAATAAACTCCACTTAACCCCCACACTGAAACCTTCCATCTCTCCAACAATAAGCATTTCTACCTCCTCAGATTGAACCCCCAGACTTAACTCACACAGTGAACCTTTCCACTTCCCCCACAGTAAACCCTTTCATCTCCACATATTGAACCCCCAGACTTAACTCCCACACAATGAAGAATTTCGTCCCAGAGAGACCCCTCACAATGAACTCCCACACAATGAAGAATTTCGTCCCAGAGAGACCCCTCACAATGAACTCCCACACAATGAAGAATTTCGTCCCAGAGAGACCCCTCACAATGAACTCCCACACAGTAAAACCCAACTGTAAACCTCCACAGTGAACTCTCAGCACAGAAAACCCCTCCTTCATAGCCAACAGCCCCTCCCACACTGAACCCCTCCACAGTAAGCTTAAAAAATGAAACCTCAGAGCTAACCCCTACGCTAAATAACTCCTCAAAAAAAAAAAAAATAAATAATAATCCACCACCCCATACTGAACTCAAGATAAACCCTTCTACCGTATACTCCCACCACGGAAAACTTCTCTACCAGTTCCTACTGAACCCAGAATGAACCCACCACAGTAAACACCCAGAGTGAACCCTCCCACAGTAAACCCCCACCACAGAAAACACCTCCACCACTTCATACTGAACTCCAGACTGAGCTGACAGTCAACCCCCCCCCCCAATGAATCCTCCCATAATGAACCCAGAAACCCCTCCACCACTTCATATTCATTCATTCATTCATTGCCAGACGCCATGTATCCCAAACGGGGTAGCCAAGGGCTTAGAGTCAATTGTTTTACAGGGAGGGGCACTAATCCTCCACCAACCCCACTTGACACGTAGGGATGCCAACAGCATCTGGTGTTCCCAGGCGGTCACCCATCCAAGTACTAACCAGACCCAACGTTGCTTAACTTCGCTGATCGGACGGGAAGCGGTGTATTAATCTCTCTCACACTAAACCCTCACCACAGAAATCCTGTCCACTACTTCATCTTCAACCCCATAATGATTCAACCCTACAATTAAACCTCCACAATAAACCCAGAAAAATCCTACACTACTCCATATTAAACTTCAGCATAAACCTCACAGTAAACCCTCCCACAGTGAACCTCCCAAACCCACTCCACCACTCCATATTGAACCCAAGAATGAGTCCTTTACAGCTAATCCCTAAAGTGAACCCTCCACAGTGAACCAAGAAAAATCCCTCCATCACTCCATATTGAATAACAAGATAAACCCTCCCACAGTAAACTCGTACAAAAAAAAAAAAAAAATACCACTTCTTAATGAACCCCCACAGTGAACCCTCCCACAATGAACCCTCCCACAGTGAGCCCTTCCCTTCCTTTCCTCCATCCCTTGCGTTGAGCGGTATCACAAGACTGATTAAGGACTGTGTGGCTTAAGCCCTTCATGCATACGGGAGCACAAGGCACAACAACAATATAATCACAAACAACACCTGAGTTTGATGGGAAAAATAATAAACCTTTGGAGAACGGTAAGCCACTCCTTAGGTAAACAGATTCATCTTAAGGTAAAGTTATATATAAATACAAAATAAGTGAAGTGAATAAGGAAAATTTACATATATGATCACAAAGAACACTTGGGGGTAATGAGAAAAATGATTAAGGTCGAATGAATAACGTAAACAAATATTACCCAGCCACCCGTCTGATAATTCACAGCAGGTAAAAGTATTACTGAAAACAACCTTTTGAGTACATCAAGCAACTCTTCAGCTGAACAGAATTTTCTGAAGCGGGTAAGAATACGATGGAGAGAGAGAGAGAGAGAGAGAGAGAGAGAGTAGCCTGTCGCTTCTTTATTATGACACGTATTTTTTTTTTATGCATAAAATCTTCTCCAGGTAACTAGAATAAATTAGAATATAAACATACCTCAGATTACAGCAATGGTTAAGCCCAAAATTTGATGACATTTTTTTTTTTTCCTATTTCTTGCTTTCTCAGGACTGTTTTACTTTACTTAAGCAAGGGTAGTACTACTTAGGGAATAAATGATGAATATACCTAACCTCTCCCCTTCGAAATGTCTCTCCTAATCTAAAAAAGAAAAAGAAATGGTTGGAGAGTGAAAAAAAAAAAAAAAAAAACAGTGCTTCTTGGCTGAAGTGGTTAAGCTGATAATGCATATTAAAAAGCACTGGCACCCTCTCCCCCACCAAAAAAAAAAAAAAAAAAAAAAAAAAAATGGTATTGGAAAAATGATTAAGAAATGTATATCTTCAATACTGTGCAGTCTTTTAACCTCTCATGGCCGGGATAACTCTGGTAACATTCGTGTTCTGTACCAGCTTATGACAGACCATTTTATACAGCTGAAAGTGAGTGTGGCAGTTGGAGAGAATTAATACTGGTCATAAAATGTTCCTAAAGGAATCTAAGTTGTATCAGTGGCAGTGTAGAAAATTTAAGGTTCAGGAAACGCGTGGTCTTTATAAAGATGAAAGACTAATTTTATTATAAAAGGGAGATGACGATAACAACACCAGTATTGACGCTGTGAGTGGTGGCACTGATATTATTGATAAATGTGACAATACACTTAAAGACATCCCTCACGACTCCTTGAACAATGATGATGATGATGATAATAACGATGCTAAGATACGAATAAATGTGTGTGTTTGGATGAGTAGATTTGGAGTGTGTCGTTCTGTCTCGGCTACCTCTAAAGAGTGGTAGCCGAGGGAACCAGCCTAGGTATATAGATAGAAAGAATTTTGAAAATAATGATGAAGACAATGATGATAAACTACCACCTCTTGCAGACTGGCGTAAGGCTCCGTGATTCATGATGCCTTCGTGTCAGCTCTTGTATGCCATTGCCTCGAACACCTAACTCATTCATTCATTCCCTCAATCGCTGTCGGATGATAATGATGATGATGATATACATCCACATCTTGCAGGCTGGTGTAAGGCCCGGTGTTTTGTGCTGCCGTCCTGTCAATCCTGGTATGCCATCACCTCCGACGCCCCCGACTCCGGCCAGAGCATCTGTAGACTTGTGGCCAACCTGCCCACCAGAAGGCAGATTGAGCCCCACCCCGCAGCTGTCACAGGATATGGTCAGTGGGCACGTGTTATTATTGTTATTATTATTATTATTATTATAGTTGTTGTTATTATTATTATTATTATTATTATTATTATTATTATTATTATTATTATTTACCATTATTATTATTATTATTATTATTATTATTATTATTATTATTATTATTATTACTATTATCATTATAACTGTTGTTTTCGTTGTTGCTGCTCCTACTACTGTTGTTTTTACCACCCGCTTTGCTAAGGGGCGAAGTGGTAATGTTTTCAGTTATGAGGTTGGTTGGCTGGCTTTGTTTGTGTGTGTTTTACATCCTGAATTGCGTCAAATCAAAAACGGTTGTGCACAATTATGTGGCGAAGAAAAACTTTCCGGCTACGTGGGTGGCGAGATCCCATAGTGAGATGGTTTCTAGTGCTGTTACTATAATTAATTTTATTTTTGCTGTTTATTTTTCACTTTCATTATTCTTATTATTTTCCTTTTATTATTTACAATTTATTTTTACATATCAAATCTTTAAAAATTGTCTCGTTCTGTAGTAGTGGCTAAAGGCCAAAGTTCATCTGAAAAGTGACACAAATGGGGTGAAGATAAAAATGCCCTGTTCCAGCAGTGCACCATCCTCCTTTTGGGGGTTGGGAGGGAGTTGAGGGGCGTTTGTAGAACCAGGCAGAATAACCGCTGGGTTATATCGCCTGTGCAAAGACAACAGGGAGATTTATAGATCGATAGATATCGAGAGAGAGAGAGAGAGAGTGTGTGTGTGTGCGTGCGTGTGTGTGGTGTGTTCAGCAGGTTGTGTAAAAAATCTTGTAAAGCTCTCTGCATGTAAGCTACTTTCATATCAGCCAACCTTTATGTATACACAGCACTTCTCTCTCTAAACAAGCTCACCTCATCTCTCTCTCTCTCTCTCTAATCGTATTCTGGTATGCCCATTGAGTTCCATCTCTTCCTTCCAATCTACCCACTGAGTAAATCAATCTATTTATTTATCTGCCTTTTTAACATAAGGAGAATCCGGTGACCTTCCAACTGTTCTATCTACATACCTACTTACGTGTTTACTTACTCTATATAGCAGATGACATTCCTATCTATGTACTTATCTAATAACTTATCTACCAGTCTGCCAACTTACGTGCACCTACATACTAAATTGCTTTCTAAACCCCCTTACTACTAATCCTCATACCTACTTACTTACTTACTTACATACCTACTTGTTTATTTTCTTTCATATCCAGCAACATACTTACCTACGTACCTACAGTACCTATCACCAATCTTTTAACCGACTTACCCAACAGTTTACTATCTACCATCTGTACCTACTTCCCTACCTTCCTAACAGTCTGCTTATCTACATTCCTTCTTACCTACTTACCCACCGATATACCTACATTACTTCCTTCCTACCTACCGCTAGTCTGCCTAATACTCTACCTATCAACCAATCCATTTAAACATTTTTATTTTACAATACTTGCCAATTTACCCAAATACTTATCAATCGATCTAGTGTCCTTTCCTACCGATCTGCCTACCTCCTTACCTACCTGCCTACCTGTCTGCTTGCCTACCAACTTACCAGTCTACCTACTTAACTACCAACCCACCAACCTATCTGTTTACTATCTATCGACGTACCTACCTACCTACATACTTGCTTATGTACCTACCGACTTACCTACCAGTTTACTAACCTATAAATCTGTCAAACTTCCTACCTACCTACCAACCTGTCTTCTTACATTACCAGTCAGCCTCCCTGCCTACCTGCCCAACTTGTGACCTTCCTTCCTGTTTGCACTGGCATTACCATAAATCACATTACCACCACTCTGTTTGCCTGGCTGGGGGTCACGCAGGGCTATCGGGGGCTACGTAAGGGCTACTTGAGACTACCTGGGGCTGGTGTGAATTAATTAGAGTTGCTGAAGGCATTCTAGACTACCTGAGGCCTACTGTGGGTTGCTAGGAATTATTGAAGGCTATCTAAGACTTCTTGGACTTATCTGGGGTTACTGGGACCATTATCGTGACTGAGTGAGGTGTAGGCTTTTTACGATGTTTATTAGTGTGTGGGGCAGCTATTGATAGTCTGATGAAGAAACACCATAGGACTACAAGGTGCTACTTGAGTCTATTTGGGACTCTATAAAGTTGGGAGATTTAACATGCGAAGGTGTATGTGTCGTCTGGTGGTGCTGATAACTAGATACAGATTAACTGCTGGCTATCAGGGCTACTTAGGGCAGTATGAGGGCTACCTGGGGCTACATTGGGAACTCTAGAAAAGAGAGGCTACATGGGTCGTTTGGGGTTGTGTGGAAGAGCTGTTAGTAGTCTGATATTTATTGCACAGTGGGCTACATGGGATAGTCGGGGCTACTTTTCGGTTTACGAGGCTCTTTGGGATATTGGAGGCTACATGGGGCTATTTAGAACTCTCCGGGCCTAAATGGGAGTATTAGGGGCTACTAAAAGTATCTAGCGGTCTCTAGACTAGGTTGGGGTATTGAGGCCATGGGGACTACTTTGTATTATATACATGGCTCCGTTGGGGTACATGGAACTAGCTGGCCTACAGGCTACAGGATACTACTGAGATTATTTGGGTCTACGTATGACTACTGTAGGATATCTTGGGCTACTGGGTCTTTGAAAAGCAATTGGTAACGATGTAGGGCTATTGTGGGCTATGTGGAGTTATTTGAGGCTATATAAGGTTAGTGAATGCTACTAGAGGCTGTTGAGGAAGCTAGAGACTATTCAGGGGTGCTGAGGAGGAACCTACCCCACCATTACCCCTCCCCACTCCACCCAACTTCACCATTACCCCACCCCACGGCACCCAACACCATCATTACCCCACTCCACCCCACCCAGTACCACCATTATCCCACTTCCCACCCAATACCACCATTACCCCACTTCACCCTACCCATCCCCACTATTACCCATCCCATCCCAATCAAATTCACCAGTATCCCAATCCACCCCACCCCACCATTACCCTATTTCACCCCACCCCACCCCACCATTACCCTATTCCACCCCACCCAACCCCACCATTACCCTATTCCAGCCCACCCCACCCCACCATTACCCTATTCCACCCCACCCAACCCCACCATTACTCCATTCCACCCAATCCAACCCACCATTACCCTATTCCACACCACCCAACTCCATCATTACTCCATTTCATTCACTCTCAAAACCACCACTACCCCACTCCACCCCATCCAGCCTCCCCATTACCCCTCTCCACCCCACCCAACCTCACCGTTACCCTACTCCAACCCACTCATCCCCAATATAAACACTCCACCTCATTTAGCTTTGCTGTTGCTCACTTCACCCCACTCAAGTCCTCCATTACCCACTCCACACTCCACCTAAACTCATTATTACCCCATCCCACCCCACCCAGCTCCACCATTACCCCACTCCACCCAGTACCACCATTATCCCACTTTCCACCCAATACCACCATTACTCCACTTCACCCTACCCATCCCCACTTTACCCACCCCATCCCAATCAATACTACCAGTATCCCAATCCATCCAACCCAATCCCACCATTACCACACTCCACCCCACATATCCCCACGATTACCCCACTCCACCATACCTGAAGCCCATTATTACCCCACTCCACCCTACCTAGCCAGACCATTATCCGATTCCATCCCACCCATCCCCACCATTACCCCACTCCATCCCATGCTACCTCACCATTACCCCATTCCACCCCACCCAGCTCCACCATTATCCCACTCCACTTCACCAACAGGGCCATATACTACCCTTTCTCAACCCAGCCCTGTCACACTCTAAACAACCTTACTTGTATAGCTTTTACCTTACTTCACACAACCCAAACCCGCAGTTATCCCACTCCATCCCACCCAACCCCGGCCGTATACTACGCTACCCCATTTGTTATTTTTACCCCATTCAGTCCTACCCAACCCAACCCATACCCCACTCCAGCCTGTCTAACTCTTCCATACTGTACGAGTATACTACCTACCCTTCCAATTACCCGACTCCACCTAACCCAGCCACTCCAGAACCTCACTCTAACGAATTTCACCTGCCAACCCCACCCTAACTCCATTCCATCCAACCCAAGCCAACAAACCCAACAACACTATACCGTTCCTCATCTGTCAGTTTAACCCAACTCTACCACACGCAGTTCTAGCGTTGCCCCACTCCACCTCATCAAACCCCATGATTACCCCACTCACCCCCATCGAACCCCACCATTACCACACTACTTCCCACCCACCCCCACCATGAACCTACTCCACCCCATCCTACCCAACCATGTTCTGCCCTTCCTCTCTCAATTTTGCACATCTCCATGGCGTCCAGCCCCACCAATTACCTCACTCCATCCCCCCAAACCCGCTATTCTCTGCCCTATCACATCTGCGTAGTTTACTCCATTCAACCCAGCCCAACCTCATCATTTTCCCACTTCACTCAATGAACTCCCTAATACCCTGCCTTGCTTCGCTTGTCGATTTTACCCAACTCTACGCCACTCAACCCCACCGATACCTCTCTCCACCCTACCCAAACTTCGCCGTTTTCCACTTCACAGAAGCCAACCCCACCGTGCTGAACCCTACATCACCTTTCACCCTTTCATACATCACACCACCAAACACTACCTTTAACAGACTCTATCCCACCCAAACCAACATACCCTATCCTTCCTCACTTGTCAATTTCACTCAACTCTACCCTTCCCAAAGCCATCATTACCCCATTCCACTCTACCCAACCTCCATACTCTATTGCACATCACCTGTCAAATTATACTCATCTCCACATCACATAAACCCCCCAGTCCCCCATTTCCACTATACACAAACTCATAACTAATTTTACCACATTCCAGCCAACTTAGACCCAACAATACCCTATTTCTTCCCACTCAGCCCTGCCACACCCTATCTACAGTAATATGTCAGTTTTACCCAAATCCCCCAATCCCCCTCACTCACTTCCACCATACCCTACCCAACCTCACCTGTCAGTTTTACCGTAATACACCTTGCCCAACCCCACCACTGCTCCACTCCACCCCATCCAACATGGGTCTGCTTATCCAGGAAGACTGGGGTTAAGCAACACTCCATCCAACCCCACCATTACACCACTCCACCGCACTCAACCGCACCATCAACCCGTTCTTCCCAACCCAGTTCCACCACACTCTACTACACCTTAATACTTTTCTGCATTTCACTCTAACCAACATCACCATAGTCTATCCAACATCACGTGTCAGTTTTACTCCACTCTGTCCAACTAATCCCCATCATTACCCCTTCAATTGTACCTCATTCCGCAATAACATACCTGACTTCATCTGCCAGTTTTATACCACCCCATCCCACCCAACTCTGCCATTACTTCACGAACCCCACCCAACCCCGTAATACTTTGCCCTGCCTTGCCTGTCACATTTTATGCCACTTTACCTGACCTGAGTGTGCCATACCATACCCTACCTCACTATGAGGTGTAACCTCAGTATTTACCCTTCTCCACGTAGCCCAACTCTTTCATACTTACCCGTACCTCACCTACTGTTAATATTACCACAGTCCATCCGACCGAACCCCCACCATTACCCCACTCTACCTCACTAACCCCACCATTCCCCCACGTCAACCCACCCAATCCCATCATTACCCCACTCCACCCCACACAACCCTACCATATTCTGTCCTACCTCACCTGTCAGTTTGACCTCACTCCACCCCACTTTCCATCCTACCATTACCCCATTCCATCATACCCAAAGCCTCAGTACTATACACTATCTCACTTGTCATTTTTACCCCATTCCACCCCAGATCTTCCCACCTCTCATTCCCCTATTCCACCCCACCCAACCCTGCCGTTACCCACTGCACCCCATGTAACCCCGTCATACTTTACCCTACCTCACTCATCAGTTTTACCTCTCTCCACCATACCCAACCCCTCTAATACCCCACTCCACCCCACCTATCCCCCCCATTACCCCACTCCACCCCACCCAAGGCCACCATTATACCACTCCACCCCTCCCAACCTTACCATTACCCCCACTCCACCCCATCCAACCCCACCATTGCTACAGTCCACCCCGCCCATCCCCATCATTACCCTACTCCAGCTCAGCCTACCCCACCATTAACCTACTCCATACTACCCTACCCAGCCAATACCCCACTCTACCCCACCCAAAATCGCCATTACCCCACTCCATCCCATCCAGCCTCATCCTTACGCCACTCCATCTCACCCATCCACGCCAATAGTCCACTCCACCCAACCCAATCCCGCCATTACTCCCCCACCCCACCCCACCCCTCCATTACCCCACTCCACCCAACCTAACCTAGCCAATACCCCACTCCATCCCACCCAACCCCGCCAATACCCCACTCCACCCGAACCCCGCCAATACCCCACTCCACCCCACCCAACCCCTCCATACTCTACTTACTAGGGAAAAGTGGGATTGTCATGGATCCATAATGCGTATGTGGGGATACTGGAGTTATTTTGGGCTGTTGGGGCTACTGGTGGCTATTGGGGCTATTTGAGACTACGGGGGACTATTTCAGGTTACGTAGGGCTCTGTGGAGTTGCTGAGGGCTATATTCAGCCATTGTGGTTATGAGGGACTAGGCTATATAGAGCTGCCTGAGCTACGCAGGGCTACATGGGGCTAAACTAGATTATTGGGAACTGCATAGGTTAGACTGAGGCTACATTGGGATACTTGGGCAAGTATGTAAAATTAGGGGAAATGGTAGGCTGTTTCGGACTATTTGAGGCTTCTTGGGCTACTGAGGTTACTGAAGTATAATTGGACTATGGAAACTGCTGGTGCTATGTGGGGCTATTGAAAGCTTGGTGGACCACCTGGAATTTTTTGGGCTACTTGGGACTATTTGAAGTTATCATGGTTATTGGAGAACACTGGTGGCTTCTGAGGATCTTGTAGACTACGTTGGGGTTATTGGGAGTTTGTGAAACTGCTGAGGCTATGTTATGTTTTTGAAGGCTATGTGAAGCTACTAGGGCCTTATGGTACTGTTGTGGGCTATGAGGGGGCTACGTCGTTCTCTATGGGGCAATGTGAAAGCACTGGGAACATATGTGGGTTACTGAAGGCTAATTAATCTTTTTGAAGTGTAAGGCCCTACATGGGGCTAGGGTGAAATATTAGGGCTACTTCCTGCTATAGGTTAATACATGAGGATATTTCCGGCTATGTATTTTGGGTTAGGATGCACCTCGTACTGATAGGGTTAAGAAGCTATTATGAAGGACTTTTTCACCTAGACGTCTTTTCTTCGACTAAAGTTAAAGATATTATTCAACTTCGCAAGTGCATCTCATATTCAAAAAGCAAATTTCGGGTGTCATCAATACAGGCCCAAGCTTTCTGCAGAAAAGGAAAAATAGTAGTCATGAACAGAACAACTAAGTATTATTTTTGCTGATTTTATGTTGAATATTAAAATCCGTTTAGGTATGAATGAAATGCGTTATTTTGCCTATTTCTTCAAGGCTGAATAAACATTTGTTATAATTATACTGAAACTACAGATAGGTTAAGCACAAGATTGTATGTGGAGCAGGTGGCGACCTATGTATAACACTGGCTGAGACCAGTCGCTTTTATTTGCCACAAGAAAATCACTCATTGTTAGAAGGTTAGCAACTATCTTGCTAAACTTCAAATGAGGGCTGACGATTTATGTACAATATTTTACTTTTGCTAATGTCAAGTGATTTTACTTGTCACAGACCGTTGTCCATGGATGCATCCAAACCAAATGCTTACCTGCAAAGATGGGAGTTCAGCATAATGTAAGCCCTTGTCAAGTTGAATCACTTATATGGGTTATGGTGATGTAAAACTTCCTCCTGCTCCCTCCCGCGCCAGCAAGTATTGAGGGTAAATTAAAATTAATTGTATTCTCGTTGGTAAAAAATAAGTCCAAAAGCTGCGTGAAACTGTTTTACTCTGAAAAAAAAAAAAAAAAAAAAAAAAAAAGCGTCCTCGGGGTAGCTTAGGAGTGTCGCTTAAGTAAACATTGGATCTGATTAGGATTTTCTTTTCACTACTCTATCAGGAAAATATATATACACTGGAAAATGGCTTCACCCATCGTAAAGTGGAACGGTGGAGGATCCAGGGGAAGTAGGCGTGTTGAGTAGGTGGGGGGGTGGGGAGAGGGAGAGAGTCTGGTAGGCCGTGGAGTCCGTATACCTCCCTCCCACTCCCACTTAGTTTTTTTTGTGTTTTTTTCCGAGCTGTGCCACAGCTTTCATTTGAAGACCGTCGAAAACAAAAACTCATTAAATAAATAATAATAATAATAATAATAATAATAATAATAATCTGTTTTTTATTTCACTTATACGGTTTCAAACATTGCACCACTCAAAATTGCAGCATTTTCAGCTCATAAAAGATAGACTCCAATAACCTGAGTTTTACTGCAATCTGCCCGATTCAACTTGGCTTCATTTCCACGTCTTCTCAGCCACAAACCGAAACTCAAGGAAGGTTATTGTGAAAATTACAGATAAAAATGAACATACTCGAACAGTATGACAAGATCGAAGTTCTTTCAGTATTACGAAAATTACATTAAGAAGTGACTGATGAAAAGTAATGTGGATGTAATGTCATTAGGAGGAAAAAGAAGAGGAAAGTTTTGCTAAGTTCCACTCTTCCTATACAAGACGACCAACATCAGTTGGTGTTCGATTCAGGCCCCTAACTAAACTGATGGGTGAAGAAGGGCAAAGAAGAAACAAACTGTATCTAACATTCTGACCGGCCCATGAATTTCACTTTGGTCCTTCCTGTTCCAAAGTTGATAATCTTACAACCTGACAAATTTTCCGGACAGTTTACAGTAAATGGACTAATCAGCTCAAATGCCAGGATAAGTATCCTAAAACGGCTGCGGTTACGAACTTCAGAAACGATATTCTAACTCGTTTGATTATTGCTGACATGTTTAGGATGGAAAAACATTCGTCACACATACCCTCGCAACCACTGAGACGGGGAAGAAAAGGGTGAGATAGAAAGGGATGAAGAAGGAGGTGTAAGGAGATGAAGGTGAAGGACAGGAGAATGGACAGGGAGTGGAATAGGGGAAAGGAAAAGAGTGAAAAAAAAAAAAAAAAAAAAAAAGAGGGAGGGAGAACAGTTGGGGAGGAGAATAAGACAAAGGAGAAAAGGAGAGTGCGAAAAGGATGGAGAAGAGGGAGGAGAGATGAGGGAAACCAGAGGGGGATGGGGGAGATAGAAGAGGAAGTGGAATACATGAGAAGTGGGGAGGGGATGGAGGGATAAGAGGTGAGGTAGGCTTGAATCATAGAGGTAGGATTAGGGTAGAGTCGGCGTGAGAAGGCTCCGGTGAAGCCAGAGAACTGTCAAACGGCCATATTGGTCAAGTCAAGAGGTCACGGCAACACCTACTTGACGAAGAAGATTGCTGTGCACTCCTACCTCTATGGCTGTGCCCATAGAGGTAACAGTCCTAATCCTACCTCCGTGGGTGTGGCCATGAGATTATTAAGCCTTTAATACCTCCAGCTGTGTGTCCACCTGGTATTCTTCAGGGAGAATGCCAGAAACAAAGTAGACTTCATTCTACCTCTGGTTTTAGTTGTAGTTCAGCTGTGGGTGTGAGACGTTCTGTCCTAAGTTGTAACTCACCATCAAATAACCTAAGACTCCAAAAATGCCCACCACCTGTGACGCATTTGGGTGTAAAGAAAGAGGAGATAAGAAATCTGACCCATCCATTACATTTCACCGGTGAGTATCTTTAGAGTGAATTATAATTTGTAAGTGTACATTATGTATATGACTGGAGTTAGTAAAGTCAAGCTGAATATTATATAGAATAATAGATATAAACTTTTTTCATAATGTGCTGATGTATATTATTTTAAATCATCTGTCTTCCATCCTTCATTTTACCATATGTTCTTAAATGCTTCCTTTTTTTTCATTCATTAACTACTTTCTTTTCTCCTTCCAGTCATAACCTACTTTCTTCCTCATTTTTTCTGTTTGCAACTAAGAAAACACTCGCGCCTGGTCAGCGGAACCAAGTCAGACAGCTGTCAAAGGGGTCGCCGCCATGTTGGTCGAGTCAGGTCTGTCGGCCTCACTCTAACCTATCCGTGGTTAATCCCTTATGCCGCCTCTACCTACTCCTACCTCTATGGCTTGAATATTATCGCCCTGAGTAACCTAGGGTCATTTAATCTGCCTTTTTTTTTTTTGTCTGTCCAAAGTTAATTAAAGAACATTTTTCTCTCAACAACTTAAGTGTGTGTTTCGGTTGCCACGGGGACAATTATTACCACTAATTAGACTTTGTGGGGAACTTAGAGGTTGGGAATAATCACGTGAAGTTAACACGGAAGGAATTCTCTCTCTCTCTCTCTCTCTCTCTCTCTCTCTCTCTCTCTCTCTCTCTCTCTCTCTGTCACTACACCACAAAGTAATGTACATCGCATTTCATCCACACACGTGGTTTCCTTCCCTCGTGGCTTTTTCCTCATTTCACCTACACACGTGGTTTCCTTCCCTCATGGCTTTTCCCCACCTTGTTCTCGAAATTAGCATAACTACTGGTGCCGTTACCAATAGAATTCAATTTCTCTTCCCTCCTCACCTGTAGTGGTGCCTAAACCAATCAAATTTAAATATTCAGGCGACCTAGGCCTACCGGTGCTCCGCCCACCTCATTAGGGGGCTTAAAACCGAGCGGGCGACCTAGTTCCGGCCTTCTTCTTTCCACTCAGAACTTCACCCGGCTACTACCTGCCTTGCTCTCCGTCCCTCCTGGTAAAATCTGGCCACGTGGTACGACTTTACATATACGATACACATAAATACAACAGCCCGGCACTCGCGCTTCTCACTAAATTCATTACTCATGTTCTTAATCTATAACTATTTATTCACGTAATTGATCTACACATGCTGTAATGTAATGGCCTTGTACTATTTTGAAATCATGCAATAACGCTGCACTATAACCACTGCCCTGTCTATTTCCTCCCAACACATTGACGTTTATTTATCCTAACCATTTGCCTTGGTATAGCCCCTAGTAAAATATATATATCCATAACCAAAAACGACACAGTGGTGACCCCAACATTAACACGCCACACTCACATCTCTTCCTAGTGACGGTGTAAAATCTCAACCCAAAGGCGGTGTCCCACTCGCAAATTTCGTCAAAGAATTTTTTTTTTTTTTTTTTTTTTTTTTTTTTTTTTTTTTTAGGGTTGGTCGGCCGGAGAAATACCCTTGTTGCTGTTGTTGTTCCAGGCTCATCTGTACGTGAGCCTGTTGAACTGTTGGCCGAAAATGCCCTTTTCCTCCAGCCCACCATCCTCCTCTCGAGGAATAAGGAGGGAGTTCAGGGCTGTTTGTTTAACCTACCCTTGTTATGCAGGTACCATCGCGTGAAGGCGTCCCTGTCCTGCACTAGCGATATATTACCTCTGCATAATTGGCAGGAAGAGCAGGAATTATCGACTCAGAGCTTGCATATAGTCTCCACCATGAACGATCTCACCATCATCATTATCATCACCATCATCATCATCATTCAATCAAAGACAGTCGAATGCCTCCCTCAACTTTCTCCATCATCATCGTCATCAACCAAAAACAGTTGACTGCGTCCATCAACTTTCTTCCTCGTCATCATCAACAACAACATCATCATCATCATCAACCAATGATAATTAAGTGCCTTTTCTAAATTTCTCTACCCCCTATTACCTACTTCTTTCTCTCACTTTATCTCTGTATTGCCAACTTGTCATTCAGATACCCTAGTTATCTCCCTGCTGTTTGTTCGACGAAAGACGTAACCAACCCACGTCTAAGTCTACTTTCTAATTGCGGTATTGTACTTTGTTATTTTCCTACTTCTCTCATCCAAACAGCTGTCTTTTTTTTTTTTTAATAACTCACCGTGTAATAACCAACATGTACTACTCAGTTCCATTCGCCCCTGGGCACTCTAGCATTTACAGTCTAAGGATTTGTTACGTTCCAGGCTTCTAATCCATAAGTTAGAACAGGTAAGACACACATTTTTTTTTCCTTGTCTTTGTAGTTTTTCTTCGTTTTATGTTTTTTTTTTTATTCCTTTTCTTTTTAGTTTTGCTTGGAGGGAAAATCCTACCCATCACACGATAACCGAAGTGCATCTACATAGCCATCGAGCTAATTATGTATTCAGAATGTGGAAGCTGTACCGGAGCTCCGTTGTGGTGGTGCCAAGACCTGCTTTATGTGGCTGGAAACAAAATACGACGGAGATGTGGGCCAGGAAAAATGTCTCAAGTGGTGTGTTTTTCTTCAGTATTAAGGAAATTACGTATTTTCATAAAAAATGCACAACAATCACCATATCTTAGAATACGAGGACATATGGGTGATGAGCTATTCTTGGCACAAGTCTATGTACATGATGCTATTTTGTGTCGGTGTATATTTGCTAGCATAATGTACAGTATATCAGATCATTCTTCTTTATTTTCCATAGTATGCTGTTTTATTTTACTAGGCTTATTTAATGAGGTATTTTATACACGGGGATGGCAGTGTGAAGTTGGTTTTGGGCAATTATCGAGAATTGAAAGACACATAAAACATGAAGTTTGTATTTTTTTAGGACACATATAATTGTAGTTTGATAATTTTCAGTCTTCATGGTTACGAAATAGTCTGATATTTGACATGGGAGGAATGATTTTCCTTTGGTTTTCCTAAATATCACTCAGTTTGAGGTTGATATAGGGGAAAAAAAAAAATAAAGTTGGGGCAAAAATACTATTTGGTACGTTAAATCATCGGCAACTTTTAACAGATGTGTAGATCAGATAACAGCCGAGAGAAGTTCCATTACTG
The DNA here is from genome assembly GCF_032717465.1 of Coenobita brevimanus. Taxonomy (NCBI): domain Eukaryota; kingdom Metazoa; phylum Arthropoda; class Malacostraca; order Decapoda; family Coenobitidae; genus Coenobita; species Coenobita brevimanus. The sequence goes on along the minus strand of NC_136992.1, from coordinate 5,167,153 downwards.
ACTTGAACAACATTTAGATTCTCATACAGTGATTAGACACAAATGAAGATGAGAAAAACTGCCTTTCACACGTCGTTTATCTTACCCCTGGGCCCATGTTTTTATCGTAAAGAAAGCTCCCTAACACCTTTTCCTAAATGACTTACTTGGCTTATTACACCTTACTTTCCATCATGTTACATAAATCCTTCCAGTATCGCCTTACTCTGTACAGATAACGTGCATAAGAATATTAAACAGCCACATCCAAAAAATAAAACGCTGCTGTGAGATGCAGGCCCGTAGATATACCATCAAGATTTCAGGTTATTCTTAAAGACTTTTATTATTACTGGACACTTTATTTGGGAGAGGGTTGTGTTACACTCCCGGAGTCTAGTAGTTCTCTGTCTCTCCTAAAATCATTCGGTAAAAGTTAAGTGAGGTACCTTTGTGTGTTACGCAGTGTTATGACTATGCTGAGTTGAGGCATTGTCAGCTGTGAACACATAAAACAGTCCTCTCAGTTGATTTGGCAAGTGGCAGCGGCCACTGCCAATTCATGACTTTCTGGCAGCGTCTGAGTCATGACGACTAAACAACAAACATCCGGTCGGTTACATTTGTCTCCCCCAGGGTAAATAAAATGTCTCCCGACATGTTATAGACGTAGAGATTAGTAGAAGACAACTTTAATAATAATACAACACTGAAATTATAAGTGAATGATTAGAAAATTGTATTACAATATGTTATACTAATAATAAGAGCACACAAATTAATAGGGGGGATATTTAACAAAATTAATGTACTGTAAATACATAAAAGAATGATAAAATACTGACACATTTTACAGTGATGAATAATAACACTACATTAATATAACACCTGGCTACACAGAATTCACAATGGTATCGTGAGACAATAAGGTCTCGTAATAACTACATAGCATTCACATGACTAGTTGGGTGTCCACATGTCTTCCCGCAAATCAACACTGTATAGTGGAGGTATTGTGGGCCGTGGGTTGTCCATTTCGTCATGTTCCCATTCAAATTTCCCCAACCTCAACGTCAGGTTGCAAATTCTCCACGTCACTTTCACATTAAACATGTTTCATTCTTTTCCTTGTTCCATGTTGTAACCTAATCCCATGAAGTCTTTCTTCCATACGTTTAACACAGCAATAGACAAAAACTACTATTATCAGAAATCCTAGTAGAGTGATTTCAGTAGGATATACGAAATGGGGGCTTAAAACAATGATGCAGGAAGTGAGACATTGAACACTCACAGTCAGAATTGTTTAGGTAATCAATCATGTCTAACTGAGGTGAGGTAATTTTTACATTATCAATGGGGAAAATAGAAGAGATCTTCATATGTGCAATGATTTCAAAGTTTTTTTTATATAATAGCGCAGTGTTGACGGGCTGGGTATGTAGAGAGAGAATTTGACTTGGTAGAGCAATAGTCTGGGGCAATGTAAAGGGCAGAAGCTTCGAGTGACATGACAGGAATATTCGGACAGGTAACACTAAAAAATTATAGTGTATGAAAAAGAAGGTAATGGTGTACATGGTCTGAGTATGGAAAACGGGTGCGTTGGGAGCTGGGGTGAAATCTGCTGTGTATATGCGGTTACAAAATCATACATGAAGTGTACATTATGTTTTATCTATTCATTATTATTTTAAATTTATGTTGCTTCGTTACTTCGTCCTGCAGTACTACGACTATACTTTGTTTATTGCAGCTTGGCCTAATATTAATTCAGCTAAATTAAGACACTCCAATAGTCTGTCTATCTATAGCCAGACTCCATGATCTCGTAAGAGGTGGCCGATTGTCTTTGAGTTAGTTGTTTCACGGGGAGGGGCACTAACTCTCCGCCAACCCACTTGTTAACACGAAGGGAACACGTATGGGTTTGTTATATGGTTACCACCCAGATCTGTAAATTGTTTTCTGGCAGGAAACCGTTAGGCTGTCACTCAGTGTAAACCCACCTGAAAAGGAGAGTAATAAAATGTGACAGAAAAGATGGGAGAAATAGGGTGACACAGAAAAAGAATGATAAGGGTGAAGGAAGAAGTAAGCAGCACTACATCAAGTGAGTGGATGATGGCTGCCACCATCTACCACCTACCTCCATAGTTGGTGATTAAAATTCATGGCGCGGACGGGGGATCAGTTTTTCATCTTCACCGTTTCAAAAAATTGTGTCAGACCATGATGACACCTTGGTAAGATAATCAACGTTCATCTCTTCACTTCGATTATATATTTGTTACTACATTGTGGTTACCTTCAAGCGATTTCATTAAGTTTTAACGCTGAAGAATTTATTAAAGCTCTGTCAATCCCCTCCCCTTCCCGTTTCAAACACTTGCCCGGAATCGAAGTAAATCGTCTAGACGTAATAAAAATTAAGCTGAAAATTCGTCACTGGATGTACTTGGTTAATCATCTGAACAAGAGTCTCGTCTCATTAGTTCGGAACCTCACAAGCGTACGGAAATTAAGGACTATACGCTTTTTACTCTAACTTGGCCTAAAATTGCCATCTCTCCATCTTGAATGCCTGAGTCTTAGCAATAGATTGACGCTAGAATATGGTGCTAGTCACAAAGAGGTGCTGTGGAAAGAATGTAGAGTCGCAGTCCTGTCTTCTTCTCACACTGAGCTAGTTAAGAATAAGCTACAAAAGGATTTAAATATTGGTCACTTGAGTAAAAGAGTGTGTGGTTCTGTACGTATAAGAGGAAGGACTGAATTTAGCTTCTATTTATTTGCCTCCACCCCCTCTCTCTTTCTCTGTCTCTGTCTGTCTGTCTGTCTGCCTGTCTCTGTCTGTCTGTCTGTCTGTCTGTCTCTCTCTCTCTCTCTCTCTCTCTCTCTCTCTCTCTCTCTCTCTCTCTCAACTAAACACACAAATAATTACAGTAGCTACATCGCCACTTGGTAATCCCTTGTCCGTGTTCACCCAGTCATACCATTAGGGACCTGGAAATAACATCAGCATTGCGAGAAGCTGTGACTTGGCCATAAACTACTATTGGCCTTGATGACCCTCGTGCAGTCGATAGGCATTAGTCTTAGGCCCGTAGTTGCGTCGGTTAAGGAAGCTCCCTAGCACCTCTTCCTCACCGACTGATTTTTGGATCCGGCTGGTTAATAATACTTTACATCTTACTTACGCAGAATATGGCGATGTTGTAATGCTTTAAGAACAAAAAAGAGAATAATAAATACCAAACAAAATAAAGCGCTGAGGAAGAGGTGTTAGGGAGCCTTTTTAAGTGAAGAGAATACTGGCCTAAGCCTTCTTGTTCTTCACCTATAGTTCTTTTACCGTAACATGGCCCAGATTTTTGTCCTGTTGCAGCTTATATCACGTAGCTCAGTGGCATAAAATGGCAAGACTTTGGTTCTACGTCCCTTCCGTAGCACTTCTTCATGACTAGTATCGCATTCTGCTGTTAAGCTCTTGATACAGCTCACTATTCAAAATGGAGAGATGGCAATTTTAGGTCAAGTTAAAGAGAATATAGTAATCTACGTTTTAACTTATGTCTTTAAAGCTGTTACTAGTGAGCAATGTCGCTAAACTTTCTACGCCTGGTTTCTTTGCAGTTGCTATTGCCAAGGAGAATACGGAAAATGAAGAAAAGTCAAGCACGAGTAGTCTGGAAGACACAAAGAGTGCATCCTCCAGTGAGAATCTATTGCCTGGTGGAAAGGGTAGAACAACACCGACCTTCAGTACCACAATATCTTCAGCTACAGATCCACCAGCAGACACCAAAGCTCCAGCAACACCAGCCATTACCACGTCATCAACCCCATCAGCAGACACAAAGACAACATTAGAAAACACCAAAACTACATCAAGATATACCACTTCATCTCCAGTAGAGAATTCCACAATTGCATCAACATCAGGATATACAACTACACCAGGAAATACCACAACTACTACACTCCCAGGCACAACAACCAGCGTTACAACCAAACCACAGACCGAGCCAACCACAACCACAGCTTTTCTCCAAATGATTTCAACCTTCACTGATGAGACTGGGTGCACCACGAACCACGCAGTTACAGCCATATCTCTGAAATTTAAAAGCACAGACCTCGTGAACCTAGAATATCTCAGATGCACCAAGGTCACACAAGGTTCCTTCACGAGATTCATAAATGACTTGGAGCAAGTTGAAGTGTCTGCAGATGGGAACGATCAAAATGTCTGCCCTAAAAACTGGGTACTTGTGACCTTCATTGGCCAAGATAAAAGTGGTGGTGTTGATGAGTGGTGGAATAACCCCATGTCCTTCTATGGCATATGTCGTCCCCTTCTCGCTGACTACTATGCTGTGGACAAGGAATGCACTGTTGTCTACATCTCTCATGACAAATGGCCCTGGGAACAAGATGATAACGTACACACTGATGAATGGGACAACTGGTTTGCTTGTCCTGTTGGTTACATGGCTGTTGGAGTACATCGCGTGAAGCATAGTGATAGAAGGATCTTTGAATCAATGACCTGTTGCCCCTTGGTGCAAGTGCAGCAACCAAAATAAGTTGATGATGACTAGAACAATGATTCAACAGGGCGTCAGTGAGGATAAATGATTGTAAGGTTAATGAACACTTAATGTCCTTTCATGCAGCCCAAATCATCATTACATGAGAGTACGATAAGTAGGATGGCCAAATAGATTCACCAACACGTGATTAAAGGAAGACAATTTCAAGGCCTTTGATGTAGTAATGTTTTGTCTTGTGATATAGGTCTAGTCACCAACACGCAAGATCATATTTTCATAGGCACCTTTTCCTAAATGGTTTGCTTTGCATATGACGCCTTAATACACTTTTCATTGTTACTCTGACATTCCTGACACTGACATATTGTCATTCGCATAATTACCTTCAAGAGAAATAACAAAATGATAACAATAATAATGATGATATAATAATAATAATAATAATAATAATAATAATAATAATAATTAACTGACCAGACAGACGTGCCACAAAGTATCCACAGAGGACAAAGTTACTATCGTTAGAATATAACAAACCAAAATAATAAACAGAGCAGAGACGCACAGAACACTGCTTATGACCAGCTTTCTGTATAGTTTCTTATCATCTGAGGGAACTGGACCACTCTTACAACATCACTAAGTCGTGTTGCGTGATACTCAATAAACCTTAGTTATGAGGCAGAAAAGAGTCTCGTTGGTTACTACCCATATTTATTGTCACATCTGACTACACCTGAAGATTAACTAGGGTGAAAAGAAGTTTAGGATCTCTGCGAGGTGAAAACGAACCGATTACAGTACCCGCTATTAATAAATGAAGGACAAGGCAGGGAGGTTATTGAATCTTTCATGTTTTTTTTTTTTTTTCGACAGAAACAACAAACGAGAGGCAATAGACCATAAAGGTGGTTGTGGCTGCAGGTCTACGTATGAGATTTACAAAATAACTGGGGACTGTAACACTAAAATAACTAAGCATTAAAAATCCATGAAGAACAAGCAATAGAGGAAGTTTATGAACTCCACTTCTCTTGTCCCTCCTAAGAAAATACTTACGAAATAGACCGCAAGTTCATAAAATCATTGTCTCCGTAATGTTTTCTTGGTAGTGCAGTTTGTTCAATTGTGTTGGATTTATTTATTTATTTATTTTTTAACAACAATCTTGTAAGAAGTCTTGTGTGTTGATGTTGAAACCTTGAGAGTAAAAGTCATCTGTTCCATATTCTATACCCCATAATACTTGCAGATTCAACATATGTTCATATATTAAATGTCTTGCAATGACTTCGAGAATCACCTCATGAAATTAGTACATCAGGTTCCAAGCCACACTCTATCAATCTTTGTTAAATTTGTATGGATTGGCTGTCTTCATCATGAACCACATACAGTACAGTTGTTTAATCCCACGTTACCTAGCCATTTTATGTCTACACGTTTCAGACAGTCATTAAAGGAATTGGGAAATGAGCAGAGCACCTCTACAGCACACCATACCCAAACTCAGCAAACCCCGGAGAAATTTCAACATACCCCTATTTCCACGTTTAAAATGTTTACTAGGAATTTCACACAGTTCAATAAAGCAGCCTGGCGGAGTTATGACCCATCCTATTTTAAGAAGCCCTGTATAAGAACTTTTTGTCCTTAACTGCGGGAAAATTCAGTAAAAGATGTATACTCCAGGATTTGAGATTGATATTTATGTGTACAGTGAGCAGTCCTGGAGGCAAATGTATTTCACTCGTTAAATATTTCCCATGATATTCTTCTTTGCATGTCTGATAGGATGCTGGTAATGCATGACATATGTTGCGTGGAGGGCAGGAGCAACTGACCTGGATGCAGATTTCTGAATGGTAGATGAGCTGGGGATATTCTGTTTCCGGGTTAGCTTAGCATAGGTTAAATTAGGAAAGGTTAGGCCAGGCTGAAGTAGATAAACTGAGAGGATATGATTCAGGATTGGATCTGGCAGTAAAACCAAACAAAACCAAAAAGGCAGATTAGTCCAGAATAGCCTAGGCGATGGAGCGAATCTGTTTGGCGAAAATTAGTCAAACACAGCGACCCCACAAAGTGGAAAAAGATGGAAGATAAAGAAAATTACATTAACTTTGGTTAGGTTAGGTAAGGTTTTGTTGAGTCAGGTTAGGTTCGAGCTAACTGGTATTTTCAGTCTGTAATATATGTATCTGGTCAGCTCTGAAACCGTCTCCCTGGCCTTGACTTTGCTTTTGCTAATGACGTCTAATCTTTCAGATGTGATGTGTTCAGGCATCCAAAAATGAAAAGATCTTGATTATGAATCTTTTTGTTTCAATTTCTCTGGATTTTTAAAGATTTTCTTGGCTCTCAGCCTTTGGTTCCATCCAGAGAAAAAATAAGGATCATAGCAGTGGTGATTTGAATTTGTACAATCGCCATAGTCACTGCCTTCCACACGGTCCCACTGTTGTATAAAATACCTCAGTAATGCAATGATAACACATCTGCGTGTGATGTCAGCTCTCTGTTAATTTTCCACTGTTGGATTAGTACACCTAGGGAACGAGCTTTCTAGCCTATGCGTAGTGTTGGGTAAATCAATGTTTGTGGTCCAGAGGTCGGTCTGCACACACCTAACATGGCCGGGCAGCTACTTTATTAACGTTTAAGTTGTGTTTTATGGATTCTGAAGGACAACAAAACCATTGAAAGGGGAACATCACGGTCCGTCACTGGAGAAGTAACCTGCCCGCACCCACTGCTTCAGGCTCGGGTATACTGAAGGTTTGAAAGGCAAAAGTTGAGGGTGAGAAGTGGTGGTGGAATTTATGTTGTAGTGGCTGATTTTGTGAGTGTGAGAGTCTGCATATGTTACTGATGAACTTCGGCAGGGTGTGGAACTGTGAGAACCCATGAAAGGACATACTACTTTACCTTCCTGAATGTCTGACTGAGGGTGGGATTGAATTCAGGTCAGGAGGGTTGTTAGACCCACACGCTACCGACTCCTGCATCCATAAACAAATACCAGTACCGGTACTATAATAATAATAATAATAATAATAATAATAATAATAATGATAATGATAATAATAATAATAATAATAATAATAATAATAATAAATAACTAAAAATTATTATTATTATTATTATTTGTTATTATTATTATTATTATTATTATTATTATTGTTCTTGTTGTTGTTGTTGTCACAAAAAAGCTGTAGCAGTACGAGTAGTATCAGTAGTCTTCGTCGTAGTCGTCGTCGTCGTAGTAGTAGTGGTGGTAGCAACATGCAGATTATGTAAAAGAAGTATTTCCCTTGCACTTTCTATCTCTCTGGCCGTCTCAACTGTAACTGAATGACAGACAGCTGGCGTGGTGGAAGGGGACATGTGCATCCAGCAGTGTGGGCGAGTGTCTGGTAATTTAGCCACTCCGACTCCCTGGCTGCCAGCCAATTCTGCGGGTTTTGGAGGAGGCGGCCGGAAATGAGTCCATGAACGTGATATGTGAACGTATGTAACAGAGAGGGCAATGAACTCATCCTGCTTGGGTCGACCTGCCAAGGAGAACAACCCAGAAATATTACGGGTAAGTCGGAAGGAAGGATGGATAGAGTTCTTTTACTCTAACTCTGCCTGGAATTTCGTCCTTTTGCAGCTTATGTCCAGCACCTCAGTGGCAGAAAAAGACAGTGCTACGGCTATACATATTCGTGACTAGCACCATATTCTAATGTTAATTTCTTCTTCCAGCTCAGCATGCTAAATGGAGAGAATACAATTTTATGCCAAATTACAGTGAAAAGTGCATAGTAGTAGTAGTAGTAGTAGTAGTGGTGGTAGTAATAGTAGTAGATGTTGTTGTTGTTGTAACAATCGCAACCCCAGGCTCATCTGAAAGTGAACCCAGTGGACTGAAGGCTTAAATTACCGTTCTCCTGCAGTTCGTCCTCTTCCTTTCGGTGAATAGGGAAGTAGCAGAGAAGGTCAATAAATCCCACACTCGCAGACAAAGAATATATTACCAAGCAGTTTTGGTGGACACTGCCTCCATCATCAGAGGTTAAGACAGAGTGGAGGCATGACCGCTGAAGATGGTGGAAGTGTCCTCCGGAACTGTCTGGTAATAATTATAGTCTTTGTCTGCAAGTGTGTTTATTATTTGTTATCACTGATGATCACGTGAGGCCATTCCCCAGCCATAGGAAGAGGAAGGTTTGTGTAACCACAGGCAGATGAGCTGCCTGGTTTTATCGATGCCACGGCATAAAACTATGAGAGGGTATGAGACCGAGGTAACTGGAGGGGCAAGCTAGGGGAACCGAAAACGAGGTGGAGACAAAATTGAAAGACTGACTAGGAGGGGCTAGGAGGATGAGGCGACTGGAAGGAAAAGATGAGAGAGATCGATAACTAGTTGGAAACAAGAATGAAAAATTATCTAGAAAAGGGTAGGAGAGTGAGCTGAAAAGGAGGGAATGGAGAGGGAGCCCGAGAGAGACAGAGGTGAAGACAGAGTACACGAGGCTCGTGATGGGTCGTGGGACGAGACATCGTTAACGGAGGCTTTTTTTTTTTTTTTAAGATAGAGAAATAGAGAGAGATAGAGAGACATAAGTAGATAGCTTGGCAAATAGATAGACAGCTAGATAGATAGATAGACATATAGATATATAGGGAGACAGACAAATATAAGCTAAAGTGATAGTGATAGTTAAAATTAACTCATTCGAACAATCACGGACTTCTGAGAAAGAAAGAGAGGGGGGTTGGGAGGGAGGAAGGGAGGGAGAGAGCTAGAAGACGCTTGAGTTATGAGAGGAGGAGGAATATACTAAGGGAGAAGAAAAGGAAGGATGACCCAAAATAATGCTGTCAAATATCTTTTCTTTATTTTTTTCACATCAT
>NC_136992.1:5085213-5152713 GCF_032717465.1 Coenobita brevimanus | reverse complement strand
CTGAACTTCGCCTCCACACATCGCCTTCCACTTCTTCCCCACACACTCAAGCTCCCCACATTATGCTCCCACATACTCCCTTCATACACTCCCGCCCTCAGACACACAACCCCCATGCATCCCACTCCCACACACGTCAGTTCCTCACAGTCTACCCTTACATACTGACCCCCTCCACACACACACACCAGCATCTTAATCAGGACAACCTGATTAAGATGTTAGCATTGTACAATGAGATTTGGGCGTCTCGAACGTTCCCAAACTCATGGCACTTTGCGCACGTCATACCGATACCCAAAGAGGCTGGTCGTCTTATGAATCCCACTTCATTTCGTCCTATTGTGTTGACTTCTTGTCTATGTAAGGTCATGGAACGTATGGTTAACAATAGGCTTCTTTTTGTTTTAGAGTTGAAGAATTTGTTAAATGATCAACAATGTGGCTTCCGTAAATACAGAAGTTCACTAGATCATTTAATGAATTTGGAGCATTGTATTGCAGAGGCATTTGCCAATAAAGAATTCATGATAGGGGTGTTCTTGGACATCCATAAAGCCTATGACATGACATGGCGACACGGTATACTAATGAAGCTCTATGCTTATGGTTTAAGAGGAAATTTACCTGTTTTTATTTCAAATTTCTTAAGGGACAGAACTTTCTCTGTCAAATTACCCCGTAACGTAACATCGGATATATTTATCCAGGAAAACGGGGTGCCACAGGGAAGTGTGCTTAGTCCTACTTTATTTAGTATTATGATCAATGATATTCTGTCATCAGCTCCCATCCCGAGGAATCTTAAATACTCGCTCTACGCTGACGATTGTGCAATATGGAACTCTTCCCGTAATGCACAATTTTCGGCTGGGCGGATTCAAGCAGCCCTTGACTCCGTCCACCAATGGGCCTTGCAGTGGGGATTTAAGTTTTCCGTACGTAAGTGTGCCGCTATAGTTTTCACTAATCGTAACGTACCTAATTTGTGCTTAACTTTGGATAATCAGGCGGTACCTTTTCAAAATTCTGTAAAATTTTAGGAATACATTTTGATCGTAGAATGAATTTTAAACTTCACGTTAATACTTTGCTTGCTCGTTGTGATAAACCGTTAAATGTCCTCAAGTACCTAGCGGGTACTACCTGGGGTGCCGACAGAAAATCTTTATTAATGGTGTATAAGTCCCTTATTCGATCGAAGCTAGACTATGGCACACAGGTGTATGGCTCGGCATCCGATGCCACTCTGAAAGGATTGGATGTGTTACAGAATAAATGTTTGCGAATGTGTCTTGGAGCCGTCCGGTGTACCCGTGTGACTCGTATGGAAGTGGAGGCGAATGTGCCTCCCCTCCGTATTCGCCGTGACCACCTGGCCTTGTCCTATGGCATAAGGACATTAAGGAAAAGTAATATCGGCAATGTGGCCTGTACCCCCCTGCGTCAATACCACCACCTTCTGCGGGGGGTGCGTCGGCCACTTGCCGCTCGCCTCCACTTACTGACTCAGGAGCTTGATGTGGACCCCAGTGACTGTGACAAGTTGGTGCTTAAAAATATAGCGCCTTGGGAGCCACCCGGCTTTACAGTCGATGTCACATGGCTCCCAGCACCAAAGGCCAAGGCGCCGGAGGCGGAGGTCCACCACTTGTTTCGTAACATCATTGTTCGTCACTTGGGGTCCCATCAATTGTACACCGACGGCTCCAAGTCGAGTGAATGTGTGGGTGCAAGTGTGTGGTCGACTGAATGTGCCCTCAGGTATCGGTTGCCGACTCATACATCTGTGTTTACTTCAGAACTTTTTGCTATTGACAAAGCCATAGACTATGCTCTCAATTCTAGGCATGATTTATTTGTCATATTTTCAGATTCAAAATCAGCCCTTCAGGCAATTGCATCTTGCACTACGGACTCTCATGAGATCCAGGGCCGCATCGTTAATAAGTTGCATTCATGCAACAAGTCATTCACGCTGATCTGGGTGCCTGGTCATTGTCGTATCTACGGCAATGAGCAGGCTGACTTACTTGCAAAGTCGGCTGTGGAGCTCGAGGAGACTTGGAACGTTCCTCGTGATCTACGGTCGAGTCTATCTCTCGGAAAGAAATCAATAAATCTTCTGTGGCAAGGTCAGTGGACCAGACTAAATATTCCAACTTGTAAGCCGTACCTGGGAGACTGGGACACTGCCAACCGTCCCAGTCGCCTAGAAGAAAAAGTGTTGGCACGGCTACGGCTTAATGCCACCATTTTAACCCACATAAAACCATATATGGAAAGACGCTTCCCACCGCACTGTGACATCTGTAATGCGGTGTTATCTATCAGTCATATCATCCTGCGCTGTCGGCGATTTATTCGTGAACGCGCTTCACTTATAAATTACTGCGGCGCAGCAGACGTCCCCTTCACCCTTTCCACTATCCTGGGTGATGGGGACATTGTTATGACTGATAAATTGATGGCTTTCTTGAGAGAGACCGGACTGATCAGAGTGATGTGACTTTTTTACTGTGTGGTTATGTTTTTTATGAACAGTAAATATGTATATATTGTAATATTAATTAGGGTTGACAGTTGACATATTTTAAATGGTTCCTCCTCCCACCGATCTATTTCTAATATAGATGTCCCCTACATTAAGCCAAGTTCCTCGCCTGACAGTCACCAGCTGATGAGTGCAAGTGTGCAATATAGGAAGGTATTGGGCACTTGCAGTCGATGGTAGTCTGCTGGGCGAGGTTCTTCAATTTTTGTACAAATTATGTAAATACATTATATTATCTTGCTTAAGTTATTCTAATTAGGGACGACAGCTGACGTATATGGAAATGTTCCTGACTCGTCTGGTTCCCTTTCATATATTGATGTCCCCTATATTAGGTTGTGCCTCGACTGACAGTCACCAGGTGATGAGTGCAGGTATGTAATGTAGAAAGGCATTACATATCTGCAGTCGATGGTGTTCTCTTGGTCGAGGCTTTTTGAATATTAGTGTAGGCCTAGTTATTTGTCTCTTAGGATTTAGTATAGGTTAGCGATTTGTCTGTTAGGTGGTTAGTTTTAGGGTCTTTAGATTAGGTATTTTGTTTATAAGTAATATAAGGTTAAAAATATAAAAAATAAATAAAAATAATAAAAATAAAACTACAAAAAAATAATAAAATAAAAATTATTATATATATATGTACGTGTGCATGAAAGTGTGTATGTTCATATGCATGGATGTGTGTATGTATGTATGTATGTATATATATATGTTTGTATATATATGTATATATGTGTCAATATATATACATATATATATCTACCTTAATGACCAGAGGCTCCGGCCTCAATGGTCGATAGGCAAAAAACACACACACACACACACACACACACACACACACACACACACACACACACACTCCAGAATCATCCACTCCCAAATTCCACATTCCAACTTCCATTCACTCCACATCACACACCCCACTCTCATCCTGCCCACTGCCACACACTCCATCCTCTCACACAGCCCACTCCAACACACTCTTCATCCTCTCACACTGCCCGCTCGCACACACTCCATCCTCTTACACTGCCCACTCCCACACACTCCATCCTCTCATACTTCCAATTCCCACACACTCCATCCTCTCATACTGCCCATTCCCACACACTACATCCTCTCCCACCCCACACTTCTCTTTCCCCACACACTCAACCCTTATACACCTCAAATCCACAAACTCCACCGCCACAAACTCAAGCCCTACACACCCCATTCTCACACACACTCAGTCCCACACATCCCAGCCCCACACACCGCATCTCAGAAGTCCCAGCCCCACACACCCCAACCCAGACACCTTACCCTACGTACCCCAGCCCCAACACACCCCACCTCACACATTCCATCCCCCACACACCCCACCCCCACACCCAGCGCCACGCACTCCTCTTTCTCATGCAGTATAAAATATTGGTTATTGATGAAGGCAGATAAAAGGCTGGAATACAATTGAACTCCGAAACAATGCAATTAAAATGTTAATTGGCTTCGTTAATTGGTGATCACAACTGGAAGCATCTTAGGAGCAATTAGGGCACGCGATCTGAACAACATACAGTATTTATATATATAAATGAGAGAGAGAGAGAGAGAGAGAGAGAGAGAGAGAGAGAGAGAGAGAGAGAGAGAGAGAGAGAGATTAATATGAAGAGTGTGTAAATAATTATGAGAGTCATGGCAGTAAGATGAAGGGGGGGGGGGGAAGTAGAGACAGAACAAAGAAAGGAAAATTGGGAAGAGTTGTTATTCTTGCTTAACCCCGTTCTGTCTTCCTAAGCAGACTCGTCTACCACAGATACAACAAACAGCTGCTTCTGAGAGGCCGTCCTAGAGGTACAGTACAGTACACACATCGTGTAGGGATCCGGCACCTCTTGTGGTAGACAGCGCCTCACCTGAGTCGAACTAGGGTCTTTTCTAACAGCGAGGTGCAAGGAAATGTAAGGAGGTTCGATCTTGCCCTATGACATTGACCTTTGACAGTTCTCAAAATCGACTCAATTCGTTCTTGCCCTGAACCCTACTATCAAGCTTTGTCTAAACTAAATAAAAAAGCTTCAACTTTATCTTGCTAGGTCAGACTTTGACCAAGGCCTTTGATATTGACCTTTGACCTGTTGTTCTCAAAAACAATAGGCCAGTCACTTGGTTGGCCTTCAACCCTTCCACCAAGCTTGGTGAAATAAATATTTAATTTTCACACACACACACACACACACACACACACACACACACACACACACACACACACACACACACACACACGTCGATGAAAGCACAACACCTACTCTCGCTTTGCCAGCGTAGAGTGAGTATATATACGAGTATCGCATCAACACAAAAAATTCATTTACGATACAGAATAATTTATTTTTTTCGCTGGCACGTTGGTGAAAAGATGTGGTTCTAAGAGGAGAGGATCTTTTGATGTGTTCTTTGCTCTCTGATGCTCCTCCGTCCCTTTCAGTTGGAACACTTATGCTTTCTAAGTTCTTTCTGTTTTATTTTTCATGTTTTTAAAAGCCATATTCTCCCTCCTCTCCATCCATCCCCGTTCCTCCTTCACCCGCTGTCTGTCTGTCCGTCAGTCTTTCTGTTTGTCTGCCTGTCTTTCTTTCTTTCCTTCTGTCCTGTCTTTCTGTGTGTGTCTTTCTGCCAAACTTTCTGTCTTTATGTCTGTCTTTCCTTCTTTCTTTCTGTTTGACTTTCTGTCAGTCTCTATGTTTCTGTCTGTCTCTCTTTATCTTACTGTCTCTGTCACTGTTTGTCTGTCTGTCTGTCTGTCAGTCTTCCTGTCTGTTTGTTTTTCTGTTTTTGTCTTTTCGTCTGTTTATCATTCTGTCTGTCAGTCATCCTGTCTGTTTGTTTTTCTGTTTTTCTCTTTCTGTTTTTGTCTTTTCGTCTGTTTATCTTTCTGTCTGCCCGTCTTCTGGGCTTTTTGTCTGTCCGTCGTCGAGTCTCTCCGCCTGTCTGTCAGTTTGTATGACTGTCCCTCCGTCTGTACGTTTGGCTGTCTGTTTTTCCGGCCGTCCGTCCCTCTCTCTCTCTCTCTCTCTCTCTCTCTCTCTCTCTCTCTCTCTCTCTCTCTCCAAACATCTTTTCACTCCTGTATGGCTACCTCTATTTTTGTATGTCTTCCATCATTACCATCATTCCAACCCTCTCTTCAACTAATACAGGGTGGTTCGTAAATAGCTCTTCATTAACAACTCGCCTGATTGTATCTTGTGTTGTGGGGACGGCTCAGTCTGTTGGTGTGGGCGTGGGAGAGGCAGTGGGAGTAGGAAATGAATAAATAATGCTGAGAATATATTGATAACACTGACTTAGCCGTCCCCGCAACACGTGAGAAATCCCCCAGCAGCGTGGAAGAATAGCGTTATATATGCAACACTGTGCAATGGCGTGGGGGAGTTGCAACACAGCAGCAGGAGGGTACAAATGCTGGAGCAGTACTGAACAGAGTGTACAGAGGAATGAGCCTCACATCCATCCACTCGTCATTCGAGTCTTTGGATTCCTCGGCCCCATCTCATAGGAAACAACCCACAACATTACGCCTCATGATATTCGTTGAATTTTACAGAGAGAGAGAGAGAGAGAGAGAGAGAGAGAGAGGAGAGAATGAATTAACAAAGGAGTACTGATGGAGAGACAGGGGGAGGGGTGGATAGACTCAATTAATTTGAAAGCTCATAATTCGCCGTCATCAAAGAGTCAATGCTGCCAATATAGAGCAGAGGAGTGGGGAGAGGGGGGCAGGTGGCGGGGGAGGGGTATAGGAAAGGGAGTGGTATGGGGGAGGGAAGGGCATGTGTGGGATGGGTGGGGTAGGGGAGTGGCGCTGGGGAGGGTGAGGAGAGAAGGGGAGATATATTAGATGAAGGGTAGGGCAGAGTGGAGGGGAGCAGCAAAAGGGGGAAGGGTGGAGGATAGGAGGGGATGGGAAGAGAGATGGGAGGAAAGGAAAGTGCATTGGTGGAGAGGTGAGTTAGGAGAGGCTCTACGGTCTGGATATATCAGTGCCACCGCGTGAAGGCGTCCCTGTCCTGCACCCGTGCTACATGAAAGGTACAGTAATATGTGAATCAGGGAGTCAGATATTCTCCACACTGATGCCAACCTGCCTTGTTTTGACCCAACACACACCGTCATTCAGGAGCCAAATCTGCCGCTTCAGTGGTCAGAATTGCCAGCTTGCTCATGGAAGAACGCCAAGTCAATTATCGAGCCGGTAAGACTTTTAGACCAATTCATTTTCTCTCCTGTTCCCCTTTCCGCCCAGCTGTACAATTAGGGACCTGGACATAACATCGATGGTTGTGTGCTGTATCGCCGGTGAATATCAGAGCAGAGGAGTGGGAGAGCCTGAATGACCCTCGTGCTGTCGATAGGCATTAATCTGAGGTGCGTTGTTGTTGTTGTTGTTGTTGTTCTTCTTCTTCTTCTCCTCCTCCTCCTCCTCCTCCTCCTCCTCCCCCTCTTCTTCTTCTTCTTCTTCTCCTCCTCCTCCTCCTTTTCCTCTTCTAACCCTTTCACATCGTTGACTACCACCTTATCCTTCCCCTCACCACTTTCACGCTGTTTAACATAATACAGAATTTTAACATAGAAAAAAAGATTACAACAAACAAATAATCCTAAACTTATTCGCAAGTCACAATTCAGGACTAACTTTTACAATTATATATATCATATATTATCGTTTCCTCCACGGCTGATGTCTGGTTTATGAATTTAATAAGCTGAATTCCGTGTGTGTGTGTGTGTGTGTGTGTGTGTGTGTGTGAGAGAGAGAGAGAGAGAGAGAGAGAGAGAGAGAGAGAGAGAGAGGTTAAAAAATAATACCTATCTATCTATCTATCTATCAATATCTATCTATCTATCTGTCTGTCTATCTATCTATCTATCTATCTATCTATCTATCTATCTATCTATCTATATATATATATATATATATATATATATATATATATATATATATATATATAATACACAGTATATCCACACACGATACATCTTCAAAAACATTTACTAACGGTGCAAAAGAATTTCGAATTTTTGTCACTTGTAAATTCGTGAAAAAAGGTGGTTCTAAGAGGAGAGATTCTTTTGATGTGTTGTTTGCTCTCTGATGCTCCTTCCTTTTCACTTTGGACCTAATGCTTTCTGGGTTCTATTAGTTTTATTTCTCATGTTATTAAGAGCCTTATTCTCCCTCCTGCCCTTCCCTTCCCCTTCCCTCCCCTTCGCCCTTTTTCTGTCTGTCTGTCTGTCTCTCTCTGAACATCTTTTTACCTCTTCAGCAAGGTGACTTCATTATATATTTTTTTAAAGTTCATTCTCTCTATCCTAGGACGATTTTATTCAGCTGTGGAGGGGCTTTTCGCAGTAGATGCATCAGTAAAGTTTCAATTAATCTCTTGACCGCTAGGGGGTTTCCGAATCTGAAGAAAATCCTCTGATGCTAGCTAGGGAATAAATGGACCACCAAGGCTATGCTCCTTTCACTTGATCTTGGCCCAGGTTTTCGTCTTCCTGGAGCTTATTTCACATAGCTCAGTGGCAGAAAAAGTTATAATGCTGAGGCTCAACTTCCTTTCCATAGCGCTTGTTTGTGACTACCATCCTATTTTAGTGTTAGTATACTGTTAGCACCCAGCATTCAAGATGGAAACGTGGCCATTTTAGACCAAGTTATAGTAAAGGCTGTACGTCCTTTTCACAGTACTTCTTTGTGACCAACATCATACTTTCTTTTATTTCAATCAGTCCACCTCCAGAGGATTGGATTGAACGTAGGACGAACCTCGTCCTGGGAAAAGGTTAATGAAGGCTGTATCTAGCCGCTGCACTTGAGAAAAGAGCAATAAAGGCTGCATCTAACCCCTGAACTTGGGAAAAGGTCAGTGAAGGCTGTATCTATCCCCTGCACTTAGGAACAGGGTAATGAAGGCTATATCTAACCCCTACACTTAGGAAAAGGGTAATGAAGGCTGTATATAAGCCCTGCGCTTGGGAAAAGGGTAATGAAGGCTGTATATAAGTCCTGCGCTTGGGAAAAGGGTAAGGAAGACCGTATCTAACCCCTGGAAAAGTCTCATCCAAAGCTGAATTCAACAGTGCGGCAGCAGCAGGAATAAGATAACATCGGAGGGAAGGGGTTGGCCTTCTCTCCTTGCTCTCCGGCTCACCAGCCCCTGCCTTTCCATCAAACAGCATAAAAGTAACGCCAAAAACACCAATACGCTAAAAGCCCTTCCCGCAGCCGTCCATTATATGTGGAAAACGATGCAAATATTTGAGCGAAAATCTCTATGATTGCGTGTGGCCAGATTCCTGTTTTTGTTATTCACGCTGCATTCACTTTTTAGAGCTCCGAGAAATAGAGCTTTTATAATTCAGTTTTCATTTTGCATCGTCCTTGTTTCATACTCGTAAAATGGAGCCAAGAATTTCAAAGATATAAATTCTTTCCATCAGGTGACATACTATTTGTTTTATTCTTGCTACCTACAGTCGATTTTGTGAAACGCTCTCGAAACGAGAGCGGGTGCTGTTTTGTCCGACGTGTCTGTGTGTGTGTGTGTGTGTTTACTGCATTGAATTCTTCCGTTTTTATTGTTATATTTTTGGCTGAAGAGTTTGATCTTCCTGAAAGCAATTTCTCATTTGCTATCCTTGTCATATTCTGGTAGTGGTGTGGTATTCTTTGACAGCAGCTGTTTAGGATGGCCTTCCTGGCCTACTGCAGTTTTCCTTTCATGTTTCTTTGATTGTTAAGCCCATCATCCCGAGTACGTGTGATTCAAATTAGTTTATTGGCAAAGATGATGATGATTAGCTTAAGACCGCTGGAACTTTTAGGGTTTGATATATTGTGGATATCATTAGCCTTGTACAGTCACCACCAAAATTTTTGTCGCCTTGTCTTTCTCCATGTAAACAGAAATTCATTAAAACCGCAGCAATCTACGCTAAGTAGCCTTTACCCATAACTTAATCAATTCATCAAAGTTGGCTGCAACGGAATTACCTTACTAATTTGTCGAGTACCTGGAGACAGAAACAGGACTGCTGACATGACTATAGTTCTTTCACACTAACTTGGCATAGATTTGGGTCCTTTTGCAGCTTTTTTCACGAAGCTCAGTGGCATAGAAAAAGGCAATACTATGGCTCTGTATACTTTCCATACCACTTTTGCGTGACTAAAATCATATTCTAATGTTAATCTGTCAATGGAATTTAGTATTCATGGTGAAGAGAACAATATTAGGCCAAGTTTGAGTAAAAGGAGTATATTGGTGCCGACTATACCTCCTATGGCGCTCTCCTAATTACAAAAGAATCATCTGAATTTAATACTAACATATTATGATACTAATCTGTCACACTAAAGTTGGGAACAGATATTTTGGGAGAAACACGGACCTGCACTGATGTTAGCCTGAGTTTTATGATTAATGGCCAAAAGATAAAAGGGGCAAACAAAGACTTTTTCTCTCTTTTTTTTTTCTTTTTTGTTAGACAAGGGTGAATGATAATGACTTTCCTTCACCTCTATTTTTTTTTCCAGTCCTCTGAATTTTCTCCTACTTTCTAGTCGTCTATATGTCTTCTCTGTTTCCTCTGCTTCTTACAAGTATCTATTCCTTCTCTTTTCCTTTGATTGCCTCTCTTCTTCTCTCTTTCTGTTCCTCCTCTCCTTTTTACTCCACTTCGTTTCTCATGAAGTGGAATCTTAGGTTATGTCATGTCCGTCCTTCCGTCCGTACGTCCATTAATCCGTCCGTCGTTCGTTCGTTCCATACTGCATCTTTGAAACCATTTGTTGGAATTTTATCATATTTTGCATGAGTGTAAAAATGAATGGATCTTGAATTTGGCTTTCTCTTGTATTTTGCTTTTCTCTTGGAAGAAACAGTATTGCGGGCTCATTGCCTTTGGTTCCTTCTTCCTCATATGTATATATATATATATATATATATATATATATATATATATATATATATATATATATATATGAAGATGATGGATGTCCTTTCGACATTTGAAAAAAACAAACAAACAAGATTGCCGACTTATGAGCCATTTTCAATTTCTGAAACTTTAAAGCCTTTATATCTCCTGGGGGTAGGGGGGTTTTCAAGAATACTCCCCCAGTATCCCTGCTTGTCGTAAAAGGCGACTAAAAGGGTTGGCGGAGGGTTAGTGCCCCTCCCCGGAAAACAACTAACTAAAAAAACAAACAAGAAGCCTCGGACAAGGACTGACCAAACGATGACGACCCAGGACCGGACAAAGGACTTGGTAATGAGTACATGGAATGTAAGAGGAGCGAATGATGAGGTGAAAGAGAGAGAGATTGTCCAGGTGCTTGAGGGTGCGAAAGTGGATGTATGTGGAATAACTGAAACAAAATGGAGAGGAGAAAGTGTGAGAGAATGGGAGTATGGATGGGGTTTATGTGCAGGAGTAGATGAGAATGAGAGGGCAAAGGAAGGAGTATGTATAGTTGTGAGTAAAAGATGGAAGAAGAGCATAAGACAGTATGGATCAGTTGGGTCAAGGATTGTGTGGGTAAAGTTGAAAGTTGGAATACAAATGTGGGCGAGTGTGTGTGTGTATGCGCCAACGCAAGATCGTGCTACAAGAGTGAGAGAAGAGTTCTGGACAAATGTGGAAGTGTGCATGGAAAAGTTTGGAAGGAATGAGAGAATGTTTTTGATTGGTGATATGAATGGTAAAGTTGGTAATGTGAAGGTGGATGGAATAGTTGGTGAGTGGGGTGTGGCTGCTGAGATAGATGAGAATGGGAGTGCGTTAGTGGACATTTGTGCTGGGAGGGGGTTGGTGATAGCCAATACCCTCTTCAGGCATAAAATGATCCACAGGTATACATGGCGAGTAATGAGAAGGGTGGGTGGTGAACTGAATGAAAGGAAGGCAATGATTGATTATGTGTGTGTGGATGAAAGGATGCGAAGATGTGTAAAGGATGCAAGAGTGTATAGAGGTTGGGGGAGTGGACTTTCTGACCACTACTTGGTGGTGGCCAGAATTAGGATGCAAGTAAGATGGAGGAATAGAAGAAGGGAAAGACGAGAGGAAGGAGTAGTTGCAAGGAGAGTGGAAAGGTTACAAGAGGATGAGAAAATGGCAGAGTATAAGAGAGAAGTGGAGGAACGATTGGGCAAATATGAATTGGAGCAGATGGGAGATGTGGAAGGTGTGTGTAAGATATTTACAGAAGAAATATGTGCAGCATATGATGTGGTGTGTGGAAGGAAGAGAAGACGGAGGGGGGTGCAAGGAACAGCGTGGTGGACTGAAGAGGTGAAACAGGCTGTGGCACAAAAGAAGAAAGCATACAATGAATGGATGAGAAATAGGGGCGTGGAAGAAGTTGAGAGGTGGAAGACAGAGTTATATGTGGAAAGAAAGAGAGAGGTGAAAAGATTAGTAAGAGAGAGTAAGAAGAGAGTGGATGAGGAATTTGGAAGGAATTTGAGTGTAAAGTGGAGGGACTGTAAGAAAATGTTCTGGAGAGAAGTGAAAAGAGTAAGACAGGGTGGAAGTGAAGTTAGCAGGGGAGTGAAAGATAAAAATGGTAGATTACTAGTGGAGAAGGGAGAAAAAGTGAGCAGATGGAGAGAACACTTTAAGGAATTGTTGAACGTAGAGGATGGAAATAATGCGAGTATAAGTGGCTGGGGAATGGCTGGGAGTAGGAGGGAGGTGAGAAGACAGGAAGAAATCAGTAGGATAGAAGTTGTGGAAGCAATGAAGAAAGTGAAATCGGGGAAAGCCCCAGGAATTGATGGAGTGTGTGGTGAAATGCTGAAGCATGGGGAAGAGATAGTAGTAGAATGGATGTGGAAGATGTGCAGATTGGCCTGGGAGGAAGGTAGAGTCCCGGAGGATTGGAAGTCAGGTATAATTATTCCCTTGTATAAAGGAAAAGGGGAAAAAGAAGTGTGTGGTAATCATAGGGGCATTTGTCTTCTTAGTATAATAGGAAAAGTGTATGGTAGGATACTTATAGACAGAGTTAGAGAAAGAACAGAGAAATTAGTTGGAGAAGAACAGGGAGGCTTTAGGAAGGGAAGAGGTTGTGTAGATCAGATATTCATTCTTAGATCTTTAGTGGAAAAGTTTCTAGAGAAGGGAAAGAAGTTGTATGCGGCTTTCATGGATTTGGAGAAAGCATATGACAGGGTGGATAGACAAGGATTGTGGAAAGTGTTAAGAATATATGGAGTAGATGGGAAGTTGTTGAATGCTGTGAAGAGTATGTACGATGGTGCTAAGGCTGCAGTGCGTGTGGATGGTGAACTAAGTGAATTTTTCTCTTTGAAAGTTGGTTTGAAACAGGGATGTGTCATGTCTCCGTGGTTGTTCAATCTGTACATGGATGGGGTAACAAAAGAGGTACAAGGTAGGGTAGTGGATGTTGGAGTGGCCCTGGTGAGAGAGGATAGTGTTTGGAAACTCCCTGTACTGTTGTTTGCAGATGATACTGTGTTGTTGAGTGAAGACGAAGGGGAGCTGCAAGGCTTGGTGGATGAGTTTGAGAGAGTGTGTAAGAAACGGAATCTAAAGGTGAATGTAGGGAAGAGTAAAGTGATGGTCTTTGAGAGAGGTGAAGTTAGTGAATGTACAGCGAGGTTGGATGGTGAGGAATTGGAAAATGTGAGTACGTTTAAGTATTTGGGTAGTGTGATGAGTAAGGATGGAGGTTTGAGGGTGAAGTGCTTGAAAGGGTACAGCAGGGAAGAAAGGTTGCTGGTTTCTTGAAAGCAGTGATAAGAAACAGGGAAGTGAGCATGGAAGTGAAAAAGTTACTACATGACAGGATTGTGATACCAAATCTAACGTACGGAAGTGAAGCTTGGACATTGTTGGAAGGACACAAGTCAAGAGTGAGAGCAGTGGAAATGAGTTATTTAAGAGGAGCCTGTGGAGTCACGTGGAGGGACAGGCTGATGAATGAGGATATAAAGGAGCGTTGTGGTGTGGATGTGGATGTGATAGGAAGCGTTATGAGGAACACACTGAGGTGGTTTGGCCATGTTGAGAGGATGGAGGGTGAAAGACTGACGAAGAGAGTTTATGTGAGTGAGGTGGAGGGGGGAAGAGGGAGGGGGAGGCCGAGGATGAGATGGAGGGATGGGGTGGAGAGGTATATGAGAGAGGGGGGTGTGAGTTGGGAGCAGGGCAGTGAAATGGAGGGGGACAGGGCGACTTGGAGGCGATTTGTTTGTGGCCACCCCAAACGGGATTGAGGCGTCTGGCAATAGATAGATAGACTTTTACAGATAAGTTTACAGGTTGTAACGAAGAGGAATATACTCGTAGTCTCTCTGAGAAAGGCTTGTCTTTAACCTCCGTCTCCTTCTCCTTCTCTTCTTCTTCTTCTTCTTCCTCCTCCTCCTCTTCCTCCCCTCTTCTTCTTTCTCCTCCTGCTCTCCTCTCCTTCCCCCTCCTTCTCCGCTTCTTTTCTTTTTTCTTCTCCTCCTCTTCTCTTCTTCCTCCTCCTCTTCTTCCTTCTCATCTTTTTCTCAGCTTCTTTCTCCTCTTCCTCCGTCTCCTCCTCCTCTCTTCTTCTTCTTACCACACCAGATATACAAGAGCGACGCCTGCTTTCTTTATTCTTCATGAATTTCCCGTGACCTTGGAAAAAATTCTGAAGTAAACTATCACCCCGCCGATACCGGCCAACTTACAATACCATATCATCAGGTGGTAATAACCCAGCCTACCTCACCACCATTGCAGCCAATCCTGCTCACTCGTCTCCATCCATTTTTCCTCTGATGTAAATACAGGGTGATCCATAAATAGCACTTCACTAGAAACTTACTCTGTGTATCTTACGTGTTGCAGGGACGGCTCAGCCTGCTGGTGTGGATGTAGGTCTGGCATTGGGAGTGGGAAATTAATAAATGATGCAGTATGAACATATTAATAACGCTGCGTGAACCGTGCTTGCAACACACAAGAAATCGTTCGGTGGTTTGGAAGAGCGCGTTATATGTGGACCACCCTGTATTATAGAAGTTATTGCACTGACTGCCAGCCAATCTACAGCACTGATATTCACAAGTTAAACTGATCACGTTATGATGCACCACCCATCACCATCCCCACCCATCCTGCTCACTCCTCTCTACATTTTTCATCTGACGTGGAAGATATAGCCTAATAAAAAAAAATCATGAGAAAAAAACGACCTATAGCCTCCATATTCATAAGTATTTTTTGACTCCGTGATGTTCCGCCACACACACACACACACACACAGCATGTTTTCCTCCCACACCGAGCGGCGGCACTGAGCGATGGTATTCATTTCACAGCAGATATTTTTCACAATGGTTCGGGCTGACTCGCCAGTTTTCTTAGGTGAGTTATTTCGTTCACGGTGGGAGTTGCAATGGCGGGGATATTTCACGCGGGGATAGTGCCTGAAGGGATATGCTAGTGGGGAAGCTTGAGCTCGCTTTCTTTCTTTCCCTTCAGTCTTTCTTTCTTTCCTTTTTTTTTCTTTATTTAATTGCCTAGCTACTTACTCCTCTCTCTCTCTCTCTCTCTCTCTCTCTCTCTCTCTCACACACACACACACACACACACACACACACCGCTCGCTGGCTCAGTGGTAGCGTTCTCGCTTGCCATCTGGCGGACGGGAGTTCGCGCCCCGCTCAGGATGCGAAGTTTCACTGACGAAGTGGGTGGTTACTGTCCCCCTTGAGCAAGGGGATGGATGTGTGCGTGTGTGAAGGTCACAGCCTTGCCCTTAGATCGGACTATATGAGCTCTCAGCTCCCTTCCGGGAGGGTAAAAGCTGACGATCACGATCATCAAGTGATCCTGACCGACCCGGTGAATTACACACACACACACACCACCGTCACCACCACCACCACCACCACCACCATCACCACCACCCACACATCGCCACCACCACCACACACCACCTCCCACACACACTACCCACACACACCACTTATTCCCAGACCTCTGGCACTACTGAAGCCTTTAATTGGCTATTCCGCTCATGACCCATCGTTGCTCACTGCTCAGGATGAAAGGCAGGGCTGTGTGCAGGGACGGGTCAGCCTGGTTCACCTAATACCGAGTCTAAGGCATTGCTGGGACTTATGCCCGTAGTCTTGAAACTGAGGGCAAGGGCTTTCGTTCCCGCACCCTGCTCGATGTGGAAGCTCTCACCTTCAACGTAAGTGGTAATCTTGTAATCGGGATAGCGCACCTCTTTGTGTGGGTAGGCGCAGATAGCAGTTGGTAACACTGATATTTTTAACAATCAAAATCTTAAAATAAAAACAATACAAATAAAAGTTTCTAAGATTCACACAAAATATAATATATTAATGTTTGCAACTCTTTCCTCTTCTGTTATTAAAGGCTGGCATTTGTTCTTTAATACTCTGTATAAGAGTATGCATACAGTCTTTGGAGAACCTGTACCGTAGGAAAAATTCGGTGTCAGGCATAGCTTCAAAGGGGCTCATGCTGTCAGTAATAACCCTACGAATTTCTGCCCCAAATACTTGTTTTTACCATTCTTCCCACCCAGAACCCTGAAATCCCACGCCAAGACAAGGGGGAGGGGGTTAATTTGAAAACCAATCACGAACACAGAAAATATAAGCCAAAACCGTTCAAGTCACACCAAAATATACCAGAAAAATATATTACCAAGCCAAAACAAACTAGTGTGGACTTGCAGAAGCTCACCGAACGTAAGCATGAGACTTCGTAATTCAAACTAACTGGCTGTGCACCAGTCGTCTGTTTAGGTAGTACTCGGCCATTCTTTACTGTAGGAATTATTTCACGTACTAATCAAACTAATTATAAAAGTATCATGCACCATATCTGATAAACAGCTTGGTAGAAATATTGAGAAATTAAAAGGAAGTAGATAAAGTATCTCATCTTTGTTTTCGTCTCGTCGTATATTAACCATCTCCAGTGAAGCGGTAAAGTCTTTTAAAACGATAATAATATCAAACGCTTATTTTTTTTTCTTTACACGATGTTTTTATCATAAAATTAAAACTCCCATCACACACACCATAGGGCCCTTCAAATTCTACATAGTTTTCTTTGCACAAGGTTGCTATAATATGACAAAGAGGCATGTGAAGGGGTGCTATGAGACTCCCCACGGGTTCCAGTACTAAGCTGGGTTAATCCTCTTCCGTTTGC
Organism: Coenobita brevimanus; assembly: GCF_032717465.1. NCBI lineage: Eukaryota > Metazoa > Arthropoda > Malacostraca > Decapoda > Coenobitidae > Coenobita > Coenobita brevimanus. The sequence goes on along the minus strand of NC_136992.1, from coordinate 5,135,918 downwards.
AGAGGAACTTTACCCCTTTCGTGCGTTAAGATTGCCAAAAGATATGGATAGGGCAAGGTGAACGCCTGCCCACAGTTTAAGACTACGACCGTAAAACTCCCTGCACACACACACACACACACACACACACACACACACACACACACACACACACACACACACACACACACCTCACACTGCCACACTACACCCTCCTTCCTTCCTTACACATCTCCGTCCCTTCCCTCTCCCCTACCCTTCCCCAATCACCCAGCTCTCCAATCTCATCCCTCCTATTAGTGTTCAATCTTCCTTTACCTGGTCCCTCCCCTCTCCCCCCTCTTGCATCCCCCTGCTCCCTCTCTCCTAGTCAGTCACTCCTCTTCTGTGACTTTCCAATAATCTCGATAATCTTTCCTCTTTACTTCATCTGTCCACTTTCCCATCTCCTTCGTCTATTTCTTTCTTATTCTCTTCTTTTTAGTCTTCTGTTTATATTTCTTATCACTTCTCTCCTTTGTTTTATATTCTCCATTTCCTTGTCAGTTTTCTCTCCACCTCCTCCTCCTCCTCTCTTTTCCCCTTCCTCTTCCTCTTTCCCCTCTTCTTTCTCCTCTTCCTCGTCCTCCTCCTCCTTCCCTTGCATCTCTTCCTCTTCTTCCTCATCCTCATTCTCTTCCCCCTTCCCCTTCCTCTTCCACTACATCCTCCTCCTGGAAGTGTTAAAAATTAAAATAACTACACCACCTAACTCAAAGAGGTAAGCTTTGGAAGTTCTCAGAAAACTTATAATAGGAACTAAGACTCATTTATACCTCTATTACGATGGCACATTTTTCAGTTTAACTTCTGATGTTGGCAGGCGATGAAAGGCTAATTACCTAAGGAAAGAGCTCTCGTTATGAAAGGGTTAATGGACACACCTTATAATAAGTCCGGAATATCTCCCCTTAGCTTAACAATATCGGCTATAAGTAGAGAAAAATAAATACATAAATAAATAAATTGATTAATTAATGATAATTGGAATTAGCCTAAACAGGCCTTGGTTCCTTCTTCCTTGCATTATATATTCCTTCTTCCTTGCATTATATATATATATATATATATATATATATATATATATATATATATATATATATATATATATATATATATATATATATATATATATATATATATATATATATATATATATATATATATATTATTGTGTCCGATTCTGGGCAATGGCTTCAGGGCCTCTATCTCGGGGGCAGTAGCCTATCCCAAGGTCCAGTAGTCCTCCTACACCTTCACATGTCACCACTTCGGCGCTAACACCCACCGTCCATATTGAATACACACTAGGGCTGTCTCATACAGGACTGGTGTATTGGTATTAGCGGGGGTATTTTTACGACATGTCGGAGGGTCATCTGGTAGATCAGGAAAGTCTGCATTATGAAATTCAATATATCACAATTAATTACAATTAGTCAGGAATCTAGATCAGATGATAATGATAATGATGATGATGATGATGGTAATGTAACACTTATGATGATGATGCCGTATATGATGACGGCAGAAACATATTCGTGACACAGGTATGGTAATAGATGTGGCTGTGTGTGTGTGTGTGTGTGTGTGTGTGTGTGTGGTATTACCGAGTCAATTCTATCACCCTGTACTATCTAAACATACTAGAACATGAACAACATGAGCGTTGGTAGAAGGACACTTTAATATCAGTTCAACTTCCTCCAGTTCAATGACGCTTTTTCTCCCCTAGCTTCTTCATGCTAAATTCAGAGATTTATCCAGATACAATAAAAAAAAAAATTACCTCTCTCAACGATAAGTTAGATCAATGATACATTTAACCCGTCTAGTAAAAAAAAAAAAAAAAGGAAAAATAAATCTCCCATTTCCTAAATAAAATAGTATAATCCTCCACTAGCCCATCCAGTAAAAAAAAAAAAAAAAAAAAGGAAGGGGGAAAAAAGGGAAAGGAAAAGGAGAATGAAAAACAAATCTCTCTCTGCGTAAATAAAAGGGTATAATCTTTTCATTCCAGTTGTCTATTTTTAATTTTATTCCTGCTCACTCTCCCGAGAATTTTAATTGAGTTTCGAGTGACTGCTTTTTTTTTTTTTTAAAGATGAACAGAGGAGGGAAAAGCAAATAAAAAAAAAAATCCATACAAAAAGTTCATCCTAAGGATGGGATTCTCGTCGGGTAAGGAAGTTCCCTAACACCCCTTCCATAACAATCAATTTTTGGATACGGCTGGCCATTATCGTTTTGTACGTTATTTAAGCCGAGTATGGAGATATTGGAAGGACTTACGTAACACAGAAGATAGTAAGGTGTAAGAAAAAAATCGCTTAGGAAAAAGTGTTAGGGAGCTTCCTCAACCGGCGAGAATACCGGCCTAAAGCTGAGTAAACTCGTCTCTAGGCAGGAAAAACAACTCAGTATGAAACACCAACAAACTGAAGGGCTTACGTGTATCAAAATTGAAAAAAGGAAAGAAAATAGTCCTGGAGCTTGTAGAGTTCAAGAAATGGTCTAAGGAAATTAAGGAAAAAGAAAAACGAAAATGGTGTCCTAAAGCTGATAGAGTTCATGGAAGTCTTCGGTAAAAAAAAAAAAAAAAAAAAGCTAGAAGCCCCCCTCAAATGAGGACTCACACCTGCCGTGAGCCGATACATATCTAGCGCGGCTGGGAATATGACCTTGACCTTGACCCACTTTCACCAGTTACGAACTCACAGATTTTCATCCCTACTACCTGTACACTCCTGTAAAATTTTGTGATGATATCTTGAGCGGTTGCGAAGTTATCGTGGTAACAGACACACAGACCTTGACCTATTTTCACCAATTACGAACTCGTGATCGCTTTTTTTTTCCCCTACTATACACCTGTAAAATTTTGTGATGATATCTTGAGCGGTCGCTAAGTTATTGTGCACACACACACACACACACACACACACACACACACACACACACACACACACACACACAAATTGAAAACAATATCAGCTTCGTTATCGCGGCTGGTAAAAAAGAAAATGGCGTCCTACAGATGATAGAGTTAAAGAAATGGTCTTCGATCAGTTAAAAGAAAAAAAAAGGAGGGGGAAAAATGGAATCCCCGAGCTGACTGAGTTTAAGGAACGGTTTTAGGTCAATCATCCAGGACCCAATTTTCTCTCTGACCCATGATTTCCCCAGAGGTCACATATCCCTCCGTCAAGCCAATCTGTTCACGTACATCCACTTATTCCATATTGATCCCTATATCCCTTTTACTCTAAGTTGGCTTAAAATTGCCATCTGCATCTTGATTATCGAGTTATAGCAAAGGACTAACACCAGAACTCCATGCTAGTCGCGAAGAAGTGCTATGAAAGGGATATACTATCACAGTATTGTCTTATTCTTATTGAGTTACGTGAGCTAAACACCAACTGGTCACTTTTCAGGCCAAGTTTAGACAAATACACTATAGCAATATCCGTCCATCGATAAACTCTCATTTGGATTCTGGGGAGGTCAGGCTGCGTTTTGGCGATTTAGTTTAATACCTAATCATTATTTTCTCTCTCTCTCTCTCTCTCTCTCTCTCTCTCTCTCTCTCTCTCATAATGGACGGGTGTTTGAGACGCCTTTGTGTGGTGGCACTGATATAGTCAGGCGGATCCACTACCTGGTTATGCAAACGTCCCTCAAGTACTTCCTTATCCAATGAAAGGAGGCTAATGGACTGTTGGAGATGGGCAACTTCTGCCTGCAGTCCACTGGGTTCACCTGTTAGGTGAACCTGGGGCTACAGTTATTCAGTTTAACACCAACACAAATTCCATGGGTAAAATCTGTGTGTGTGTGTGTGTGTGTGTGTGTGTGTTGCATATTTTACCTTAACCTTCTTTTCCATGTTAACTGCATTCTTTTAACACGGAAATAGAATCCACTGATGGTATAAATGTGAGCATTGTGTCATAAACAAATAAATGGATGAATAAATAAATAGATACACAAATATGGAAATAGATTAATACTTAAACAAGTAAATAAAATAAATACTAATACTAATACTAATACTAATGCTAATAATAATAACAATAATAATAATAATAATAATAATAATAATAATGATAATATAAAAAATAATAAATTAATAATAATAATAATAATAATAATAATAATAATAACAGTAAAGAACTGATAGAAAATATCCTAAGGTCAAAAGAATAATGAACGAGGTACAGTCGGCATCAAAAGTCCTACCGCCTCTCAGTCCACAAACTTCGAAAATCAGAGTGGTTATTCTGCAGCAAGCGAGACAGATGACACTGATTTATAGCTAAACTAGAAAGAGTTCAGAGAACACATTCCTCTGCCAATGCTATTTAAAAGTGATCCGGATCCGGATCCGTGGATATAGGATCCGGATTCAGATCCGAATCCTCCCCCAAATTTAATCAATTCTTTCTTGGTCCATGCCCCCACTTTTCCACAAAATTTCATTGAAAATCATTCAGAACTTTTGGAGATATTGTGCGGGATACTCCGGATCCGGATCTGGGCAAAAATTTAATAATTTCTTTTTGAACCATGGCCCACCCTTCCATAAAATTTCATCAAATCCGTTCATAACTTTTTGAGTAATCCTGATAACAGACAAACAAACAGATAAACAAACCAATGGGCAGTAAAACATAACCTCCTTGGAGGAGGTAATAAAGTCATCAGTGTCAGTTGTTACGGATTCACCACACGGATTATCAAAGTCCGAGAAAAGAAAAAAAAAAAAAACAGGAAAGGCCACAGGACTTTTGACAGTGACAGTTCAGTTACGGACAATATTATCCTTCCATTTCCCTGCGATGAATAATGAGACAGCGAACAATGAACTTCGAAACACTGTGCAGTCTCCGGAACCCAACAAAACTTTTCAGAATATCACGTATAAATATCATGTTTATTTGACTGAAAATGAATGGTATTAAGGTCTATTTACGGACATTAGTCTCGATTTTTCTGTATTTTCTTCACCACAACGAAAATTTCACCTTTGCCTGACCTTCAACACTTCCATTAAGTTTGGCCTAAACTGAATCGGAAGTATTTTCGGCTGACCTTACCCTCTTCTAATGACCTTTGATTACTCATCTGTGGCTGAACGTAAGCCATTCATTTATGTTTAAGATCGAATAACAAGGCTTTGATTCAAAGGGCCGAGACTTTGACCTTGCTTTGTGTCTTTTGCCTTTGGCCAATTTTATTAAAGACGGAACCACTTCACCTTTTCCTGACCCTCATCCCTTCAGCTATGATTGATCTACATTGGACCACAATTAAAGAAGTTGACCTTGTCTCATTCTATGACCTGTGACCTGTTTTCGGCCAGTATCTTTGAAGGAGAACAAAGCTCAATAGCGGAAAAAAAAAAAAAAAAAAAAAAAAAGGTTATGGGTTATGCCTTTTCAGAGCTGGGCCGTCTGAAAAAAGAAACAAGAATGTGGAGACATTTGAGGGTTTTGGCCGACCCTGCTTCAGCATTTTAGTATTATATTCAACTACTTAGAGGGTTGTTTTAGATACAGAAACTCTCGAGGATCAAGGCTAGATGTCTATCAAGTTTTAAAAATCTCTGTGTCTGGGAGTTATGACAGATTTTGTTCAATTAAATGGGCGTTCCAGAACCATTTCTACATAGTGTGGCTATCGACACCATGATAACTGTTGGTTACATCATTAGAAGCAAGGCTGTTTTCACTCTCACCATCACTCTATATTTAATGATGATAAATTTTCCATTACTGCACTGATATTTCAACTTGTCATTTAACAAGAGAACTCAATAAAAGTTGATTAAATCTACCACACTGACGAAGCTTGTACAGTGCAGGACGCATTAAAATATGGTGTTTATGTACGGTTGAACATGTCAAAGTTCAAATCGTAAGGAAAATGAGTTCAAGAAGCCAGAGAGCTTTGACTATAAAAATATCTGTTCATTTATTTTTCCAGTGCCTACTACAACCGGAGGAGGAGCAGGACCCATGTCAGGAGCCTCATCATCTGACACCACGGCAGCTCCACCAGCAACCACTGAACTATCACAACCACCACAACAACCACACCCTCCACAACTACTACTGTGCCAATGACGTACGACAAGAGGGTCGAGAATCACAACTCTTGCTCAGCTGATCGTGGCATGTCTGTTGTGTCCCTCACACCTTGTGAGCAAGTCTTCAGTGACATTGACTGGATTGTGTGCACGTGGCCTATCGAGGGAAGCACGAATTTTGAGGCAAAGGGAAATGAAGAGCTGAAATCCATGGAACCTGAGAGCACGGCCGAATGCAGCCACAACAGTGCAGTAGCTGGGATCAGAGGATACAATAATATGAAAGTCGACATGTCTTACGACTAAGAGGACAAAGCATGGGACAGCTCTCTTTGCATGTTCATAGTGTGCCAACCGCCGACGACCTGGAAGACGAGTGACTGTGAGGTGGTGAATCGGACAAGCAGTGTGCCCTGGAGTGGATGGGAGTCCATCGCGGGTGAAGCAACCAGCTGGACTGACTGGTTCCTGTGCTCTGAAGACTACATTGCGGTGCCTATCACTCGGGCACCACGTCATGGAGAGAGGGGCATCTCCTCCATGAAGTGCTGCAAGGTAACACCACCACCGATATGATTCATTCGTCACCTGAAGCTGATTAGTACAGTGAACAAAAAAGTATCGCACACATGGGGTACAATGGATATGAAAATGAGAGGGTTTTGTAAGACACACATGAATCTATTAACCTAGTGCCTTAAAAAACACAGCACCTAGAATGTGAACTTTTTTGCGATTTTGAGTCCAAATCATTACCAAGGATAATATTTGCACTTACAGTCACAGAGTACTCTACATATCACGATGATTCGTCCGTGTTACAGGCTGATACGTGCGGTAAGGTGTGCGATACTTTTTTTGTTAATTGTACCTCCAGTTTGATGAAGTATCTCCTATACTTTTCTTGTTGCTGGAAGGGTTAGAGGTAGTTTTAATTATCTCGTTGAATTAGTGTCATAGTATATTGATTTATACTTGATCCCTCCAGAAGATTTTATTAATTTTGAAAGGAGAATTTCGTAGCTAAAACGAAGATTCGAATCCCCCTTCCCATTTTTTTTTTTTCAACAGATGAAAGGAGGAAGTAAAATAATTAAGTAAAAAAAAAATTTATTCACCAGATTACAGGTGTACTCTGTTCATAAAAAAATCTGTAACAGTTGGATATAGACTGCTGTTGGTTGAAGTTTGGGGGAAACAAGTCTGGGGAGGCGATTTCCAAAGAGAAGCAGTTCGGGGAACAAATGAATTCTGAGAGGCAAAAGTTCCGCAATATTGAATTGTGACAGTCCAGTCAAGAGTGCTATCAGATGCCCGTGTGGGAAGGGGAAAGGCGTGGAGAGGTGGCACAATGGATACAACTTCGTCAGAGCATTTGCTATTAAAGTATCTGTAAAATAATGCAAGGAAGGCAACATTCCGTCTTACTTGTAGGGGAGGTAGTTCATTTGTAACTGCAGGGTTATTAATAACTTTTACATCTTTATTCTGAATTTTGTCCAGTTGTATTAGTGCAACCTCTCCACATCCACTCCACAAGGGTGAGCAATATTCCAGCTGAGTGCGCACATGACTCTTGCAAATTATAGTGGGTCTAGCAAGTGATCTAAAATGAAAGGTCCAGTTGAGGGGTATTGTTTAGCGAAACAGACACTTTCAGTACTTTTAGAGATAGGAATATTGGTTGCATTGAAGGTAATATAGGAGTTAGGCAATACCTGTCTAGTAGTAAATTTGATATATTTGTTTTTTCTAGCAGTAAATGAGACAATGTTACTTTGTCCCAAGTCAGTGATCTTGAATAAGTGTTAATTTATGGAGACTGCTGTGATGAGTTGGGAGTTAGAGATATCAAACTTCGTGAATGGATGTCTAAGTGTGAAGGAACTGTGAAGTGTTTAGTCATCAACATAATGAATGGGATTATGGGTTATGGACAAGAGGTAATTAATATGGAAGAAGGACAGGGTTGGAATCATGACTGATCCTTGTGGCGAGCCGGCATTAACTGAGTGGAAATTGGAATATACATTATTTACCCTTACTCTAACCTTTCTGTTGCTGAGATATGAGGAAATCAGTTGGACAAAAAATGATAGGCCGCAGCAAGGGAGTTTGGATAGCAGGGAACGGTGCTACAGTCTGTCAAAAGCTTTTGAAATATCAAAGGCCACTGCATGGGTTGGTTAACTGACTGATGGATAATGTGAGTCAAGAGACTGAGTATATCAACAGTCGATCTTTCCTGGAAAATGTCCCTAATAAAATTGTTGGATTCAAGATATTTATCAATGTGCTTGTTAATGATAATCTCAAATACTTTCCCAAGAGAAGCCGTCATCGCTATTGGTCTGTAAACAGAGGGGTCAGAGGAACTTCCTTTCTTCGGATTTGGGTAGACATTGGCTTCTTTCTAAGAAATAGGGAATGAAAAAGAACGGATGCATAGTCAGAATAATTTAGCTAGAACAGAAGCAAGTTCTGGGGAACACTTTTTCAAAACGATTGAAGGAATTCCATCTCGACCTGGAGATTGTTGGTTGATAAATCGTCTGGGATGGATTTTACGTATATAATCTGTATCTTAAGTGAACCAATTTCTGGAAAGTCGAGTTCTTGTACAGGGACATTCTGGCTGACTTCATCTATGGTAGAATTTCTAGCAAACATACTAGAAAGGATGTTTGCTTTTCCAAATGGGTCATCTATAGTGTTACCATCTGAAAATATTAGTGGGGGAATGGGTGATGAGTTGTTGAAGTTATTATTGAAAAAAACTCAGATTTGACAGGAACATTCTAATGTCATTAGGATTATTTAATAGTTTCGATGCTTGGTTGTGAAGAACGTTTGATTTAGCGAGATTTATTACTGCTTTTGCATGGTTTCCAGGACTTGTTATTTGACTGGGCGATTCACATGGTTTCTATCTTAAGTAAAAGTTGTATGCTAATTACTTTTGGGTCGTTGTTCTGGCACAATTACTGTTGTACGATTTTGGGGAGTCCAATCTTTTAGTAAATTGTTGACTGGGTATGAATAATTCCATACCAGCTTGTATTAAGTCCTAAATGTGGGACTGGGTAGAATTGATGTCAGTGGAGAAGAAAGACTGCCATGGAGTATCAGCAAGATGATTTCTAAATCTCATCCAGTCTGCCCTATCGAAGTGCTATCTGGTCACCCTGACTGGTTCAGAACGGGGAGGTTTGGGGGAATAATGAGGCTTTGATGAGACTGTGGTCGGATGCTCCAAGTGGTGACAGTACCTGTATCCTGTATTGATCTGGGTTATTTATCAAGAATAGGTCCAAGGGATAGGCACTATGGTCAGGATTATCTGGTATTCTGGTCGGTTCAGTTGAGTGAGATTAAACGACTCTGGAAACAGTTCGCACTCTAGACCAGTGCCATCAGTCCTGGAAGAATGCAATAACCATTCTACATTATGGACGTTAAAATCACCCTACAAGGTAATTTCGGTATTAAGAAGTTTTAGGTTCGTTAACTTTGGTGATATGGAGTCAAATATGCTGGGTTCTGATGAGGCATTGGGGAGCATTAAACTGTACGGGTATATTTCGTTATATTAAGGTAATTTTTGCATAATGAGTGCTTAGTATTAGTAGAAGTGAAGATGATGACTGTGATAATTGCATTTCTGATATAATATAGCAATAAGTGCCACCCTTGTTTAAAGTTAGTGATGAGACAGTAAGCAGGAACACTATACGGGTGTTAAGTCTGTTGAGGGAGAGATTTGGATTTCTGTGAGGAGCTAGAGGGGCTAGAGATGCAAGTAAGAAGTGAACAGAATTTACACTGGTACTGAGACCGCGGGTGTTGGTAAAATATAAGGCTCTACCCGAACTTCTACGCTGAAGTGCATGAATTTTGTCGGCGAAAACTCTCTCCTAGGCTGAATAAAATCGTCTGGAAATAACGATAATGAAATAAACAAATCATCGGACTGAAGAGGTTATCTCCCTCACTACTCACACTACTACAGGTCCGTCCTTGACTGAATGATATCGAGCAACAGTGAGAATGTAAGAAAAAAAAAAGTAAGTCCTCAGGCAAAGGAGTTTAGACACAATTCAGAATACTGCTCCCTTTGGTTCATGGATCTGATTAACCTTATTATTATCCAGTGGTAAGATTACTTTAGTTTTTTTTTTTTTTTATATACCTCCACACAGTTTTATTAATCTTGGAATGGACTATACTACCTGGAAATATCTAATTGATATAGCCTATTGGAAAGATTAAAATAGATTAGATTAGATATAGCCTATTAGAAGAATTAGATAAGATTAGATACAGCCTATTGGAAAGATTAGATTAGATTAGATTAGATATAGCCTATTGGAAGGATTAATTTAAATTAGATTAGATACTGAATAGCCTATTGGAAGGATTAGATTAAATTAGATATAGCCTATTGGAAGGATTAGATTAGATTAGATATAGCCTACTGGAAAGATTAGATCACATATAGCCTATTCGAAGGATTAGATTAGATTAGATACAGCTTATTGGAAGGATTATATGAGATTAGAGCCGATTGGAAGGATTAGATTAGACTAGATATAGCCTTTGCTGAATAAAACCGTCTGATGAAAAAAAAAAAAAACAATTTACAAGTAAAGAGGTATTCTAGTTAAAGCAGATAATGGAGAGTAACTTAAAGGACAAGGAACAAAAGAGAGGAGGAACTAAAGAGAGGAGAAATTATAGAGAGGAGGAAATAAAGAGAGGAGGAAATAAAGAGCGGAGGAACTAAAGTGAGGAGGAAATAAAAAGAGGAGGAACTAAAGAGAGGAGGAACAATAGAGAGAAGGAACAAAAGAGAGGAGGAAGCTAAGAGTGAAGGAACTAGTGTGAGGTGGAATTAAAGAGAGAAGAAACTGAAGAGAGGATAATTAAAGAGGAGGAACTAAAGATTGGATGAATTAAGAAGGAACTAAAGAGAGGATGAATTAAAGAGAAGTCACTAACGAGAGGATGAATGAAAGAGGAGAAATTAAAGAGATGAGGAACTAAAGAGAGGAGGAACTAAAGAGAGAAGGTACTAAAGAGAGAGGACGAACTAAAGAAAGGTGAAACTAAAGAGAAGAGGAACTAAAGAGATGGGAAACTAAAGAAGTGCCAGTCCAACAAATATAGATACAAAGCTGACAGTAACAAGAGGGTAAATTACTTCTGTCTTCCACCTCAGCTCCAAAAGGGGTGGCCATGAATAAACAGCCTCCATGTCACCCTATTTGTTCTTTGTCATCAAGCTGCCCTACCTCCATCTTACATCGTTCTCTTTTATATACAGTACTTCTTCATCCAGTCCCTCCGACTCATCTTCGATCTCTTCCTTCCCCCGACCTCTCTCTCTCTCTCTCTCTCTCTCTCTCTCTCTCACACACACACACACACATCACTTTTATTCATACAAGTATACTTCTCCCTCCCGTCCCTCTACTTTATTTTTGTTCTGCCCCCCCCCCCGTCTCTCTCTTTCTTTCTCTCTCTCTCTCTCTCTCTCTCTCTCTCTCTCTCTCCTAGCCAGTAAATTTAACACCTTCCAGTACATCCACGTCAACAACACAACGTATCAATATAAATGAAATCAAACGGAGCTTTAGCATCGTCCCTTCCACAGTTCCAGACATTTTCCAGATTAGGATGTGAGACTGAGATCGACACACAGAGGCCTGAAGATAATTAAATACTATTGACATAAATAAGAATCGTATGATTCCGGCAATTAAAGATTTGCTGTAGATGGAGATGTGAGGATGATAGTTAGTTATAGGGCTAAATATGTACTATAATTACGAAAAGGACGATATGTAACATTATCTTTAAAACAATTATAGATTTAGTAATGATGGCACAATGAATTAAGGGGCTATAACTGGATAGATTAAAAATTGCCTAAAAAGAATTGTAGTTATTTTTTCTAATAACTGGGTTGCTCTAGAGGGGGAAAGTAAGGCTAACAGTGAATTAAAGTAAATGAAATAAGGAGCTTTAGGACATTAATACTCAGTTATAGATTTGATGTGAAATTAATATAGCAGAAAAAGGTAAAAATACTGCAATATATTTAAGGTAGTGATAAGTTGGTGTATGATATAAAAAACAACATAACAGGGTTTCTCGTGAAGTGAGGCTGATGAATCTTTGTGGAGGGAAATATAATGGTATGTAAATGAAATGAGAAAGAACCGACATGTTACTTTTCTAGCAGTGTAGGATTACTGTGTATGTGAAATTGAGTGAAATAAAGAGCTTACTCTAATGAACCTATGCATATTAATCTATCTTTTTATGTGGTTATCTATCTGCTTATCTATCTGTACCAGTTTATCTCTATCTATCCATCTATCTATCTATCTCTCCCTCTATCGCTCTGTCTATCTAGCTAGCTATCTGTCTGTAGCGATCGATTCATGGGTCAGCTTGTGTGTGTGTCTATTTGTCTATCTATCATCTATATATTTATCTATGAGGTACCCTATCCCCCACTAGGGCAGTGAAGTCATCGTATGTGTTATGTATTATGTATGGTTGGTTCACAAAAGCCCGTATTCTCGTCGGTTAAGGAAGTTCCCTAGCACCTCTTCCTTAGCGATTTATTTTTGGATATGGCTGGTTCATATTAATCTCTGTGCTATTTATCCTGAATATGGTGGATTTTGCACAGTTTAAATGGCACAGAAGAGGATAGTAAGGAATATTAAGCAAAATAAATCGCTTAGGAAGTGGTGTTAGGGAGCTTAAGAGAGACATTTCCAACAGCTTAGAAAACTCGTCTGACACTAGCCGGAATAAGATTTTAGGCTCGTTGGTAAGGAGGCTCAGTAATGCCTCTTCCTTAGCGATTTATTTATTTATTTTTTATTTGATTGGTTCCTATCCTTTTGTACGTTATTCATGCAGAGCATGGCAAAATTTGAAAGATTTATGTAATACAGAGTGGGAGCGTAAGGTGTGATATTCAAAATAAACAGCTTAGGTAAAGGTGTTAGGGACTATCCTTAACCGACAAGTATACGTGCCCTAGGGTCTCTCCAACCCTGGGAGGATCAACCATTGTTAATAATGGTCTCAAACAGGATTAATGAAATTATCTGGAAGTACTTGAAATTAATCCAAGATGGCGTCACTGCATTGTTAATTACTGTACCTGTATTTCTCTAATAATGAAGATAGGCTACGGCATTTTTTATATTTGTCAGTCAATACTGTGTTATCTACCTATATACTCGTACTTATTTATTACTCTATTTATCCATCTACGGTATTTTTATTTTAAACCTAAATCTGTTAATATTGGTTCATTTATCTATTTATCCATCTATGTATCCATCTACTTATCTATCTATCTACCTGTCCATCTATCTAACTATCTACCTGTAGTGTGTCCAGAGGCTATTCGCATCAACTTATGAACAAGAAGGTGAATCTTAGACAAAATCTGAATGAAAAGGAAAAAAAAAATGTCCTGTCAATATTCCGAACCATTACGGAATTAGTTACTGATGACCTGATTGGCGAAAATGGTCTCGTTCATAATTAACACGTAAGGTCATCAATACCTGTAACTCCGAAACGGCTGAGAATTGGACCCACGTTGGTATAATATATTTTCTTATCCCCAATCAGCCATAGAATCATCCACTTAAGTTATTGTGTCAAGTCCCAAGACAACCTTGTACATTAAATCTCTTCCTTACAATGATGTCCTTATTTAGTGGGTTCTTGTTGCCTCCACACGATGCTGCTCAGGGAAGGGACACTAAAGCAAACTTACGATCGATTCTGTGTCGTAACTTATGCTTGAATTTACAGGAGAGACAAGGAAAGGAGAAGGCCATGTCTTTCCACGCCTCCTGTTCCTCCTACAAAAAGCAAATCTTACCTACGAGAGAAGAGTTATCGTAAGTTATATCTGTACAGTGCAGGGGGAAAAAAAAAACGAGGAGAATGTGTAATATTCCATGTCTCTAGCTCTTCCTGCGGAAAGAAATGTTAGTTACGACAAGGCTTCGATCGTGTGTTAGGGAAATCTCACCCCATGTTAGAAAAATCCGCCAGTGACGGTTATCTCTATCTCCATTCGAGGCAGTTTTTCCAAAGTTAAAATTAAATGTCTGGAGAAAGTAAGAATAGGGTAAACTAAGGGGGAAGTATTTACGAGCCATCTCATGCCATTTCCTCCAGTTCACTTCTTAAATGTAAATACAGTACATGTGCTCTCGCTTTCATAAGCAAGAAATATACATTAAGTAGTCGTGTCATCTACATCAGTCTTCACCCTCGTTTGATGTGGAATTCACTTACTACACGCTGTTCAATCTAACGGTCTATAATTTGCATCTCTTCATCTTGAATATTCACTCCACTCACTCGATGTAGTGCTGCTCTCAGGTGTCTGCCCTTTCCTCTCCTCCATCCTTCTTTCCTTTCGTCCTCTCCTGTTTTTCTTTCCTTCATTCTTTCCTCGTCCTTCTGCCTGTGGGTGACTTTACGCTCCCTCTTCTGTCTTTCTTTCCTTCATTCTTTCCTCTTCCTTCTGCCTCTGGATGACTCTACACTGAGTGACAAGCCAAATGGTTTCCTGTACACCAGGAAATCATTTACTAAGCTGGGTGGTAACCATATAACCAATATAGGCGCCTGGTGGTTTAGTGGGTAATTATGGCGCTCCAATTGGATTGAGCGGTGAAAGTTTATATCCAAGGGATGGTTGGGATTTATTGCTCATGTAATGCCACTCAGAGTAGTTGAGTGAGGCTGGTCACTCTCATCTTAAATGTTAGGACCACCTTGCCTAACCTCGGGCTCCTGCGCTCCTCATGGTGCAACGTAGGATTGGATGATGGATGGATGGATGATACAATAGATTAACGCTAGAATAAAATGCTGGTCACAAAGAAGTGCTTTGGCAAAGATGAAGACCCGTAGCATTGCCCTCTTCTTCATCCACTGAACTACGTAAAATAAACTACATCATCATCATCATCATCATCATCATCCGGACCTCCTTTCCCAAACAAGGGCTGGGTGAGGAGTAGCAATGTCCAGACAGCACAAACTTGCCCAATCCAAATAGGCCACACTTCTATTCACTCACCATTCAAGCCCCCGGAATCCTGGCTCTACCGGATACGCTAAAACATTCACCACATTCTGCAGCTTCACACAAACGTATCCGATTGAATCAATCCGGACGTTGCCATGCTCACAAGGGGTGCCAGAATCCCTGATCATGCACTTCTCCTCACAAAATTCATCCAGCCAGCTCGATATCTTGTCAGTTCCCTAGCCTTACCGACATCCAAACCCCTCTTCCTCACACACTCATCCACCATATCTCTCCACCTTCTTTTTGGCCTACCTCGCCTCCTCCCTCTTTCAAATTCACTCAGGTATACCTTTTTTACCACTCTATTGTTATCCATTCTTTCCACATGACCATACCATCTCAGGACACTCCTTCGATTCTGGTGTCCACCGACTTCCTCACTCCACACCTTTCACGAATCAGATTATTTCGTATCCTATCCACCCTCTGTACTCCATATATATTCCTCAGCAGTCCCATTTCTACTGCTCTTACTCTTGACTTTTCATTTTCATGCCACAGCATAGTCTCACACCTATATGTTAGAGTTGATACTACCACTCCCTCATGCAAGCCTCGTGCAGCTGCAACACTCAAGCCTCTGTTTCTTATCAAGGCCTTCATTGCACCGCCACTTTTCTTCCTTGTGTCATTCTACTTTCTACTTCTTATGCACATTTTCCTCTCTTTTCTATCACTGTACCCAAGTATTTGAACTCTCTCACCAATTCGTCTTTCTCCATTCACTGTGACATCACAATGGGAGTCCCCTTCTCTCTCAATAACCATCACTCTACTCTTCTCTACATTTACTTTCAAGGCACGACGCTCACAGACATCAGCAAAACTCTGCACTAGCCTACCAAGTTCTTGTCCGGTACTTGCAAGCAGTACTGCATCATCAGCATACAACAAATTTAAGATATTCCATCCATCACCACTCATTACCAACGCAGTCCCTCTCTCCATTACTCGTGTTTTTACTTCTCTCATCACCCCATCCATATATATATATATATATATATATATATATATATATATATATATATATATATATATATATATATATATATATATATATATATATATATTGAATAAACATGGGGACATCACACAACCTTGTCACACGCCCACACCGATCGTGAACCACTCACTTAGATGCCCATTAACCCTTACACATGCTTCGCTAGTATCATCAAAACTCTTGACAGCCCCTAACAGCTTACCATCTTTTTTTTTTTTTTTTTTTTTTTTTATGTGTCCGACTTCTGGGCATAGGCTTCACAGCCTGCTCTCAAGGCCCAGTAGTCCTCCTACATACCATACACCTCTCTGCATGTCACCACTTCGGCGCTAACACCCACCGTCCATATTGAATACATGCTAGGGCTGTCTCATACAGGACTGGTGTATTGGTATTAGCGGGGGTACTTTTATGACATGTCGGCGGGTTATCTGGTAGATCAGGAAAGTCTGCTTGAAATTCAAATCCTTAAACTGTTCCCTGCTCCAGCCGGGATTCGAACCTGGGTCCATCAGGACTGCAGGCCGCCTCTCTACCGATTCAGCCACCGCCTCCCCCATGTGCAAAACTCTCCGCATGTGCAATCCCTCTCTGTCTACTTTGTCGTATGCTTTTTCCAGATCCATGAATGTCATAAACACCTTATGGTCCTTCTCACAAGCCTTCTATGCTACCTGTTTCACTGCAAATACTTGATCCACACATCCTTTGCCACTCCTAAAGCCACCCTGTTCATCACTCACTAGGACTTCTGATATCTCTCTTACTTTCTCTATAATAATTCTTCCATATACGTTCTCTACCACACTCAATAAACTTATGCCACGATAATTCTTGCACTCACTTCCCTCACCTTAATTTTTGTACAGGGGTACAAAAACTCTAGGCCAATATACTGTAAAGTGAAAATAGAATACCTGGTTTACTAATTTTCACTGCATCAGGTAAAAGTAGAAAAGTAGAAATAAGTAGAATAAAGTAGAAAATTTAAACATGCCAAAAGCAGTGAGTATTAGAATAGATAACAGACCACATGTGTACCCTTATTTATGAACACGACAGTACACTAGAGGATCAAATGTTATGTGCCACTCCTAGGCAAAATATGAATCAACAGAATAAGGGCCAGGAATATGATACCTCCTCCTCCTCCTCCTCCTCCTCCTTCTTCATTACTTCCTCTTCTTCCACCTCAACACCTCGCAGCCACCTTCACCCTAAGCTCCATTTTTCTAGTTTCATTTAGTTTATTTGTGGGTGAGACAGGACATAACAAACCATCAGCGAACATTTTTGTATTTGTAACGCGGATGAAAAAGAATCACAGAACAAACAGGCTAGAGGGAAAGTTCAATGCATTCCGTAATGTAGCCAAATAGAACATGTAACGCTGTAGACATGGTTGTTTGAGCGCATGATGGTTCTTGGCCCGTCATTAATAGCTGCACACACACACACACACACACACACACACACACACACACACACACACACACACACACACACACACACACACACACACACACACACACACACACACACACACACACACACACACACACACACACGTACAGGGTTGTCTATATATTACGTCCCTTGCCAATTCTCGTGTATTGTGGGGACAGGTAATTGGATGAAGGAAATAATGCAGGGTAGACATTAATAACACCGACAGCCGTCCCAGCAACACACGAGAACTCACCAGCTACGAGATATGGAGGGAGAAATTTATTAACCACCCTGTGTTTTTCTTTTTTCTTTTTTTTTTTTCATCTATTTATTATTTTTTCTTTGCATTTACTTCATTTTATTATTTCTGCTTCCATTATTCTTGGCTGAAACAGGCTACGAGTGAGTGGGATTTGGATGCGTTATGTCTATAGGCTGTTAGTGTCCATTAGCTGACCGGCAACAACTAGGCTTCTTTTGTTCCTGGAGAAATATTTGACTGATTCCCTCACCACAACAGCACCACCTGGATCCACCACCATTCATCACCATCCTACCATTTCTCACCTCACTCTACTCCGCCGTTGAGAGCAAAAGGTTAATGATGATGATGAAAATAACGATAATAATGATAATAATGATTATAATGAAATTAAATAATAATAATAACAATAATAATAATAATAATAATAATAATAATGATAATAGTATCCACCCATCCATCATCCAATCCTATATTGCCCCATGAGAAACGTAGGAGCCCCGGGGCTAGGCAGTTGGTCCCGACATTTAAGATGAGAGTGACCAGCCTCACTCATCCCTGAGCGGTATTATATGAGCAATCAACCCCAACCATCCCTTGGATATAAACCTTCACCGGCTCAATCCGATTGGAGTGCAGTAATTACCCACTAAAACCACCAGGTGCCAAAATCTAGTTATATGGTTACCACCCAGCGTAGTAAATGCTTTCCTGGTGTACAGGAAACCATTTGGCTTGTCACTCAATGTAGAGTCACCCACCGGCTGAAGGAAGAGGAAAGAATGAAGGAAAGAAAGACAGAAGAGGGAATGTAAAGTTACCCGTAGGCAGAAGGACAAGGAAAGAATGAAGGAAAGAAAGACAGAAGAGAATGGAAGGAAAGAAGGATGGAGAGGAAAGGGCAGACACCCGAGAGCAGCACTACATCGAGTGAGTGGATGGTGAGCGCCCCCACCTACCACAATATAATGTTTGAAATACTACTACTACTACTACTACTGCTACTAATGATAATAATAATAATCTATCTATCTATCTATTGCCTGATGCCATAATCCCGTTAGGGGTGGCCATTTGACTCTGAGTTATTTGTTTTACAGGAAGGGGCACTAACCCTCCACCAACCCACTTGATGACACGTAGGGAGCACGTAATTGTTTGGTTATATGGTTACCACCCAGCGTTGTAAATGGTTTCTTGGCTTACAGGAAACCATTAGGCTTGTCACTCAATGTAAAGCCACCTGTAAAGGAAAGAAAAACAATAAGAAGTGAGAGGAAAGATGGGAGAAACAGGAAGAGAGGAGGGCAGGCACAGAAAAAGAATGATAAAGGCTGAGGAAGAAGTAGGCAGCACTACATCAAGTGAGTGGATGATGGTCTTTGGATAGCGATGATGTCGATGATAATGATAATGACAGAAACATAGAATCTCACTCGACGTACTATAGACATTTAACAGAAATTTCAGCAATTCAAATATTTCTCTTACTGTTTAATGCTTGAAATTTCAATAACACAGTGGGTACAGTTATGAATTAATGGGCGTACACACTGACACTGAGAACTGCAGTTGATCAGAAGGCAGCTGCTACAATGCAACTGCAACATTATCTATTTTGTTGTGTCCTACGAACTTTTTGACGATTTTACTTGGCTCAGAAAATCCAAAGGAGCAAATCTATTTATCTATCGATCTATTAGCTAGTTTTATCCTTGAACGACAATTTACGAACTTCATTTCTTATTTTTTGCTGACCACAGAAGATTCTGTTCACATCATGGGAACAAGCCGCAACCAAGGAAATCTTTATATATTCATTTATATATTCATTTTTCATCTGAAGGGTTCTTAAAAGGGACTCACTCACTCCCCCTTCTCCTTCTTTCACGCCACTCACCTCGCCTCTTAACCCCTTCAATCCGAGGACGTTTTTCTCAACTATATTTTTCCTGCCCCTGGACGGGTGTTGAGGGACGCCTTCTAGTGGTGGCACAGGAATAAGTGGATGGGGGAGCTACCTGCTTATACAAATGCAGATCAACCCCTCTCTATCCTTCCGAAAGGGAGATGGTGGACTGCAGAAGGACAAATTTGGTCTACAGTTTTCAGGGTTCACGTCCTGATAAGTCTGGTATTGCAACTCCTACTACACTACTACTACTACTACTACTACTACTACTACTACTACTACTGCTACTACTACTACTACTACTGCTACTACTACTACTGCCAGACGAATGCCTTACACTTAGGAAAGAGTCGTTGCACTGAAGAGTTTAATGAAGGCTATATCTCACCCTTACAGCTCGGAAAGTCTCTCGTGAGCAGAATAAATAGCTGGATGTAACAAGAATAAAGTATGAGGACAAAGTAACTAAGGAAAACGTTTATCCCTCTCGTAATTTCTACAGGTGAGGATGTTTAGCTGCTTAGTAGTAGTAGTAGTAGTTGTAGTAGTAGTAGTAGCAGTAGTAGTAGTAGTAGCAGTAGTAGTAGTAGTAGTAGTGGTAGTAGTAGTGATGGTAGTAGCAGCGGTAGTAATTACCACAATTCTCTCTGGACGTGAAATCGCTAGGCTGCAAGCTGAAACTGCTAGTCCCCTACGTTCCACCATTATCCTTTCGAGGGACAGGGAGGGAACTGAGGGGCATTTTGTATAACCGGGCTGCTCCACCGGTTGGTCATATTGGTGCCACCACATGACGGCGTCTCTCTCCGGCACCGTGAGCTGCGCAGGACCCAGATACACAGAAATTCCCTCCCAAACGTATGCCAAAACCCAGGAGGATAATCTGGGTCTAAGTTTAAGCAATAAACGCTATACCAACGTGGGTTCTATTCTCAACCATTAAGGAGCTACAATTGATTATAAACTTAAGTCATCAGTACCGGCTGTGAACTGAAGTTATGTTGATATAGTATTTATCACTCAAAAATGTCCTAAGAATCACCTCGCGAAATCTGGCTCCCATTTACTTAGCAGAGTGAAAACGCACGAGAACTATAGCCGGAGTGCTGTGCATGTAAATCTTCTCTTAGTACCCGCGCTTGTCTGTATTTTGCCTATTTCTATGTGTTCAGTCTCCTCGTATATAGAAGACAATATAAACATTGTCTGCTGGAAAGTAGGTAATGCTTGTCTTTACTCGCGAACATGGAGGCAGGAGGACAGAGAGAGAGAGACTTTGAATTATTGGGTGTGGTAAAGTATGTGGATGTGGGTGTACGAGAAGCTGAGAGTGTGTGGATAAGTGAGTGGAAGTAGGATAGGAAGGTGGGTTGAGTATGCAGATGAAGCGATGTGGAGGAGTACAAGAGTTTGTAGGTGCGAGAAGTGGTAGTGAAGGAATGTGAGTGAGGAGACGTGGATAAGGAGTGCGTGTGGGTGTTGAGGAGATGTGGGTGTAAGAGAGGCATGGAGAGTATGTTGGTTGAACAAGGGAAGTTTGAAGGCTGTGGGGGTGATAGATATGGTAGTCTGTGAGTGTAATAACAAAGGTCGGAAGAGTAAGAGCAAATGTGGGTGTGAGAGAGGAGAGTGTGTGCGTGACAGGAGAGGTAGGTGAGGAGTAAAGAATGTACCACACACAGATATATATATATATATATATATATATGGAGCCTCTGTGGTATAGTGGTAAAGTGTGCGTTTCGTACACGGGTGAGCCAGGGTTCGCGCCCCGCCAGGGTAATAAACTTTGGGAGTGTTCACCCGGCCACGTACTGCATTGGCGGACACAAGGGGTGCTGTGGTTGAACCAGTGTCGCTTACTATAAAGTATGCTTGCACCCAGTCGGCTTGCGCGGGCCGATTACACTTGGTTCACAGACTACACACACATATCCAAAGCCACTCCAACACTATAATTACACTTACAAGCACTTCTCACCCTACATACAATCTCTACCAGACAGCCTAAGCCACTTGGTAGAGATACATTGGCTGTATCGTCCCGACTTCGGTCGGGATAGGCCGGTCCTGCAGTGGATACTCAAACGGCTGATGATGATGATGATATATATATATACTGTACATATATATATATATATATATATATATATATATATATATATATATATATATATATATATATATATATATATATATATATATATGTGTGTGTGTGTGTGTGTGTTTGCAATGGAGAGGGGAGAAAGTGAGGAATAATGGATGGGGAGACAGTAGGTGTGTGTGTGGGGGGGGGGAGGTAGAGTGTGTAGCTTGTAGGTGTGAGAGAAACGAGTCAGGAAATATATTATTCTTGTTTTTTTTTTTTTTCTGAACACTACTTGCATTCTTCCTGTATTACAATGGACACGAGTATACCTACTCACTTTCACACATTTTCTGTCCAGCTCCATAATTTAAGAGTGAATCAGTACTCTCTGTCTTTCAGGTATGCACATGGTCAACTGTGGAATTGTCTTCCTGAGTTTGCCTTTCCTGCTTCTGAAGTCCTCCAGTTATTACATTTCGGAGTTAGAGGATTCTGAATTTGGCCTATTTATATTGAACATTTTCTGAATAATACAGGCTCTGTAGACAATTAGCCTTCCGTTGTATTTTTTCCTTCTTTATTCATAACAAAGTGAAAGGACATTTTTGTCAAAGAGATCTAAAGAAAAAACTAGATGGGGAAGAGGAGGTGAAGGAGAAAGGGGAGGGGAGGGGAGGTGGTAAGAGAAGCGAAAAAAAAAAAGAGCTCTAAATAATTATCAGAGATGTGTTGGTGGATGGGAGGGAGGGAGGGACGTGGGGAGAGGCTGCAACAGAAGAGAGAGGGGAGGATAGAGGGGGAGGGGAAGAGAAAAGAAGGGAGAGCAGAGGGAAGGGGAGAGGAAGAGGAAGGAACGATGGTGGTAAGGAGAGAGAGGGAAAGAAAGGAGAGGATAAGAAGAAGAGAAGAAGGCGGAAGAGGTGGAATGGCAGAGAGGAGAGAAAGGAAAGAAGAGGGAAGGGCAGAAGGGGAAAGAGAGGAGAGGGAGAAGTGGAAAGAGGGAAGAGGAGTAGGTAGGGGAGAAGGGGAAAGAGGGGGCGAGGGGAACGTAGAGGCACGAAAGGGAATGGGTGAAGGGGACGGAGGAAGCAAGAGAGAGAACGAACAATGGGAGAGGGAAAGGGGTTAGGGAAGGGAGGAAAGGAGAGAGAAAGAGAAACAAAAGGAAAGGGGAGAAGGAGGAGGAGGGGGGGAGAAAGGAGGGGAGAAAAGAGAGGTAAGGAGGGTGGCAGAGTGAGAAGAGAGAGGCAGGGAGAGAGAAAACAGGGGAAGAGAGGGAAAGGGAGAGACAAGAAGGAGAGGGGAAAGGAAGAAGGGAAAGGACACTGCACAAAAAAATAAATGTAAGGGAGGAATGGGACGTGAGAACAGAGAGGGAGGGTTGGGAGAAGTGGAGGAAAAAGAGGAGTACAAAAGGCAAAGGAGTACAAAGGACAAAGAAGTAGAAAGAGATGTAAAGAGCAAGAGGTCAGGGGTAGTACCGTATGTATAAACTCTCAAGTCCTTCACTACAATCATGTCTTATCTGTATTGATCTCACTACCGCCAGACGATTTTAGTCAGCTAAGGATAGATTTCTAAACGAGAGGGGTTAGATATAGCTTTCGTTAACCTCATCTCAGCTAAGTGGCTCTCCAAAGCTAAATAAAATCGCCGAGAGATAAGAAAACTTTGCTCATCTATAGTTTGTTTTTACCTGAGAAAGACCCCTAACCCCTTTCACCTCAGTAGACGGCAAAGTGTAGTCAGACTGGGGAGTAGATTTAGCTTTTAACCAAGGAGACATATTTCAATTTATTTCTAAGGCTCATCGAATTTCATGTACCTACGACTCAGTATTAAAGTTGTGGAAGTGACAATAATTCGTCATCGTAGTGAATGGGTTAAACTTCAATTTTACATAAGGTTACCCATCTAAATAATTACCTTTACCCATACGGATACCAATTAATAAACACACAGCAATCAGATTTAACATTAAGATGAAAAAAATGGAAAAATAAGTCTTCACAGTTTAATCTGAGTGAAAATTGGTGAAAAAAGACTACAGAAACAAAATGATAAGTGATAAAAGTCAACCTAAAACAAATTTAAACAATCAGCTTTAATTTTAATATGGAAAATGAAAAAGAATTCAGTCAAATCTGGGTGACAGTCAAGATGGGAAAAATAAGGAAACAAAACATTCACAAATTTAATAGTGAGGGAAAACGATAGGAAAACAGAACGAATCAGAATGAGATATGACTGAAAATTAAGGTGAAAAAAATAGGAAAGAAAAACACTTCAAAATCAGATTTGGGAGAAAGGATGAAGAAAAAAAAAGACAAAATAGCACTTCACAATTACATCTGCGTGAAAATCAAGGCGAAAAAATAGAGAAAAATAAAAGAAGTGAAAACCGTAAACCCCTTCAGTACGGTGACGCCTTTTTGCAGTCTTCCTACCTCCAGACGATTTTCCAGGTGATTTTCTTAGGCTTTGGGGGCCTCTCGTGCTGAAGGGATTACCGTAGGCTGCAGGTAACCCCTCCAGTACGAGAAGTCATCCTAAATGGAAGAAAATCGTGTGAGGAAATGAAGACCATAATGAAATCTGCGTCATCGAATAAAAGGGGTTAACTGCTATTGAGACAATATTGCTTGAAAATTGGGTGAGATTTTTATTTACGTATTTATTTTTCCAGACGACGTAAAGCCATAAAAAAAAAAAAAAAGTCTTCCCAATTCCGTCTGAAGAACACTTACAACTGGAGAAATACAATGAAAACTCTATCTCTACTAGTGCGTGTTTCAGATGGTTCGATTTTTCCGCTATATATTCATCAGACTCTGGGAAGATGCTTGTGTTTTGCTCTGTATATACATAAGATTTCTAAAGCTGATATTGTGCTTAGAGTTGGTTGTAAATGCGCTCACCTTTAGTCATTTAGCTGCCAGATACTTCACAATGAAGTCGGAGTGAATAGCAAAGTGAAAACCATGACGAGTAAAATGAAAAACCATGACAAACAAAACGATCTGAGGAATTAGTTACTGTAAGTGGAGAGATTCTAAAGTTGTTAATTTGTTTATTTCCTTTATAATTATTGCTCCTCCCACATTGATTCTGCTTATAAGTCGTTTGTTATTAGGTAGACTATACCAACGGTGTAATTTCGAGCCTAAGACAAGGATAGTAAAGCGGGAAGACACCCCCGGCCAACAATCCCTTCAGCCCCAGCCGGCAGGAAAAAAGACTATCATTCAGAAAAGATTAACTGTTTGGGAGATTTTCATAGGAATAATGGAAAGGATATTCAGCACTATATTGTCCTGTAAATTGAACCTCCTATGGTCTTGATATCTCCCACATTTTATTCTAGTAAATGCAAGAAGACTATATGTGGCTGAGAGTGAGTCACAGAGCCTCTGTGTTGGCAATAGGAACATAAGGATATTGCTTGGTGGGTGAATCCTCCATGATGTGCAGCAGTATTGGATGAAAGCAATATGGAAAGACGGGGGGAAGATAGGAGAGGTCGGGAGAAGGTGGTGAGGGAGGAAAAGGAGGAGGAAAGATGCAGGAATGGAGAAGAGAGGCCGTGGTGCTGAGGGAGAGGAGACGCAGAGAGGGATGGAGAATGGTAAGGAAGGGCAAGTTGGGGATGAGGGGAATGGAAGAGGAGGGCAGGGAGAGAAAGGGCTGAGTGTTCAGGATGGGAGGAAGGGGCTGACAGGGAAGGAGATGGGAAGGTAGGTCAGGGTTTGGGGAGGGAAGAGAAAGGTAGAGGGGGGAGGAGTCAGTCAGAGAGGGATGAGGGAAGAGGCAAGGAGGGGGGAGGGTAAGGTGAGTTAGAAATGGGGAAGAGAAGGGGTAGGAAGAGGGGGAAGAGGAGAGATAGGGAGAGGGGGAAGAGAAAAGGCAGGGAAATGGGAAGAGAAGAGGCAGGGAAAGGGAGGAAGAAAAGAGACAGGGAGGAGTGGGAGGAGATGAGACCGGGAGGAGTGGGAGGAGAAGAGACAGAGAGGAGGGGGAGGAGATGAGACCGGGAGGAGTGGGAGGAGAAGAGACAGGGAGGAGGGGGAGGAGAAGGCTGGACAGGGAGATGGGAAGACGTAGGCAGGAAGAGTGAGCAAGGACACGAAGGGAGATGGGAGATAAAGGTAGAAAAGGAGAGGGGAAAGTACAGGCAGGGAAAGGGAAGGGATTGGGTAGGCAAGGAGGGGAGGGTGTAGGCTGGCAAAGGGGGAGGGATGGTTAAACAAGGAGAGGGTGGAAGGGAAGGGAAGGGAAGGGAAAGGAAGAGGGGCCTGGAGGGGAAGGCGGCAGGTAGAGGGGGAAGGGATGGTAAGACAAGGACAGGGAGGATGGGTCAGGTAGGTGGGAGTCTGAAGGGGAAGGGAAACGGTAGGAATATGGGAGGAAAGAGGACAGACAGGGAGAATAGGAAAAGGGAAGTGATATAGAAAGGGAGAGATATAAAAGAAGAGAGATATAAAAGGGGAGGGGGGAAATCTGACAGGTAGGGAGGGGGAGGAAAAGGTTAAACATGAAGAGGAGATAGAGGAAAAGGAAGCAGGGAGGGTAGAGGAAGGAAGGGAAGGAAAAGGCAAGGGGAGAGGGAGGAAAGAGAGGAAGAATAGAGATGGGGAAAGGAGGAGCCACGGAACAAAAGAGGAAAGGGTAAGGGGCTTTGCAGGGAAGAAGAGGCAGGAAGAGAGACGAGGAGAGGGGAGAGGAGAGGGCATTGTTGTCTAGTAGTGGAGGTGGAGAGAGAGGGGTGCTAAGGAAGGAGGGGAGAGGGGGAAGGGCTGACAGGGAGGAGGAGGGGACGTATTTTAGTGGTGAAAGAGAGCGGTGAGAGAGAGGGCTGTAGAGAAGTAGGCAGTTTAAGTGTTCACCTCTTTCTGTTCACACCTCACCCCCACTCACACAAAAGGTAAACTAAGCTTGGACAAAGCGAGAGTTGGAGATTGTGACTATGGTTTGTTCATATTAACTTGGTGGAAATTATCGTCTTTTTGCAACTAATTTCCCGCAGCTCAAAGGCAAAATAAGACAATACTAAGACTTTATTTTCCTTCCATAGCACTCCTCTGTGACTGAACTCTGTTCATTTTACCTTGTCCTAAAATTGACATCTCTCCTTCAATGTTGAGAAGTAACAGGAGATTAACTGATGACAGTCGCGAAGAAGTGCTACAGACAGTATGTAGAGCCACAGTATTCTCATTTTATGCTATTGAGCTACTTGAAATAAGCTGCAGAAGGATGAAAATTAGGCCAAATAAGAGTGAATTAAATATGGTACCATAAAATAATGTTCATCTTGTCACAGCTCAGTGTTCATTATGGACAGATGAGAAGTTTAGGCTAGATCAAAGTGGGCAGAGTATAGGAAAAGTAAAAGAGGAAGGACTATAACTGGCTGGTGGAGTATATAAAGACTAGTGAATTATTGAGACAGGGCTTGTTCTGAGAGAGAAACGCAACTTATACAGGAAAAGCAATACCAGTGTTGCAACGAACAGCATATTTATTGTCCAGACGTTTCGACATATTCATTTATGTCATCTTTTTAGATCCACTGAAGATGACATAAATGAATATGTCGAAACGACTGGACATAATAAATATGCTGTTCGTTGCAACACTGGTATTACTTTTCCTAATAAGACTAAATGAATCCCCCGCAAAAATTTGCGGTCAATGCTTTAGATTTCAAAATGGCATATTTTTACTGTAAGCCGAAACATTTGTAGATATCATGAGCTTTTTCACCACAAAATGATTGCAAATAATATTATCTTTGTCTCCATACAGTTATGAAGCTCACAATGACCAATTTTGACTAAAAAGCTGAAAAAATTATTTTCCCGTAATATCGAGGTCGTGATTTTCGACAATTTCGCACTGTCGAGTCGAGTACGATCACCATTTTTTTTCGTATTTTTCTGATACCCCCTGGCATCACCCCGACCCAGTGAAAAAGGAATTAAGTCTTTATCTATTACCGTTCTCGTGAAAGAAACGAACAAACGCACAGACAAACACACACATACTCAGATTGGCTTTCTATATTTCAGTGTATGGCAATAGGGTCGTTTGAAAAAGATAAAAAGACAGACTGAGAGCAAGGTGAAAAACAAGGTGGTGGGGAATATTTGAGAGAGAGAATATGAGAGTGGAAAAGAAGTAAGTGGAATGCTACGTGGAGGTGCAATGTCGCAGTGGATTATACTGAGCAGATACTAGAAAAACTTTTAGATGAGAGACTGAGGAGTGTATCGGAGTAGGGTGTGTTGATGAAGATATACTCCGTGAGCTGGATGGATAGAGGAAAGTGTATGACAGTGGAGAAGAGGCAGGGAGAAGACTAGGTGGGAGAGCAGTGTGGTGTTGGAGTATACAGCATTTATGAGGAAGGGTGTAACGGAGAGAACTACCTTGGTGAGGATTTGATACCTCGAGAACTGGCAGGGTGAGGTGATAGACAAGGGTGTGTGCAGGCCAGTTTCAGCTATTGTTATCAAGAAATAATGCAGCAATAAAGAAGGAAGGAATGAGAAAAGAAAGAAAACAAATCATCATTATCATTATTCTCATCATCCTCATCACTGGGTGGAAGAGCAGTGGAGTGATGTGAAGAAGGACTTATGACAGTGAGGGGTGTCGTATGTAAGCCGAGGACCGTGAAGGGCAATGAGGGGGTGAGTGTAGGAAGGAGGGTGTCTTAGAATGGAATGGTTTGAAGATAAGGTAAGAAGAGAATGAAGTGGAAGAGCAGTGCGGTAATGTATATGAGACTTGTGTAAAAGGTGCAGAGGGTGAGGCGCAAGTGGAAAATCAGTGTCGTGTTGTACCGTAGATAAAGAAGGATAGAGGATAGGGATGATGAGGTTGGTCGCGAACCAGGCATAGGAGCAGTGTGGTGTACTGTAGGTACTGTATATGAGGGAGGATATACACTTTTTATGAGATAGAAAGAGAAGAGGTGGAGCAGGAGTGTGCTACGGTACTGTATATGAGGGAGGATATAAAGTTGGCGATGAGGAGGTAGGCCGAGAATAAGTGGAGGAGCGCTGAGGTATAGTACTGTTTAAGAGGGAGGATATAAACGCTGAAGAATATATGGTAGATAGAGAGCCAGGTGGGAAAGCAGTGAGGTGGTGGAGAATATGGAGAAAGATGTTTAACTGAGGGATGGATTGGAGAAATTAGAATGTGGAAAGACCAGTGATGGTATACAGATACAGGAAAATGTTGGGATTGGGTGGAAAAAAAGAGATAAACAGAGACCCAGATATGGAGAGATGTGAAAGAAATATATTGGCTAAAAGACTGTGTGAGACTCGTGACTTTTGGAGAAGAGATGGACCAAGATGTAACAGCAGCGTGACTTTGGACTGTATAAAGGTGTGTGTGTGTGTGTGTGTGTGTGTGTGTGTGTGGGAAAGAGGTTGTTCGTAGGAGAAGAAGAAGTAGGCCGAGATCACACGTAAGGACCCGCTAGTCTGAGTCATGCTAGGAGGGTTCGTTGTTGAGTAGGGACAGATATATGTCCAGGTCCTATTGTTGTAGCCATCCCTGATATAATGTTTCAGGCAATAAGTACATAAGGAGATAATGGACACAAAATTTCCACAACTATCATCATAATTCCATTTCACACCAAAGAATGCGGAAGTTAGGGTCCAGAAATGGGAAAAGGAAACCACAAGAGCAATAGAGACCAGTGAATGGGCCTCACCTCCATTCGATTCGCCTTGGAATTTCTCATATCCACCTCTCAAGGAAGCATTCCACATACTTGGGTCTATTTTAAGATGTTGACAAGAATCTTATGTTACTCTGTCATGGACGATATAAGAATGTATGTAAGTAACGCCTCGAGTTTTACAACCAAGCTCGAATATCTTAGTTTCATCAGGTAAATATGGTCCTATTCTAATCAAAATTGGTGAAATGGTTGAAAGTCAGCCAACGTGTTGACCTATTGTTTTATGACAACACTAAGTCAAAGGTCATATGGCAAAGTCAATTTAAGTCATTCTGATCCTATTAATACCTAACCTGGTGGAAATGATGAGGATGAAACAAAAACGAAGAGACTCAATTTGAGGAAGAATCCTAGTTTAAGGTTACAGGGCAAGGTCAAAGTCTATCAGAATTTATTGTACTTAGCTGCATGTAACTGTTTCCTGTGTACTCAATGGTGTGATTTAAGAACGCAGATTTGAATATTTATTGTACAGTACTTGGCTGCGTGTAATTGTTTCCTGTGTACTCACTGATGTGATTTACGAACGCAGATTTGAACAAAGACATGTGCTTTAAGAGGCTGGCTGCGTAACTCACTAAAGCACCGATCAATTCTCGCACTGCCTTCACAATCATAATAACTTTCTGCATTTACTGAAGTACTAATCATTTCTTACACAGGCTTCACTATCATCACAATAATTTTCTGCCATTATTGGAGCATCAGTCACTAGTTACACAGGCATCACTTTCATTGTAACTTCTTGCAGTATTCAGCAGTTTTCATATCACACCATGCATACGTAATACCTTCCATAATCATTCATTGGTCATCCTGTCATACGCTTTTTCCACATCCATTAAATACCATAAATATATCACATTTATCACAGGGGTATAAAAAGAAATCGAAATAATACACACATTTGTCATTTTGTTCATCATAATCACCATTTTCATCATCATCATCATCATCACTGTCATTATTATCTCAACTATCTTATCTGTTCATCGTCATCATCATTATTAAAATCTCCACATTAACCCTGTCATCATCATCATCATCAACTTAACCCTCTCTCTCACCAGTATGATCGTCATTACCACCACCTTAACACTCTTATCTTCATCATCATCATCATCATCATCATCATCATCATCATCATCATCATCATCATCACCATCATCATTATCATCATCATCATAACCAATACCATTACCGTAACCTCCTCCTTCTCCTCTTTTTCATCATCATCACTCTGACCATATTTCTCAGTATTATCAAACTGGAGCCAAGGATTTTGGGGGCTTGATTGTTGAGTCGATGAATGTGTGGCCCATTGCTGCTTGAGGTAGGGAAGCTAGAGAGAACACTATACCAAGCCTGATATCTGGAGTGCAAAAGTCTTACCCTAGTCGGCTTACAAAATTTCCCTGATTGAGGACAGGAAAGTTTAATTTTCTTCTCAGCTATTGAACCCAAAGTGGCGTGTCATATAGCTTTGAAATTGTCACAAAACTACCTTTCAGTGGTACCAGAATTTTCATCATAATGTCAAAAATAGAAAAAAAGCCAAAAAATTTCATATAGGGAAAGACAGAGCACCAGAACTATTTTTTCCTCAGCTTTTCTGCAAACCATGGCAAGTCGTACCTCCCTGAAACTGTCATGAAAAATGCCTCTCGCTTGTACTATTCACTTGAGAGAGAGAGAGAGAGAGAGAGAGAGAGAGAGAGAGAGAGAGAGAGAGAGAGAGAGAGAGAGAGAGGTAAAGGAAAAAGGACAAAAACACAATCTCGCTCGCTCGGTCACATCCTACATCTTGAGCGTAAAAAGCTGTTTCTTGATTATTGGGCTCTCAGTGGATAGCTTTCTGATTTTTGAACTTTTAGTGTTCATGTGCCTGATTCCCTGCAACCCCATGTAAGTCGCAAAGAAGGATAAGATGATGATGATGATGATGATGATGAGCAGAAGCAGGAGGAAGAGCAAGATGATAATGACGATGATGATGATGAATGAAGAAACGGATGATGATGGTGATGACTATTAAGATGATGATGATGATCACGTGTTAAGATGCTGCTGCTGCTGATGATGATGATAATGATGAGGATGAAGATGAGGAGGATGAGGAGGAGGTAACTGTTGTTGGCAGTATCTATAAATAATAACACTAATAAATATATAATTCAACACACAAAATAAAATGAAAACATGAGAAACTATCATCAGTATACAGTACCCTGTTAAATAAATTCTGCATCTATTACACATCTATTCGCTCCTCTTGCAAGCCTTCCAAATTTCTCAGCTCTGCGTCACAGACAAGAAAAATGAAGAGAGATTTTTTATACTAAGTTACATGGAGACTTTGAACTATTAGGTATGAAGTTTTTTTTTTTTTTTTTCGTGTCGGCTTGCCTGCCAAAAGTTTCGATACACAGGTCGGACCGTAAATAGCGCTTCACCAGAAACTCGCCTGATGATGTCTTATGAGTTGAGGGAATGGTTCAGTTTGCTGATGAGGGCGTGAGTGTGGTAGTGGTAAGGGCGGGAAATGTGTTAATGTTGCAGGGTAGACACTGTTGGCTCATTATGCTGGTGTGGGCGCGAGTGTGGTGGTAGGAGTGGGGAATGAATAAATGATGCTGGGTAGACACTGATAAACATTCTGAGCCGTCCCTGCAGTACATGAGAAGGGCGTTACATAGGGTGGATCATATATAAAACCTCTCCTCCACTCCATTTCTCTTTGTGTTCTGGGATCGGCTCGGTCAACGTTATTAATGTCTTCCCAGCATAGTTGATTCATTACCAACTCCCACTGCCACACCCAAGCCCACTCCAGCAGACAGAGCCGTCCCCGCAAGACAAGAGTGAGGTGATTTTCCAGAGGAGTGCTATCTATGGACCACCCAGTGTTCTGACAATGAATTCTACAAACCTAACCCTTTCAGGAAGCCAATATCTTTCCTATTAAAATCAGTAAATTAGTTCACCCTATCCGAGAAGTGTTACTGGGAAGGGATTAGAAACACGAAGTTCTTTCAAAACGACGGTATATAATTAAATTCTCCCTAACAACAGGCGAATTATTCAGGCGAGATTCTTTGTACTGAGACGTTTTACCCTTCGCACCCCGATGACTCATTATTGTAGTTTATTCTTGTTACTTCCAGACGATTTTATTCAGCCTAGGGGAGATCTGTAGCAGTGAAGGAGTTTATTGAGACTATGACACATTCTTGTCAATTGAGGAAGCTCCCTAACACCTCTCCCTAGGCGATTTGTTTTGGTCATTTCACCTTACTGTCCGAGTCTGTGTTAGATAAATCCTTGTAATATCGTCATACTCTTCATAAATAACGCACTACAGGATGTTAACCACCCATATCCAAAAATAAATCGCTAAGGAAGAGGTGTTAGGGAGCTTATTCAACCGACGAGAATTCGAGATGATCTCTGTCCCCTCCAGATAGAATAGACTCTCCGGAGCAGAAATACACACACACACACACACACATACACACACACACACACACACACACACACACACACACACAAATACGTCATTGAACTGAAGGGGTAAACATAATCTTCTTTCACTGCTCATGCAGTTTCAAGTATTTCCCTTAATCAACAGACGCCAAATTCAGGAGAGTAGAGCGTGCCTATTTTCCCCTTCATCTTAGCTACACAGGGTGATTCGTACTTTACCTTCTCCAATCCTCTGTGTTGCGGGGATGGCTCTGCTTTCTTTTACGAGGACCAAAGAAAATTTGTTTACCTCATAAAATTACTAATAAACCACGAAATCAGCAGACGTAAAAATGCAGACAATATAAACCATGGAAAGAGCAGTGGGATATAGACAAGGACGTAAGGGAGAATGGCACCACTGTCAGCCGTCCCCGCAACACACTGGAATTGGGTTGAATGAAATATAGGCCAGGCTGTATTGCTGTCTATCTTATCTTTACAGTACTAACAGCGTCCAAATACGACCATAAATTCCACTATACAGTATATATTATCACTGCCCTGCCCCTCCCCCAGCCAAGTCCTTCCCATTCATCCTACTTTTGTTTTTTACAGTGCATTTCTCCCACCTTCACACACACACACACACACACACACACGCAGGCACTAGCGTGCCAACAACATTCCCTCTCTCTCTCTCTCTCTCTCTCTCTCTCTCTCTCTCTCTCTCTCTCTCTCTCTCTCTCTCTCTCTCTCTCACACACACACACACACACACACACACACACACACACACAATGGCGCATCAACAACTACAACACACACACACACACAATGGCGCATCAACAACAACTACAACACACACACACACACACACACACACACACACACACACACACACACATGCATGCATGCGTACACTAGCGTGACAGCAACAACAACGCTCTCTCTCTCTCTCTCTCTCTCACACACACACACACACACACACACACAAAGCCATAAAAATGCAATATTTCGGTACATGGCACCAGCGTACCCCTATAACAAAGTCAGACAGGAAACAGTCCGGAACATATTTCCTTGTCGTTCCTCACACTCCAGTACCTGCACAAAAACACAAACTCACTAAAAATGACCTAAAAAAAGCGATATTTTTGTTAACTATGTAGGTGTTGTTTATACCTATTATTCCCATCAAATCAGCCTGCAACAACAACACCAACAACAAAAACAAAACAGCAGCAACAACTACTACTACTACAACCTCTACTACCACCACTACTACAACAACAACTACTACTACTCCAGGGTGATTTATTACTACTGCTCCAGGGTGAATTAAACTACTACTACTACTATTACTTTTTCTACTATTACTACCACTACTACTACTACTACTACTACTACTACTGCAACTACTACTACTTCCACCACTACTACTACTACTGCTACTACTGCTACTACTACTACTACTACTGCTACTACTACTACTACTCCTACTGCTGCTACTAATGATAATAGTAAAAACAACAGCAACAACAACAGTTTCAATAGTAACTAGACAACGGAAACTGCCATTATACTCGATTTTTTTCCAGCTGATGATCCACTTTGGTGAATGTGGCACCTGCGCACTCCTGCTGCGTGATTGATTGGTTTCAATTTTATACCTGAAGTATCATATTTACAAGAAATAATTGTACCTTATATTCCAGTTCTCATAAATGCTGTTTTGCATTGTCATTGTACTATACAAACAGACTTGAAACGAGTATGTATCAGTGCTTCACTCAAACGGACAATGAATTTGAGGAAGTTGAATTTGAATTGTAATATTCTTGTAAATGGTACAGAGTTGTTGCATCTCCCCATAGTTTTAAAAAAATAAACGGATTTGGCTGGGTAAGTGCAAATAAAAGGTATCTTAATACTTAGGCACTTGTTACATTAGACAATAGTACCATTCAGAGTAAATTAGCTGTTTTGTCAGTGGTAAAGTGGTGAAAGTGGGAAGACGAGTGGAACAGTCGCTACAGAGAAGGGGGGGACACGAGAGACGGCCAGGCGAGAAAAACAAGTTGTCTCGCAAGATGTCAGACTTTATTATGGATCACACCTACTCCATTGCATCGATACCTTCGCCCATATTATTCGTAAGTATATATATCCGTAAGTGTACATATCTATTTATTTATTAGAGATGCAACAACTCTGTACCTTTTACAACAATAAATATTTCAATTCAAATTCAACTTCCTTAAATTCATTGTCCGTTTGAGTGAAGCACAGATACATACTCGTTTCATGTCTGGATAGTACAATGACAACGCAAAACAGCATTTATGAGTACTGGAATATAAGGTACAACTGTTTTGTAAATATTATACTTCAGGTATGAAATTAAAACCAACTAATCACGTGGCAGGAGTGCGCAGGTGCCACGTTCACGAAAGTGGATCATCAACTGGAAAAAAAAAAAACGAGTATAGTAATTTCAGTATCTCACCACATGACAAGGTAATCCAGTTTCTTTCTCAGTTCGACTGCAGGTACCGATTTATTTCCCAGTGTTCCAATATTGTAGCTATCGCTGGCCTTGGTGATTTCGACGCCCTTCATATAGTGAACACTTTGATGTGAAGGTAGTAGGGCCTCTCTAGAAGAGCGTCAAGCACGTTGGGCCAAAGTCGAAACAACAAAATCATAGCAGAGCAAAAATGGAGGTGCCCAAACGACTTTCCATTGACCCTGGGTGATCTCAGAAACTACTGGCCCAAATGGGCCCATAGTCCTTCCAGACCTTCTGCCCGACCTTGGCTATGTTCCTCACAAATTTCAAGTCTGTGCCTTTAGCTGTTTCTGAGAATCCTCAAATAGACTATTTTTATAGTTTTTTGGATGTAACTGGAAAAACAGCACTGAGAGTTGGATGATACTGGGCCATATGAAGCCACCAGCTGGGGAACTCAGATGACCAAATATGATGGCCGTAGCTTTATAAAGCGAATGTGGGCAATTTACTTCTTTGTAAGATAGAATAATAATAAGAATAAGAATAATATTGACAAGAACAACATAACTCACCACTGGTGTTGTGAGTTATAATAATAATAATAATAATAATAATAATAATAATAATAATAATAATATATCTCCAATAGCTGTCAGACGCCTTAATTCCGTAAGGGGTGACCACAATCAAATCGCGTGCATGTCGCCCTGTCCCCTGCCATTTTGCTGCCCTCTCCCTAGTTTAAACCCACCTCTCTCATAATTATACCTCCCTGCTCCATCCATACATCTCATCCTCCGTATCTCTTTCCTTTCAGCTCACTTACATACATTCTCCCAGTCAGTCTCTCACTCTCCTTCCCTTCCATATGGCCAAACCACCTCAGTGTATTTTTCCTAACGTTTTCTATCACATCCATATCGACACCAAAACACTCCTTGAACGTCCTCATATGTCAGTATGTCTCCTCTCAAGTAACTAATTTCCACTGCTCTCACTCTTGACTGGTGTCCATCCAACAAGGTCCAAGCTTGGCATCCATATGTAAGAGTGGGGATCATAGTAAAGCCATGCAACAACATTTTTTACTTCCCTGCTCACTTCCTTATTCTTGTCACTGCTTTCAGCGAACCAGTATCTTTATTTCCCTGCTGTACCATTTCAAGCACTTCATCCTCTAAACTTCCATCCTTACTCATCACACTACCCAAGTGCTTACATGCACTCATTTTTTCCATTTCCTCACTATCCAGCCTCACAGTGCATCTAGCGACTTCATTTCTCTTTAAGCCCACATCTTTACTCTTCCCTACATTCACCTTTAGTTTCCGTTTCTTACATACTCTTCCAAACTCAGTCACTAAGCCTTGCAGTTCCCCATTGCCTTCACTTAACAATACAGTATCATCTGCAAACAACAGAACAGGAATTTCCAGACACTGTCCTCTTTCATTAGGGCCGCTACAACATCCGCTGCCCTACCTTGTATCTCTTTTATAACCTCACCCATGTCCAGACTAAATATGGAGACATGACATCCCTGTTTCAGTCCAATATTCAGACTGAAAAATTCTCTCTGTTCACCATCCACAAGCACTACAGCCTTAGGACCCTGTTATATACTCTTTACGGCATTCAACAACTTCCCATTTACTCCATAATAATATAATAATATTATTATGTAATAACAATAAAAATAACTAGAACTCCGTTACTGTCCTACGGACAGTCACTTGTCTGCAGCTACTACGTCTTAGTGACCTTGACTCCACTGGGGATATTAGGATTTTTCTATCAGCAATGGCCCATGCCAGGACACATAACGCGGGTCCTTCAGATTCCTTGTGCAGTCTCCAGTTCTCCTGAAATCATCGCGAGACTCTGAGGCCGGATTAATAATAATTAGTTACATAGTTTTATTGTTCAGACATAATATGCAAGTCTTGCCATGTGGTAAGATATGTTTAATAAAAGCAGGATCTGAAGACAAGGTAATTTCTTGTGTAACATCAAAAAGGGATCTGATAAAGGTGTTGAAGAACGCATGTGTCTGCTACTGTTTCTTACAATGACCTTGATCTCACTGGGGAAATTTGGATTTTTCTCTATCAACAGTGGTCCATGCCAGGACACATAACCTGGACCCTTCAGGTTCCATGCATAATCTCCGGTCACCTGGAATCGTTACGAGACTCTGAAGAGAGAATAGTAATATCAGCGACACCGAATTTCCACCTGCTATGCAGGTGGAGGCTAATATTAACAATAATAATAATAATAATAATAATAATAATAATAATAACAATAATGATAATAATTTACAACAAAAACTATTACTACTACTACTGCTGCTGCTGCTGCTACTACTACTATTGTTCCTACCAAAACAACAACAACATACAAGAGAGAGCTAAATTCAAGATCCGATCACTTCAAGATGCCTGGACACACTGCGTTTGAAAGACTGGAGATCATAGGAAGCAGGAAATACAGACAAAGGGAGACAGGTCCAGAGCTGACCTGATGCATAAATGAAGGACTGAGAATAACGGTTAACTCTTGCATTAGAGAGTTGGACAGAAAAGGGACGAGAGTTTGCTTCCAGAGGGGTGCTACACGCCCGTCGTAGAGGTGGAGGAATGCAAGCAGACAGTTCAGAGGAGCAGTGACCATTGAAGCAGGGATCGAAAAGAGATAAAGATGCAACAGTGAGACGAAGAGACAGAGGTTGAAGGGAGTCAGTACTACTACTAGAGTTACTACTACTATTACTACTACTGAGAAGAGTAATAATGTGGTGAATCATCACTCTGAGAGTTGTACTCATAATAACCTCAATTATTGTTCGTATTTAATGAACCGATTTAAGAGAAACGGAGTCGGCTTAGCACACCTTTTCTCTGTTCACACGCACTTTATCAACAGATTACAGCAATTTTCGAAAAAAAAGCAGTATTTCCACCCTTGTGTAATTATGGGTATAAGCTTATTCATTAGTGGACGGCTGTGGAATCATTTTTATGGCGTTTTCTGTGTAGCTATTGCAATATAAAGGGCTTGTTGCGTTAAATCCCAAGATTTCCCTTAACCCCAGTCAGTAGATACGAGTCAAGTGAAACATTCGTGTGCAATAGCCGGAACGCCATGTGGGGTAACTGCTGAGATGGACCCCAAGTTGACTGATGAATTTCTGCCATATGCGCAAAGTTACACCAATGTTAATAGATTTTGCACATATGTTGCCCAGGACACGGCACGTGCATCCAATCCACCATGTCTTTTTTTTTTTTTTTGTTGAAGTAACATTTTTATGAGTTTCTTCAAAATTATTGAAGTTTTCACACGTCAAGAAGAATGTGGCATATATTTTTAGGTTACATCATACAAGGAGGGTGGAAAAGTTACAAGAAGATGGAAAGAAGGCAGAATGTATGAGGGAAGTGGAGGAGCGATGGGTAAATATGGATTGGAGCAGATGGGGGAAGTGGAAAGTGTGTACAAGATATGCACAGAAGAAATCTGTGCAGCATGTGAGGTGGTGTGTGGGGTGAAGAGAAGACGAAAGGGGGTGCAGGGAACAGCATGGTGGAATGAAGTGGTGAGACAGGCTGTGGCACAAAAGAAGAAAGCATAATTATAGTGAGTGGATGAGAAACAGGGGCATGGAAGAAGTTGAGAAACGGAAGAGAGAATATATGTAGAGCGGAAGAGAGAGGTGAAAAGATTAGTAAGAGAGAGTAAGAAGAGAGTGGATGAGGAATTTGGAAGGAACTTGAGTATAAAGTGGAGGGAATGTAAGAAAATGTTCTGAAAAGAAGTAAAGAGAGTTAGACAGGGTGCCAAAGATGTTAGTTGGGGGGTGGAAGATTAAATATGGTAGATTACTAATGGAGAAGGGAGAAAAAGTGAGCAGATGGAGAGAACACTTTAAGGAATTGTTGAACATAAGGAATGAAAGTAATGCATGTATAAGTGGCTGGGGAATGGCTGGGAGAAGGAGGGATGTGAGAAGAGAGGAAGAAATCAGTGGGATGGAAGTTGTGGAAGCAATGAGGAAAGTTACAATGGGGAAAGCTCCAGGAATTGATGGAGTGTGTGGTGAAATGCTGAAGCATGGGGTAGAGATAATAGCAGAATGGATGTGAAAGATGCGCAGATTGGCCTGGGAGGAAGGTTGAGTCCCGGAGGATTGGAAATCAGGTATATTTATTCCCTCGTACAAAGGAAAAGGTGAAAAAGAAGGGTATGGTAATCACTGAGGCTTGTTTGTCTTCTTAGTGTAATAGGAAATGTATATGGTAGGATACTTATTGACAGAGTTAGGGAAATAACAGAGGAATTAGTTGGAGAGTGTGTAAGAAACGGAATGTAAAGGTGAATGTAGGGAAGAGTAAAGTTATGGTCTTCGAGAGAAGTGACGTCAGTGAATATACAGTGAGTCTGGATGAGGAGGAAATGGAAAATGTCAGTGCATTTAAGTACTTGGGTAGTGTGATGAGTAAGGATGGAAGCTAGAGGGTCAAGTACTGGAAAGGGTACAACTGGGAAGAAAGGTTGCTGGTTCCTTGAAAGCAGTGATAAGAAACAGGGAAGTAAGCATGGAAGTGAAAAAGCAACTACATGACTTTATTGTGTTACGAACTCTAAAGTATGGAAGTGATGCTTGAATCTTGTTGGAAGGACAGAAGTCAAGAGTGAGAGTAGTGGAAATGAGTTATTTGAGAGGAGCACATGGAGTCACATGGAGAGACAGACACAAATGAGGAAGTGAAAGAGCATTGTGGTGTGGATGTGGATATTACAAGAAGCGTTAGGAGAAACACTCTGAAGTGGTTTGGCCAAGTGGAGAGGATGGAGAGTGAGAAAATGACAAGGAGAGTGTACGTGAGTGAGGTGGGAGGAGGGAGAGGGAGAGGGAGGCCAAGGATGAGATGGAGGGATGGAGTAGAGAGTTACATGAGAGAGGGGGGGTGAACTGGGAGCAGATCAATGAAATGGCGGGGGACAGGGCGACTTGGAGGCTATTTGTTTGTGGCCACTCCTTACGTGATTAAGGCGTCTGGCAATAGATAGATAGATAGGTAGGTAGATCATTCTTATTGAATCAGCATGCCCTTAACATAATAAATATATTATCAGTATAATAACATAGAGAAAAAATCATGAAATTAAAATGACACGAAGAATTAGGTTGAATCGATGTTCAGAACATAGACAAGATGGAAATTTATATTCAGATAATGATTTACAAATTAAGTAAACTAGACTGACATTTGCAGTATATTCAGAAAAAGATTGACATTTACAGTATATTCGGAAAAAAACCCTGAATGATTTACAAAGCTGGAAAACATTAAGTAAAACTAACTAATATGTCATTATCAGCAACAGAAGTGGGAGGATCTTCTACGATTCTCTCCCACTGACTGTAGAACATCTCAACATTCAGTGACATAGTCCATAATATCAAGAATTTGAAAAAAAAAAAAAAAATGTTTCACGGCATGCAAGGAAGGGTACCGGACAACCCCCAGTGAACTTTGCGCCCTCCTAACTTCTGAACTATGATAGCTTTTTCACTCAAAATTTCTGTGGTTATACAATCAACTACGACAAACAAAGTTATGGTTCACCT
Source organism: Coenobita brevimanus (assembly GCF_032717465.1). Classification (NCBI taxonomy): domain Eukaryota; kingdom Metazoa; phylum Arthropoda; class Malacostraca; order Decapoda; family Coenobitidae; genus Coenobita; species Coenobita brevimanus. Next base: position 5,094,575 of record NC_136992.1, on the reverse strand, counting down.
GATCCCTAAAACATTAAGGGGGTACAAAGCATCATTTTAAAAAATATATTGGGGTCCATCTGACCCCTTCTGGCGAACGAAGGGTTAAGATGACCCCACAGTCGGGGGAAAATATCTTTAGCTATATAGGGAGAACTGTAAAGACATGGCCAGTTATCAGGTGTGGCTATATCACTCCACTAATGTAGTTGACCATCTGATACCCATTCAACACAGTGCTGGCTAATGAACAGCATTTTTTAAAATCATTCTATAGCCATACGCCATAATCCCGTAAGGGATGGTTGTTTGGCTTTGATTTAGTGGTTTTACAGGAAGGGGCATTAACCCTCTGGCAACCCACATGTTGACAAGTAGAGAACAAGTATGAGTTAATTATATGGTTACCTCCAAGTGTTGTAAATGGTTTCCTGGAATCCAAGAAATCATTAGGTTTGTCACTTCATGTAACATCCACATTCTCACCACAACGCTCCTTCACATCCTCATTTGTGTCTGTCTCTCCATGTGACTCCAAATGTTCCTCTCAAATAACTCATTTCCACTGCTCTCACTCTTGACTTCTGTCCCTCCTACAAGGTTTAAGCATCACTTCCATACTCTACAGTTGGTATCACAGTAATGTCATATAGTAGCTTTTTCACTTCCATGCTCACTTCCCTGTTTCTTATCACTGCTTTCACGGAAGCAACAACCTTTCTTCCCAGTTGTACCCTTTCTAGTACTTCATCCTCTAACTTCCATCCTTAATCATTACACTACCCAAGTACTTAAATGCATCAATCGGTAGAGAGTTGGCCTGCCGTCCTAACGGACCAGCGTTCAAATCCCTCTGGGGCAGGGAACAGGTTAAGGATTTGAATTTCATAAATATCAGACTTTACTGATCTACCAGTAGACCCGCCGACATGTCGTAAAAATACCCCCGATAATACCAATACACCAGTCCTGTATGAGACAGCCCTAGTATGTATTCAATATGGATGGTGGGTGTTAGCGCCGAAGTGGTGACATGTGGAGGTGTAGGAGGACTACAGGGCCTTGGGATAGGTCACTGCCCCCGAGAAATAGGCCCTGAAGCCTTAGCCCAGAGTCGGACACGTAAAAAAGGATAGAGAAAAAAAAGAAAAATTTGGTGGCGACCATCATCCACTCACTTGATGTAGTTCTGCCCAGTTCTTCGTTAACTTATATAATTCTTTTTCTGAGTCTGCCCTCCTTTCTTCCTATTTCTTCCGTCTTTACTGTCACTTCATATTGCTCTTCCTTCCTTTTCATTTTTTTTTGTGTGTGTGTGTGTGTGTGTGTGACCGACTCTGGGCATAGGCTTCACAGCCTGCTCCCAAGGCCCAAGTAGTCACTCCTACGTACCGTACACCTTTACATGTCACCACACTTCGTATGCGCTAACACCCACCGTCCCATATTGAATACATGTTAGGGCTGTCTCATACTAGGACTGGTGTATTGGTATTAGCGGGGGTATTTTTACGCGTACATGTCGGCGGGTCATCTTGGTAGATCAGGAAAGTCTGCTTTTCATGAAATTCAAACTCCTTAAACTGGTTCCACTGTCCCAGGCGTGGGATTCGATCCTGGGTCCCATTAGGACTGCAGAGCCGCACCAACAAAGGATAATTGCATCTCTTTAAGTTCAAATATCGGGGAATTCTCAAATGCAACAAATGACTTAGCAAAACATAGACTGGGAAGTTTGTAAGTATGGAGTTTCAATTAAACCCTGCCTACATTAATAACAGATAAAGTGGCGCTATTCTGGGAGCTCAGAGTAGTAAATCACCCTGAACTATACCAATTTTTCTCTAACTTGGCCTAAAATTGCCCCTCGTTATCTTGAATTTTAGATGTAGCAAGTAGAGATCAACACTAGAAATGCTATGGAAAGGATGTAGATGCCACAGCATTGTGTTATTCTGTTGATGAGATACGTAAAGAAGCTACAAGAGAACAAAAAATCTGGGCCAAGTAAAGGTACAATAATGCTTACTACTGCTACCAATATCATAAGTACAATATGTGATAGAGAACTGGACATTTTCAGTGCATACGTCCTATAATACATTTTATCCTTTTAATTTCCCAGTAACAGAATATACAAATAACTTTACCAAAAAAATTAAGAAATTCTGTCAGTTTGTTATTATCTAAAAGGACTGTGACACATCCTTAACTCTGATACTATTTCATAATTGCATAATAAATTCGCTGAGCATTACTAATGTGGTAAGAAATGAATCTCCTTGGGTACTAGTTAAAGTGGTCAAGGATTATCGTCAGGTTAAAAGAAATGCTCTATATTATGATGATGTTTCCGTATAGCAGTAGTAATTCATTCCAATTTCATTTCAAACCTAAAGACAAATAAGGGATTGGAGAGTACCAAGAATAATATCAGTACATACATATACATTTACCACGGTACCTGTCACTACTCTTAATTCACTTAAAAAACAAAAAACAAAAAGACTTTCCCATGACAGCACAAAAAGTTATATTTCCACACATATATAGAGAAGCATTTCAGTCCAACCACATATCAATATCAGGTCACATATGTGAGAAAGAGTACCCGGACAAGTATATTCCATTTCCCTACACTATGCCTTTGGGTGCCTTCGAAGAGAGTAGGAATTCACAGAGCTAGTTACTGTTGTCCAGATCATTTAAGCCGTAAAGGGACCACAATAATTTCCTGGCAGTGTTCCTTGATGGCTAAATGAAGAATAAATAAATAAATAAATAGGTAAATAGCTCCGGCCACCTTCTAGATTCGAACCAAGGCGGGTTAGCGCACGCTCTCCTCCGACCCCAAGACCTCTATCAGTCATACTTCTGAGATGCCCACAAAAATGAAAATACAGTACTGAACAGCAATTTCATCTTTGGCTGCACCTTCTCGTGAAAACTAGAACTGAGGTAGAGGCTGCTCACAGTGGGTGGAATGTTGACTAGACTGGGTGCGTGGGTGAGAGTGGTGTTCTGTGGGGAAAATGATTACTCTGCAATGTTTTGATGTTTGGTTGCAGTTGGCGAAAGGAGGGACGGAGGTATTTTGGCGTTAGGCAGCATGTGGGAGAATGTGGGCGTGTGGGCGAGGATGGGCGTATGTTCGAAGGTGGGTGTGTGGGTGATCTTTTGCCTGCCCACCCTTGTTCTTGGATCCCTGCCGATTTATGAAATACACCCTGCCACGAAGCTGGACGTCACACCCCTGCACGAAGTACCTGTGACCTCCCAATTGTGAGTATACAAAGGGGTCCATAGTTTGCACCTCAACTTTCCATTCAGCTTACGATTTCTCTTGTGTTGTGGGGACGGCTTAGCATTACAAGTGCCTGTCCTGCACCATTTCCTGTTTCCCACAACCCTTATCATGGTAAATAGCATTTCATTTTTTACATCTAGTGACTCCTGAACTGATTAAAGTAACGAGGCAACCAAAAATATCATTGGTCCTCACACTGCCAGACAAGTTGTGCCGTTCCCACAACACACAAGAAAAAACAAGCCTGGGGAGCAATATGTGGGCCATCCTATATTTAGATCACAATAAAACTCACAATGCTACTTGACCAACATCTTGCAACACAAAAACCATAAGGCAGTTATCAGTTGACTCACTCTTCTGATTACTATATCTCATTTACAAGGTGGTCTATAAATTGCATGATAATTATAATCATCATCATCATCATCATCATAATACTAATAATAATGATAATAATGATGATAATAATAATAATAATAATAATAATAATAATAATAATAATAATAATAATAATAAAAAAAAAAAAAAATAATAATAATAATAATAATGATAATAATAGTAACAACAATAAACTAAAATTCTGTAATTGCTGAAGTAATATCCAAAGATCTCCACATTCCAGCTGAAAATACTTTTATCACTGTAGACCTAATATTAAGGGACTATTGGTATGACTCAAGGTTTTTTACGAATTTTGACCTATAACATTGAGATCAAGGTAAAGGTCATTCATACTATGCAAACCATGTTCACACATGACCCACTACATTTCCACCGAGTTTGGTCAAAATCGGCCAAATACTCCGATTTAGCACTTTCAGGCATGAGGTGGCCATTTTTGATTTTCCTAAATATCTCGAAAAGTATTTGTTTGATCTCAGTATCAGTACCGAGGTGCACTAGTATATGTTGACGATTACTTACTAGAATATTTGCAAAGCAATCGATTAGGGAATTTTTGCTGTACAGGAGAACAAAAATTGAAAAAAAAAAAAAAACATAGAGGGTGCTAGTCGGCGTTAGTGCTAGGAAACTATTTTTGTGTGTCAAAAGAAGCCTGCAACCAAGGTACATTACTCCTGAAAATTTCAAGTCTCTATCTTGAAAGGTCTTGGAATGCCAGCCGCATAGAACTCCCCCCCCCCCGAAAAAGAGGGAAATTACGTCTACAATATCAATAAGAACTCCACATAATTTGGAGTTAATAACCAGTGGTGATAATAACACTGACGATGATGATGACCATGAAGATGACGATGATGAAGCCCTTCCCTGTCCTGGTGTGTGATGACTGGTGATTATAATGATGACAATAATGTTGATGATAATACAATGCTGATGATGACGCTGATAATGTCCTTTCTTTTCCCTTGTGTGTTGAGGTATGTGTCGGATGCGGTGCTTTACTCTGGAATGGATGCGTGGCCTGGAGTTCCTTCATCAGCAGTGAGGGGTGCAGTTGTTGTGCTTTCACTGACCGACACTGCCCCTCAGCTGTCCGACCTGGTGTCGGATCCCACCGCTGCCACTGACGAATTAGTCAAGGTCGGTATCAACAACGCTGTATCACTTTTCACTAAATATCTTCTTAACAGCATCTAATCACTCCTTATCTCTATCTTTCTCATCACTTTTCGTGGATTACCTTATCTATCTGTAACAAAAACTAATCACCCCGGCCTTCTCGCTCTTCTTAACAGCATCTAATCATTCCCAATGTCATTTTATCTTTTCCAAATACATTTATCACTCACTTATATCAACCTTTCTCCTTAACTCAATTGGTGCCCAGCGTCCGAAACGCCAATGGACAGAACTGGGCATTTTCAAATTTCAATAAAGAAGGGAACCCCCGGGTAGGGACCTATGAGCTTCGTTAAATGTGAGCCATAATAGTGGAAGGCGGTACGCTTAGCACCCATCCAGCAAAATCCCTCTCGCGAGAACTCTTGGCCACTAATTGGGTTAAACACTGGCAAATCAGTGAGCTTCTTTAACCTATTGGTGCCCAGCGTCCAACATAATGGACAGAACTGGGCATTTTCAAAATTTAATAAAGAAGGGAAACCTTATGGTAGGGACCTACTGTATAGGCTTCATGGCTATGAGCCGATAGGTAGAGGGCAGTACACTTAGTAATTCGTCCAGCAAAATCCCTCTCACAGGAACTCTGGCAACTAATGGGTTAACAACAACTAATCTCTCCTTCTGTGAATTTAATCATGCCCAACACCACCTTATCTCTTCACAGTTCCTTTACCAGTCCTTTATGTGACCTTTTTTCCTCTTTAATAAAAACCAGTCACTCGTTAAAACGAAGCAAGGAGTGCTGGATGTCACCATTGGCACGGAATTTAGCCAAGGTCAGTGTCACGGGCCACCCTTTCATATAATTCATATTCGGACTATATCACTGCTTAACCCTTGTACTGCACTGGGGTTTTCGGCACTGAGCAAAATCGTCTGTGATAGAGCTGAAAGGAACCGCCATGGCTGAATGAGTTAGAACATGTGCCATCGACTTAGGGGTGCAACTTTCGAGTCTACTCATGGGCCATTGACTGACGTCAGGAAGGGCATTTGGTTGCATAGTGCTACACACTGCTATATATCTACATAGTGCCAATGCCATAACCCCTCTGGGAGTACGTGGCATAAACCACGAAATAATAATAATAATAATAATAATAAATAGAACTTTGTAACTGTCCACCAGACAGTCACTAGACTCCACCTACTGTTCCTGATGGAGGTCCTTGACTAATGGTAACTAAGACATGAACAGGACACCTCATCAGTGTCCATAGGTCATGGTAGGGTACATTCTGTCACAGTTTAGTGGAAATTGGTCCAAGTTCACCATTCAGATGTCTTGTGCAGGTCACACTGAAACCTTCAGTAGACACGACCAACTTCTCTCGTTCACTCATAATATTTATATGATTCGCTCACATGCCCTTCCACTGTGCATAAAGGATTTGGATTTTTTTTCTATCAGCAATTGCCAATGGCAGGACACATTACCTGGGCCCTTCAGATTCCTTCCACAATCTCCGGTTCTCCTGGAATCGTTGGGAGACTCTGAGCAGGAATAATAATACCATAAAAAACAATAGTCTCCACCTACATAGTAGGTGGAGACTAATAATAACAGTAGTAGTCACTGCCCTGCTGACAATCACTAGTCTCCAATTACTGTTCCAGATGGAGGTCCTTGACTAACGGTCACTAAGGCATGCACAGGACACTTTAGTAATGTTCATAGGTCATGGTAGGGTATATTCTTTAGTATATAGTGGAAATTGGTCCAAGTTCAATACTATCTCAAAAGACAAATTGTACATTTCTTGAAATGACCTTGACCCCATTTCACAGATCTGGATTTTTTTCTATCTGCAATGGCCCAGCCCAGGACACATAACCTGGGACCTTCAGATTTCTTGCCCAGTCTCCGGTTCTCCTAGCAACGTCGGGAGACTCTGAACCCAAAATTTTTCATTTCTTACAGTGACCTTCACCCCACTGGGGAGATTTGGAATTTTTTCTATCAGCAATGGCCCATGCCAGGACACGTAACCTAAGCCCTTCAAACTCCTTTCAGAGTCTACAGTTCTCTTGGAATCATCGCGAGACTCTGAGGCCGGAATAATAATAGCACCAGTGAAAACAATAGTCTCCATTTATGTAGTAGGTGGAGACTAATAACAGTAGTACTAGCAGTAGCAGTAGTAGTAGTTCCAGTAGTACTAGTTGCAGTAGTAGCAGTAGTCATAGTAGTAGTGGTAGTAGTCATAAGAACAACACATTGGTATCTAGAACTCTGTAACTGTCCTATTGACAGTCACTTGCCTTCACCTAATGTTTCTTGGTGACCTTGACCCAACTAGGGAGATTTAGATTTTTTTTTCTATATGCAGTGGTCCATATCAGGACACATAACCTGGGGCCTTCAGATTCCTTGCACAGTCTCTGGTTCTCCTGGAATCATCGCGAGACTCTGAGGCTGGAATAATAATAGTTAATTACATATTTTTATTGTGCACCCACAATAAGGAAGCTTCGCCATTTGGTAAGGTACAGTATGTTGAATGCATGTGTCTGCTTAACTTTGTTTCTTATAATGACTTTGATCCAACTGGGGGATTTGGATATTTCTACCAGGAATGGCCACATGCCAGGACATAATCTGGGCCCTTCAGATTCCATGCACAGTCTCCAGTTCTCTTGGAATCGTTGCGAGACTGTGAGGCAAGCACTGTAATAATCATACCAGCAAAAACAATTGTCTTCAACTACTTAGTAAGTGGAGCCTAACTAGAACTCTGTAACTGTCCTACAGACAATCGTTAGTCTTCAGTTACTGTTTTTTACAATGACCTTGACCCCAGTGGAGAGATTTGTATTTTTTTTTTCTATAAGCAATGGTCCATACAAGGACACAGAACCTGGGCAATTCAGATTCCTTCCTCAGGTCCCACTGAATTCTCCAGTAGACACGACCAACTTATCTCATTCACAACATAATGCTGATATGACACTTCCTGACATGCCCTTCCACTGTGCATAAAGGATTTGGATTTTATTTTTCAAGAAGCTATGGCCCATGCCAGGACACATAACCTGGTCCCTTCAGATTCCTCACGCAGCCTCTGGTTCTCATAGAATCGTCGCGAGACTCTGAGGCTGGAATAATAATGATAGCAAAAACAATAGTCTCCACCTAAGTAATATGTGGAAACTACATAGAACTCTGTAATTGTCCTGCAGATAGTCACGAGACTCCATCTACTTTTTCTTAGTGACCTTGGCCCCACTGGGGCGATATAGATTTTTTTTCTATTAGCAATGGCCCATGCCAGGACACATAACCTGGACCCTTCAGATTCCTTGTGCAGTCTCCGGTTCTCCTGGAATCGTCGGGAGACTCTGAGGCGGGAATAATAATAACACCAGAGAAAACAACAGTCTCCACCCATGTAATCGGTGGAGACTAACTAGAAGGGCACTCAGTGAAGCGCATCTCTCCATCAAGGGAAAGTAATTTCCAAACCACTCTTCATAATGAGTTAAGTTTTCTCATCAATGATTAGGGTTTTGCAAATAAGTTTTCCGGATCCAGAATCTGTAATACCATCCGAAACTGCCTCTCAGACTAATCGATTGTTCCATGGGACATGGAATATCTACCCACGAAATTTGGTCCAAATCTCTGTTTTAGTTCGTGAGTAACCCTGAAACAGACAAACAAACAAACAAACATAAACGAGTGAAAACATTCTCTCCTTGTCAGAGAGAGAGAGAAAAAATAATAATAATAATAATAATAATAATAATAATAATAATAATAATAAAGCACTCAGAGAGTGCATACCTCTGCCAATGCCATTGCAGGATTTCACTGAAATTCATTGAGAACTATTGAAGATAACACGTGGACAATCAACAAAAATTCATGGATCCAGATGATGATCCAGATCACCACCGAAATCTAATGGATTGTTCCTTGGACCATACCCAACTCCTCTGAAAAATTTCAGCAAATTCCGTTCATAACTTTTTGAGTAATCCTGCTACCGGACCAACAGACAATCAAATCATTCCTGGCAAAAACATAACCTCCTTGGTGGAGGCAATAATAACAATAACTAGAAAGCATCCAGAGAGTACATACCTCCGCCAATGCCATTGTCATTAAGAAGGACCCCGATCACGATCCGTGGAGATATTGTATGGAGTATACAGTATAGGATCCTGATCCACCCCCAAATTAAATCAACTGTTCCTTGATCCATGGTTAACTCTTCCACAAAATTATATTGAAAATCATTGAGAGTTTTGGAGCTATGTTACGGGACACATAGAATATGGATCCGGATCAAGATCCATCCCAAAAATTTAAATTATTCCTTCTTGGCTCATGGCCAACCCTTCTACGAAATTTCATTGAAATTCATTTAGAACTTTTGGAGATATATTGCAAGATACTCCGGATCTGGATACAGATCCGTCCTAAGATTTAAACGAATTCCTTGTTTGTCCATGGCCCACCCTTCTACAAAATTTAATTGAAATT
>NC_136992.1:5057278-5085113 GCF_032717465.1 Coenobita brevimanus | reverse complement strand
CATATCTCCAAAACTCTCAATGATTTTCAATATAATTTTGTGGAAGAGTTAACCATGGATCAAGGAACAATTGATTTAATTTAGGGGTGGATCAGGATCCTATATACTCCATACAGTATCTCCACGGATCCTGATCAGGGGTCCTTTTTAATGACAATGGCATTGGCGGAGAGGTATGCACTCTTTGGATGCTTTCTAGTTATTGTTATTATTGCCTCCACCAAGGAGGTTATGTTTTTACCAGGAATGATTTGATTGTCTGTTGGTCCGGTAGCAGGATTACTCAAAAAGTTATGAACGGAATTTGCCCCTTTGAAAGTACATAAAAATTTTTTCAGAGGAGTTGGGTATGGTCCAAGGAACAATCCATTAGATTCGGTGGTGATCTGGATCATCATATGGATCCACGAATTTTTTGTTGATTGTCCACGTGTTATCATCAAAAGTTCTCCAGTGAATTTCAATAGGAAATCCTGCAATGGCATTGGCGGAGGTATGCACTCTCTGGGTGCTTTATTATTACTATTATTATTTATTATTTATTATTATTTATTATTATTATTATTATTCTCTCTGACAAAGGGAGAATATGTTTTCACTCGTTTATGTTTGTTTTGTTTTCTGTTCCAGGATTACTCAAAGAAGGCTAAAAGAGAGATTTGGACCAAATTTCGTGGGTAGATATCCCATCTCCCATGGAACATTCGATTAGTAGTTTAAGGGCAGATCCGGATGGTATTACAGATTCTGGATCCGGAAAACTTGTTTGCAAAACCTAATCAGTGATGAGAAGAACCTAACTCATTATGAAGAAGTGGTTTGGAAATTACTTTCTCTTGACGCAGGAGATGCGCTTCACTGGAGTGCCCTTTCTAGTTGGTCTCCAACGATTACATGGGTGGGGACTGTTGTTTTCTTTGGTGGTATTATTATTCCAGCCTCAGAGTCTCCCGACAATTCCAGGAGAACCAGAGACTGCACAAAGGAATCTGAAGGGGTCTTAGGTTATGTGTCCTGGCATGGGCCACTGCCAATAGAAAAAATCTTTATCACCCCAGTGGGTGCAAAGGTCACTGTAAGAAAAAGTAGATGGAGACTAGTGACCATCTGCAGGACAGTTACTGAGTTCTATCTAGTTTCCACATATTACCGTAGGTGGAGACTATTGTTCTTGCTATCATTATTATTCCAGCCTCCGAGTCTTGCGACGATTCTATGAGAACCAGAGACTGCGTGAGGATTCTGAAAGGGATCCAGGCTATGTGTCCTGGCATGGGCCATAGCTTACATTGAAAAAATAAAATCCAAATCCTTTACGCACTGTGGAAAGGGCATGTCAGGAAGTGTCATATCAGCATTATGTTGTGAACAGAGATAGAGTTGGTTTGTGTCTACTGGAGAATTCAGTGGGACCTGAGGAAGGAATCTGAATTGCCCAGGTTCTGTGTCCTTGTATGGACCATTGCTTATAGAAAAAAAAAATACAAATCTCTCCACTGGGGTCAAGGTCATTGTAAAAAACAGTAACTGAAGACTAACGATTGTCTGTAGGACAGTTACAGAGTTCTAGTTAGGCTCCACTTACTAAAGTAGTTGGAGACTAACATGTTTTTGCTGGTATGAATTATTACAGTGCTCGGCTCACAGTCTCGCAACGATTCCAAGAGAACTGGAGACTGTGCATGGAATCCGAAGGGCCCTAGATTATGTCCTGGCATGCTGGCCATTGCTGGTAGAAAAATCCAAATCCCTCCAGTTGAACTCAAGGTCCATATTAAGAAACAGTAGCAGGCATGCATTCAACATACTGTACCTTACCAAATGGCTAAGATTCCCTTATTGCAGGTGCACAATAAAAATATGTAACTAACTATTATTATTCCAGCCTCAGAGTCTCAGAGACAGATTCCAGGAGAACCAGAGACTGTGCAAAGAAATCTGAAGGCCCCAGGTTATGTGTCTTGATGTGGACCACTGCATATAGGAAAAATAATCTAAATCTCCCTAGTTGGGTCAAGGGTCACCAAGACACATTAGGTGAATGCAAAAATGACTGTCCATAGGACAGTTGCAGAGATCTAGATACCAATGTGTTTTTCTTATGACTACTACTACTACTGTGACTACTGCTGCTACTGCACCTGCAACTAGTACTACTGGAACTACTACTACTGCTATCGCTAGTACTACTGTTATTAGTCTCCACCTACTACATATATGGACACTATTGTTTTCGCTTTGGTACTATTATTATTCCGGCCTCAGAGTCTCGCGATGATTCCAAAAGAACTGCAGACTCTGAAAAGGAATTTGAAGGGAGCATAAGGTTACGTGTCCTGGCATGGGCCACTGCTGATAGATAAAAATTCCAAATTTCCCCCAGTGGGGTGAGGGTCACTATGTAAGAAATGTAAAATTTCGGGTTCAGAGTCTCCCGACGTTTCTAGGAGAACCTATGAGACTGGAGCAAGAAATCTGGAAGGTCCCAGAGTTATGTGTCCTGGGCTGGAGCCAATTACAGATAGAAAAAAATCCAGATCTGTGAAATGGGGTCAAGTTCATTTTCAAGAAATGTAAAAATTTGTCTTTTGAGCTAGTATTGAACTTGGACCAATTTCCACTATATACTAAAGAATATACCCTACCATGACCTATGAACATTACTAAGGCTGACCTGTTCAAGCCTTAAGTGACCATTAATCCAGGACCTCCATCTGGAACAGTAATTGGGAGACTAGTGACTGTCAGCAGGGCTAGTGACTACTACTGTTATTATTAGTCTCCACCTACTATGTGGGTGGAGACTATTGTTTTTGCTGGCATTATTACTCCTGCTTACGGTCTCCCAACGATTCCAGAAGAACCGGAGACTGTGGAAGGTATCTGAAGGGCCCAGGTTATGTGTGTCGTGCTGGCATTGGCCATTCCCACTGATAGAAAAAATCCAAATCCTTTATGCACAGTGGAGAGGGGCATGTCAGAGAATCATATAAATATTATGAGTGAACGAGAGAAGTTGGTCGTGTCTACTGAAGATTTCATTGCGACCTGCACAAAACATCTGAATGGTGAACTTGGACCAATTTCCACTAAACTGTGACAGAATGTACCCTACCATGACCTATGGACACTGATGAAGGTGTCCTGTTCATGTCTTAGTTACCGTTAGTCAAGGACCTCCATCAGGAACAGTTAGGTGGAGTCTAGTGACTGTCTGGTGGACAGTTACAAAGTTCCATTATTATTATTATTATTATTATTATTATTATAATTATTATTATTTCGTGGTTTTTGCCATGTACTCCCAGAGAGGTTATGGCATTGGCTCGCTGTAGATATATAGCAGTGTGTAGCATTTTCAACCAAATACCTTTCCTGACGTCAATCAATGGTCCATGTGTAGACGCGAAAGTTGCACCCTAAGTCGATGGCACATGTTCTAACCCATTCAGCCACGGCGGTTCCTTTCATCTCTATCACAGACGATTTAGCTCAGTGCCGAAAACCCCAGTTCAGTACCAAGGGTTAAGCAGTTATATAGTACGAATATTAATAATGATATGAAAGAATTGTTTATTGACACTGACCTTGGCTAAATTCGGTGCAATGGTGACATCCAGCACTATTACAACTGGTTTTGAGTGACCGGTTTTTATTTAAAGAGGAAAAAAGGTCACATAAAGGAGTGGTAAAGGTACTGTGAAGAGATAAGGTGGTGTTGGGACTGATTAAATTCACTGAAGGAGAGATTAGTTATTGTTAACCCAATTTAGTTGCCAGAGTTCCTGTGAGAGGGATTTTGCTGGACGAGTGCTAAGCGTACCACCCTCTGCCTATCGGCTCATAGCCGCGAAGCCTATACAAGTAGGTCCCTACCCCGGGGTTCCCTTCTTTATTAAATTTTGAAAAATGCCCAGTTCTGTCCATTATGTTGGACGCTGGGCACCAATGGGATTAAAGAAGCTCACTGATTTGCCAGTGTGTAACCCATTAGTGGCCAGAGTTCCTGCGAGAGAGGATTTTGCTGGATGGGTGCTAAGCGTACCGCCTTCCGCCTATTGGCTCACATTTGCAAAGCTCATAGGTCCCTACCCCGGGGCTCCCTTCTTTATTAAAGTTTGAAAATGCTTCCAGTTCTGTCCAATATTTTGGACGCTGCGGCACCAATGAAGTTAAGGGAAAGGTTGATATAAGTGAGTGATAAATGTATTTGGAAAAGATAAAAATGACATTGGGAATGATTAGATACTGTTAAAGAGCGATAAGGGTGATTAGTTTTTGTTACGGATAGATAAGGCAATCCTGAAAAGTGATGAAGATTAGAGATAAGGAGAAAAAGTTGGTTATGCTGTTAAGAAGATATTTAGTGAAAAGTGATACAGCGTTGTTGATACCGACCTTGACTAAATCCAGTGGCAGCGGTGGGATCCGACACCAGGTCGGACAGCTGAAGGGCAGTGTCAGTCAGTAAACACAACAACTGCCCCTCACTGCTGATGAAGGAACTCCAGAGCCACGCATCCATTCAGAGTAAAGCACCGCATCCGACACATTACCTCAACACACAGGGAAAAGAAAGGACATCATCAGCGTCATCATCAGCATCATTATCATCAACATTACTGTCATCATTATAATCACCAGTCACATCAAACACCAGGACAGAGAAGGGCTTCATCATCGTCATCTTCATGGTCATCATCTCATCATCAAGTGTTATTATCACCACTGGAGTCATTATTATTAACTCCACATTATGTGGAACGTTCTTATTGATATTTTAGACAGTAATTTCTCTTTTTTCGGGGGAGGAGTGGGGGGAGTTCTATGCGGCTGGCATTCCAAGACCTTTCGAGATAGAGACTTGAAATTTTCAGGAGTAATGTACCTTGGTTACAGGCTTCTTTTGACACAAAAAAAATAGTTTCCTAGCACTAACGCCGCACTAGCAACTTCCTGTTATTTTTTTTATTTTTGTTCTCCTGTACCAGCAAAAATTCCCTCATTCAATTGCTTTGCAAATGTTCCAGTAAGTAGTCGTCAACATATACTAGTGCACCTCGGTATTGATACTGAGATCAAACACAAAATACTTTTCGAGATATTCAGGAAAATCAAAATGGCCACCACATGCCTGAAAGTGCTAAATCAGAGTATTTGGCCGATTTTAGACCAAACTCGGTGGAAATGTAGTGGGTCATGTGTGAACATGTGGTTTGCATAGTATGAATGACCTTTACCTTGATCTCAAAGTTATAGGTCAAAATTCGTAAAAAACTTTGGAGTCATACCAATAGATCCCTTGATATTAGGTCTACAGTGATAAAAGTATTTTCAGCTGGAATGTTGAGATCTTTGGATATTACTTCTTAATTACAGAATTTTAGTTTATTATTATTATCATTATTATTCTTCTTCTTATTATTATTATTATTATTATCATTAACACTACTATTTTATTATCATTATAATTATTATTATTATTATTATTATTATCATTATTATTATTATCATTATCATTATCATTATTATAAATATTATTAGTAGTATTATGATGATGATTGATGATGATGATGATGATGATGATGATGATGATTATCATGCAATTTATAGACCACCTTCTAAATGAGACTATAATAATCAGAAGAAAGTGAGGACCAACTGATAACTGCCTTATGGTTTTTATGTTGCAAGATGGTTGGTCAAGTAGCATAGTGAGTTTTATTGTGATCTAAATATAGGATGGTCCACATATTGCTCCCAGGCTTGTTTTTTCTTGTGTGTTGTGGGAACGGCACAACTTGTCTGCCAGTAGTGAGGACCAATGATATTTTTGGTTGCCTCTGATTACTTTAATCAGTTCAGGAGTCACTAGATGTAATAAATGAAAATGCTATTTTACCATGATGAGGGTTATGGGAAACAGGAAATGGTGCAGAACAGGCACTTGTAATGCTAAGCCGTCCCCACAACACAAGAGAAATCGTAAGCTGAATGGAAAGTTGAGGTGCAATATATGGACCCCTTTGCTCTACTCACAATGGGAGGTCACAGGTGCTTCGTGCAGGGAGTGTGACAGTCCAGCTTCGTGGCAGGGTGTATTTCATAAATCGGCAGGGGATCCGAGAACAAGGGTGGGGCGGCAAGCAAAAGATCACCCACACACCCGCAGCTTCGAACATACGCCCATCCTCCTTCCCTACGCGCCCACATTCTCCACACATGCTGCCTAACGCCAAAATTCACTCCTGCCCCTCCTTTCGCCAACTGCAACCCAAACATCAAAACATTGCAGAGTAGTCATTTTCCCCCACGAACCCACTCTCACCCACGCACCCAGTCTAGTCAACATTCCACCCATTGTGACAGCCTCTACCTCAGTTCTAGTTTTCACAGAGAGATTGCTAAGCCAAGATGAAATTGCTGTTCAGTACTGTATTTTCATTTTGTGGGCATCTCAGAAGTATGACTGATAGAGGTCTTGGGGTCGGAGGAGAGCGTGCGCTTAACCCGCCTATGGTTCGAATCTAGAAGGTGGCCGGAGCTATTTACCTATTTATTTATTTATTTATTCTTCATTTTAGCCATCAGAACACTGCCAGGAAATTATTGTGGTCCTTTACGGCTTAAATGATCTGGACAACAGTAACAAGCTCTGTGAATTCCTACTCTCTCCGAAGGACCCAAAGGCATAGTGTAGGAAATGGAATATCTTGTCCGGGTACTCTTTCTCACATATGGTGACCTGATATTGATATGTGGTTGGACTGAAATGCTTCTCTATATATGTGTGGAAATATAACTTTTGTGCTGTCATGGGAAAGTCTTTTTGTTTTTTGTTTTTAAGTGAATTAAGAGTAGTGACAGGTACCGTGGTAAATTTTTTTTTTTTTTTTTTTTATGTGTCCGACTCTGGGCAAAGGCTCAGGGCCTATTTCTTGGGGGCAGTTGCCTATCCCAAGGCCCAGTAGTCCTCCTACACCTCCACATGTCACCACTTCGGCGCTAACACCCACCGTCCATATTGAATACATGTTAGGGCTGTCTCATACAGGACTGGTGTATTGGTATTAGCGGGGGTACTTTTACGACATGTCGGCGGGTCATCTGGTAGATCAGGAAAGTCTGCTTTTAGGAAATTCAAATCCTTAAACTGTTCCCTGCCCCAGCCGAGATTCGATCCTGGGTCCATTAGGACTGCAAGCCGCCTCTCTACCGATTCAGCCACCGCCACTGCAAATATTCATTCTGTGTACTCTCAATCCCTTATTTGGCTCTTTAGTTTTTTGAAATGAAATTGGAATGAATTACTACATGTATACGGAAACATCATCATAATATAGAGCATTTTCTTTTAACCTGACGATAATCCTTGACCACTTTAACTAGTACCCAAGGAGATTCATTTCCTTACCACATTAGTAATGCTCAGCTAATTTTATGCAATTATGAAATAGTATCTTTCAGAGTTAAGGGATGTGTCACAGTCCTTTTAGATAATAACAAACTGACCAGAATTTCTTAATTTTTTTGGTAAAGTTATTTGTATATTCTGTTACTGAAATTAAAGGATAAAATGTATTATAGGACGTATGCACTATAGAAAATGTCATCAGTTTGTCTCTCTATCACATATTGTACTTATGATATTGGTAGCAGTGAGTAGCATTATTGTACCTTTACTTGGCCCAGATTTTTGTTCTCTTGTAGCTTCTTTACGTATCTCATCGACAGGAATAACACAATGCTGTGGCTCTACATCCCCTTTCCATAGCTTATTTCTAGTGTTGATCTCTTGCTACATCTAAGAATTCAAGATAACGAGGGGGCAATTTTAGGCCAAGATTAGAGAAAAATTGGTATAGTTCAGGGTGATTTACTACTCTGAGCTCCCAGAATAGCGCCACTTTATCTGTTATTAATGTAGGCGGGTTTAATTGAAACTCCATACTTACAAACTTCCCAGTCTATGTTTGTAAGTCATTTGCTACATTTGAGAATTCCCCGATATTTGAACTTAAAGAGATGTAATATCCTGTTGGCGGCCTGCAGTCCTAATGGACCCAGGATCGAATCCCGCCTGGGAGCAGGGAACAGTTTAAGGGTTTGAATTTCATGAAGAAAGCAGACTTTCCCTGATCTACCAGATGACCCGCCGACATGTCGTAAAAATACCCCCGCTAATACCAATACACCAGTCCTGTATGAGACAGCCCTAACATGTATTCAATATGGACGGTGAGTGTTAGCGCCAGGGAAGTGAGTGACATGTAAAAGGTGTACGGTACGTAGGAGGACTACTGGGCCTTGAAAGCAGGCTGTGAAGCCTATGCCCAGAGTCGGTCACACCACACACACAAAAAAAAAAAATGAAAAGGAAGGAAGAGCAATATGGAGAAGTATTGACAGTAAAGACGGAAGAAATAGGAAGAAAGGAGGGGCAGACTCAGAAAAAAGAATTATATAAGTTAATATTTAAACGAAAGAGACTGGGCAGAACTACATCAAGTGAGTGGATGATGGTCGCCACCAAATTTTTCTTTTTTTCTCTATCCTTTTTTACGTGTCCGACTCCTGGGCTAAAGGCTTCAGGGCCTATTTCTCGGGGGCAGTGACCTATCCCAAAGGCCCTGTAGTCCTCCTACACCTCACATGTCACCACTTCGGCGCTAACAATGCCTACCATCCATATTGAACCTACATACTAGGGCTGTCTCATACAGGACTGGTGTATTGAAATGATATCAGGAGGGTATTTTTACAACATGTCAGGCGGGTCTACTGGTAGAATCAAAGTAAAGTCTGATATTTATGAAATTCAAATCCATGAACCTGTTCCCTGCCTCAGAGGGATTTGAACGCTGGTCCATTAGGACGGCAGGCCAACTCTCTACCGATTGATGCGATTTAAGTACTTGGGTAGTGTGATGAGTAAGGATGGAAGTCAGAGGATGAAGTACTAGAAAGGGTACAACTGGGAAGAAAGGTTGTTTTAGCTTCCGTGAAAGCAGTGATAAGAAACAGGGAGGGGTGAGCATGGAAGTGAAAAAGCTACTACCCTTTGACATTACTGTGATACCAACTGTAGAGTATGGAAGTGATGCTTAAACCTTGCTTAGGAGGACAGAGAGAGTGAAGAGTGAGAGCAGTGGAAATGAGTTATTTGAGAGGAGCATGTGGAGTCACATGGAGAGACAGACACAAATGAGGATGTGAGAAGAGAGCGTTGTGGTGAAGTATGTGGATGTTACAAGAAGTGACAAACCTAATGATTTCTTGGATTCCAGGAAACCATTTACAACACTTGGAGGTAACCATATAATCAACTCATGCTTGTTCTCTGCTTGTCAACATGTGGGTTGCCGTAGGGTTAATGCCCCTCCCTGTAAAACCACTATATCAAAGCCAAACAACCATCCCTTACGGGATTATGGCGTATGGCTATGGAATGATTTTTAAAAAATGCTGTTCATGTAGCCAGCACTGCATTGAATGGGTATCAGATGGTCAACTACATTAGTCCAGTGATATAGCCCACACTTGATAACTGGCCATGTCTTTACAGTTCTCCCTATATAGCTAAAGATTTTTTCCCCCAAACTGTGGGGTCATCTTAACCCTTCGTTCGCCCAGAAGGGGTCAGATGGATCCCCAATATATTTTCTGAAATGATGCTTTGTAGCCCCTTATTGTTTTAGGGATCTGGCGAACATGTCTTTGTCGTGGTTGATTGTATAGAAAGCACAGAAATTTTGAGTGAAAAAACTCTCATAGTTCAGAAGTTAGGAGGAGGAGCAAAGTTCACTGGGGGTCATTAAATTTCCGGTACCCACTCCTTGCATGCCATATAACATCCTGTATTTTTTTTTTTCAAATTCTTGATATTATGGACTATGTCGCTGAATGTTGAGATGTTCTACAGTCAGTTAGGGAGATCCAATCGTAAGAAAGATCCTCCCACTTTTGAGTACTGATAATGACATATTAGTTAGTTTTACTGAATGTTTTCCAGCTTACTATAAATACATTCAGGGGTTTTTCCGAATATACTGTAAATGTCAATCTTTTTCTTGAATACTACACTGCAAATGTCAGTCTGGTTTACTTAATTTGTAAAATCAAATTTTCTGAATATAAATGTCTATCTTGTCTATGTTCTGAACATCGATTGAACCTAATTCTTCGTGTCATTTTAATTTTCTTTTTTTTTTTCTCTATGTTATTATATTGATAATATATTTATTATGTTAAGGGAACATGCTGCTTCAATAAGAATGATCTACCCTACCTATCTATCTATCTATTGTGAGACGCCTTGTAATCCCCGTAAGGGAGTGGCACACAAAACAAATAGCCTCCATGTCGCCCTGTCCCCCGCCATTTCATTGATCTGCACCCAGTTCACCCCCCTCTCATGTAACTCTCTACTCCATCCCGCCATCTCATCCTTGGCCTCCCTCTCCTCTGCCCCCCTCCCCACCTCACTCACGTACCTCTCCTCGTCATTTCTCACTCTCCATCCTCTCCACTTGACTAAACCACTTCAGAGTGTTTCTCTTAACGCTTCTTGTAATATCCACATCCACACCACAATGCTCTTTCACTTCCTCATTGTGTGTCTGTCTCTCCATGTGACTCCACGTGCTCCTCTCAAATAACTCATTTCTACCTTTGCTCTCACTCTTGACTTCATGTCCTTCCAACAAGATTCAAGCATCACTTCCATACTTTGAGAGTTTCGTATCCACAATAAAGTCATGTGAGTTGCTTTTTCACTTCCATGCTAACTTCCCTGTTTCTTAACACTGCTTTCAAAGGAACCAGCAACCTTTCTTCCCAGTTGTACCCTTTCCAGTACTTGACCCTCTAGCTTTCATCCTTACTCATCAAACTACCCAAGTACTTAAATACATTCACATTTTCCATTTCCTCCTCATCCAGCCTCACTGTATATTCACTGACGTCACTTCACTCGAAGACCATAACTTTACTCTTTCCCTACATTCACCTTTACATTCCGTTTCTTACACACGCTCTTCAACTAATTCCTCTGTTATTTCCTTAACTCTCTGTCAATAAGCATCCTACCATATACTTATCCACTATGATTACCATACCCTTCTTTTCACCTTTTCCTTTATGTACAGGGGAATAATTATCACCTGACTTCCAATCCTCCGGGACTCTACCTTCCTCTCAGGCCACTATGCACATCTTCCCACATCTCATTTCTACTATTATCTCTCCCCCATGGTTCAGCATGTTCACCACACACTCCATCAATTGCTGGGGCTTTCCCATTTTAACTTTCTTTATTGCTTCCACAACTTCCATCCCACTGATTTCTTCCTCTTTCTTCTCCACATCCCTCCTTCTCCCAGCCACTCACAGTGCCACTTATACATGCATTACTTTCATTCCTTATGTTCAACAATTCCTTAAAGTGTTCTCTCCATTTGCTCACTTTTCTCTCTTCTCCACTAGTAATCTCTACCATATTTAATCTTCCCACTCCCCAAATAACTTCTTTGGCCTTACCCTGTCTAACTCTCTTTACTTTCTTTCCAGAACATTTTCTTACCCCACACTCCCTCCACTTTACATTCAAGTTCAACATTCCAAATTCCTCATCCACTCCCCTTACTCCTCTCTTCTACATAATCTTTTTACCTCTCTCTTCTGCTCTACATATAACTCTCTCTTCCTTCTCTCAACCTTCTTCCAAGCCCGTTTCCTCATCCACTCACTATATGCTTTCTTTCTATAACTTTGTGTACCACAGCAGCCCTCTCTCAGCATCTCTTCTACATTCCACCATGCTGTTCCTTGCACCCCCTTTCGATCTTCTCTTCACCCCACACACCACCTCTTACATGCTGCACTGATTTCTTCTGTGCATATCTTACACACACCTTCCACTTCCCCCATCTGCTCCAATCCATATTTACCCAGTCGCTCCTCCACTTCCCTCTTATATTCTGCCCTTCTTTCCATCTTCTTGTAACTTTTCCTCCCTCCTTGTATGATGTAACCTAAAAATATATGCCACATTATTCATGACATGTGGAAACTTCAATAATATTGAAGAAACTCCATGAAACTTATGTTACTAAAAAAAAAAAAAAAAAAGACATGGTGGATTGGGTGCACGACACTTGCCGTGTCCTGGGCAACATATGTGCAAAATTTAACATTTGTAACTTTGCGCCATATGGCGGAAATTCATCAGTCAACTTGGGGTCTCTCAAGACCCCACATGGCCGTTCCGGGTTACGAATTTTCACTTGGCGTTCGAAGGGTTAAAGGGAAAGGGATTTAAAAAACAAGCCCTTTATATTGCAATAGCTAACAGAAAACGCCATAAAGAAAATGATTACAGCCGTCCCTATGAATAAGTTATACCGATAATTCACAAGGGTGGAAATACTGCACTTTTTTCGAAGAATTGCTATAATTGTTGATAAAGTGCGGTGAACAGAAAAAAGTATAAGCACCCAGTTTCTCTTAAATCGGTTCAAAATTTTAAATACGAAAATATTGAGGTTATTATGAGACACTCAGAGTGATGATTCACCCATTATTTTCTACTATTATTAGTAGTAGTAGTAGTAGTAGTAGTAGTTGTTGTTGTTGTTGTTGTTGTTGTTGTTGTTGTTGTAGCAGTAGTAGTAGTAGCGGCAGCAGCAGCAGCAGTAGTAGTAGTAGTTTTTGTTGTAGATTACTATTATTGTTATTATTATTATTACTATTATTATTATTATTATTATTATTATTATTATTATTATTAGCCTCCACCTGCATAGCAGGTGGAAATTCGGTTTCGCTGATATTACTATTCTCGCTTCAGAGTCTCGTAACGATTCCAGGTGAACCGGCGATTGTGCATGGAATCTGAAGGGTCCAGGTTATGTGTCCTGGCATTGACCACTGTTGATAGAGAAAAATCCAAATCTCCCCAATGAGGTCAAGGTCATTGTAAGAAACAGTAGCAGACACATGCGTTCTTCGACACCTTTATCAGATCCCTTTTTGATATTACACAAGAAATTACCTTGTCTTCAGATCCTGATTTTATTAAACATATCTTACCACATGGCAAGACTTGCATATTATGTCTGAACAATAAAACTATGTAACTAATTATTATTAATCCGGCCTCAGAGTCTCGCGACGATCTCAGGAGAACTGGAGACTGCACAAGGAATCTGAAGGACCCACGTTATGTGTCCTGGCATGGGCCATTGCTGATAGACAAATCCAAATATCCCCAGTTGGGTCAAGGTCACTAAGACGTAGCAGCTGCAGACAAGTGACTGTCCGTAGGACAGTAACGAAGTTCTAGTTATTATTATTATTGTTATTACATAATTTTATTATTATAATATTATGGAGTAAATGGGAAGCTGTTGAATGCCGTGAAGAGTATAAAACAGCGTCCTAAGGCTGTAGTGCTTGTGGATGGTGAACAGAGTGAATTTTTCAGTTTAAATACTGGTTTGAAACAGGGATGTGTCATGTCTCCATATTTAGTCTGTACATAGGTGAGTTATAAAAGAGATACAAGGTAGGGCAGCGGATGTTGTAGCGGCCCTAATGAAAGAAGATAGCGTCTGGAAATTCCTGTTCTGTTGTTTGCAGATGATACTATATTGTTAAGTGAAGGCAAAGGGGAACTGCAAAGCTTAGTGACTGAGTCTGGAAGAGTATGTAAGAAACGGAATCTAAAGGTGAATGTAGGGAAGAGTAAAGATGTGGTCTTAGAGAGAAATGAAGTCGCTAGATGCACTGTGAGGCTAGATAGTGAGGAAATGGAAAAAAATGAGTGCATGTTAGCACTTGGGTAGTGTGATGAGTAAGGATGGAAGTTCAGAGGATGAAGTGCTTGAAATGGTACAGCAGGGAAATAAAGATACTGGTTCACTAAAAGCAGTGACAAGAATAAGGAAGTGAGCAGGGAAGTAAAAAAGTTGTGCGTGACTTTATTGTGATCCCCACTCTTAAATATGGAAGCCAAGCTTGGACCTTGTTGGATGGACACAAGTCAAGAGTGAGAGCAGTGGAAATTAGTTACTTGAGAGGAATATACTGACATATGAGGACGTTAGGAGCGTTATGGTGTGGATATGGATGTGATAGAAAGCGTTTGGAAAAATACACTGAGGTGGTTTAGCCATATGGAAGGGAAGGAGAGTGAGACACTAACTGGGAAAGTGTAAGTGAGCTGAAGGGGAAGGGGGAAGAGAGGGAGGGAGATATGGAGGATGAGATGTAGGGATGGAGCAGGAGGTATAATTATGCGAGGTGGGTTTAAACTAGGGGAAGGGCAGCAAAATGTCAGGGGACAGGGCAACATGCACGCAGTTTGTTTGTTGTCACCCCTTACGGAATTACAGCGTCTGGCTATAGGAGATAAATTATTATTATCATTATTATTATTGTTATTATTATTATTATTATTATTATTTTAACAAACGACACCAGTGGTGAGTTATGTTGTTCTTGTCAATATTATTCTTATTCATATTGCTATTCTTTCTTACGAAGAAGTAAATTGCCCACATTCGCTTTTTAAAGCTACAGCCATCATACTTGGCCATCTGAGCCCCCCAGCTGGTGGCTTCATATGACCCAGTGTCATCCAACTCTCAGTGCTGGTTTTCCAGTTACATCCAAAAACCTATATTTGCGGATTCTCAGAAACAGCTAAAGGTACAGACTTGAAATTTGTGAGGAACATAGCCAAGGTCGGGGAGAAGGTCTGGAAGGACTATGGGCCCATTTGGGCCAGTAGTTTCTGAGATCACCCAGAGGTCAATGGAAAGTAGTTTGGGCTCCTCCATTTTTGCTCTGCTATGATTTTGTTGTTTCGACTTTGGCCCAACGTGTTTGATGCTCTTCTAGAGAGGCCCTACTACCTTTACATCAAAGTGTTCACTATATGAAGGGCGTCGAAATCACCAAGGCCAGCGATGGCTACAATATTGGGACACTGGGAAATAAATCGGTACCTGCAGTCGAACTGAGAAAGAAACTGGATTACCTTGTCATGTGGTAAGATACTGAAATTACTATACTCGTTTTTTTTTTTTTTTTTCCAGTTGATGATCTACTTTCGTGAACGTGGCACCTGTGCACTCCTGCCACGTGATTGGTCGGTTTCAATTTCATACCTGAAGTATAATATTTAAAAAACAGTTGTACCTTATATCCCAGTTCTCATAAATGCTGTTTTGCACTGTCATTGTACTATACAAACAGACATGAAACAAGTATGTATCTGTGCTTCACTCAAACGGACAATGAATTTAAGGCAGTTGAATTTGAATTGAAATATTTATTGTTGTAAAAGGTACAGAGTTGTTGCATCTCTAATAAATAAATGAATATGTACACTTACGGATATATATACTTACGGATAATATGGGCGAAGGTATCGATGCAATGGAGTAGGTGTGATCCATAATAAAGTCTGACATCTTGCGAGACAACTTGTTTTTCTCGCCTGGCCGTCTCTCGTGTCCCCCCCTTTTTTTTTAGCGAGTGTTCCATTCGCCTCCCCACTTCTACCACTTTACCACTGACAAAACAGCTAATTTACTCTGGATGGTACTATTGTCTAATGTAGCAAGTGCCTAAGTATTTAGATACCGTTTATTTGCACTTACCCAGCCAAATGCGTTTATTTTTAAAAAAATATGGGGAGATGCAATAACTCTGTACCATTTAAACAACAATATTACAATTCAAAGTCAACTTCCTCAAATTCATTATCCGTTTGGGTGAAGAACTGATACATACTCGTTTCAAGTCTGTCTGTATAGTACAATGACAATGCAAAACTGCATTTATGAGAATTGAAATATACGGTACAACTGTTTTTTGTAAATATGATACTTCAGGTATGAAACTGAAACCAACCAATCACGCGGCAGGAGTGCACAGGTGCCACATTCACCAGAGTGGATCATCAACTGGAAAAAATCGAGTATAATGGCAGTTTCCGTTGTCTAGTTACTATTGAAACTGTTGTTGTTGCTGCTGTTTTTACTATTATTATCATTAGCAGCAGCAATAGTAGTAGTAGTACTAGTAGTAGTAGTAACAGTAGTAGAAGTGGTAGTAGTAGTAGTAGTAGTAGTAGTAGTGGTAGTAATAGTAGAAATAGTAATAGTAGTAGTAGTAGTTTAATTCACCCTGGAGCAGTAGTAATAAATCACCCTGGAAGAGTAGTAGAAGTTGTTGTAGTAGTGGTGGTAGTAGTGGTTGTAATAGTAGTAGTAGTAGTTGTTGTTGCTGTTTTGTTTTTGTTGTTGGTGTTGTTGCAGGCTGAATTGATGGGAATAATAGGTATAAATAACACCTACACAGTTAACAAAAATATCGCTTTTTTTTAGGTCATTTCTGGTGAGTTTGTGTTTTTGTGCAGGTACTGGAGTGTGAGGGACGACAAGGAAATATGTTCCGGACTGTTTCCTGTCTGACTTTGTTATAGGGGTACGCTGGTGCCATGTACCGAAATATTGCATTTTTATGGCTTTGCGTGTGTGTGTGTGTGTGTGTGTGTGTGTGTGTGTGTGTGAGAGAGAGAGAGAGAGAGAGAGAGAGCGTTGCTGCTGTGCTGTCACGCTAGTGTGTGCATGCATGTGTGTGTGTGTGTGTGTGTGTGTGTGTGTGTGTGTGTGTGTGTGTGTGTGTGTGTGTGTGTGTGTGTGTGTGTGTGTGTGTGTGTGTGTGTGTGTGTGTGTGTGTGTGTGTGTGAGAGAGAGAGAGAGAGAGGGAATGTTGTTGGCACGCTAGTGCCTGCGTGTGTGTGAGTGTGTGTGTGTGTGTGTGTGTGTGTGTGTGTGTGTGTGTGTGTGTGTGTGTGTGTGTGTGTGTGTGTGTGTGTGTGTGAAGGTGGGAGAAAATCACTGTAAAAAACAAAAGTAGGATGAATGGGAAGGACTTGGAGGGGGAGGGGCAGGGCAGTGGTAATATATACTGTATAGTGGAATTTATGGTTGTATTTGGACGCTGTTAGTACTGTAAAGATAAGATAGACAGCAATACAGCCTGGTCAGTATTTCATGCAACTCAATTCCCGTGTGTTGCGGGGACGGCTGACAGTGGTGCCATTCTCCCTTACGTCCTTGTCTATATCCCACTGCTCTTTCCATGGTTTATATTGTCTGCATTTTTACATCTGCTGATTTCGTGGTTTATTAGTAATTTTATGAGGTAGACAAATTTTCTTTGGTCCTCGTAAAAGAAAGCAGAGCCATCCCCGCAACACAGAGGATTGGAGAAATTAAAGTACGAATCACCCTGTGTAGCTAAGATGAATGGGAAAATAAGCACGCTCTACTCTCCTGAATTTGGCGTCTGTCGATTAAGGGAAATACTTGAAACTGCATGACCAGTGAAAGAAGATTATGTTTACCCCTTCTGTTCAATGACGTATTTGTGTGTGTGTGTGTGTGTGTGTGTGTGTGTGTGTGTGTGTGTGTGTGTGTGTGTGTGTGTGTGTGTGTGTGTGTGTGTATTTCTGCTCCGGAGAGTCTATTCTATCTGGAGGGGACAGAGATCATCTCGAATTCTCGTCGGTTGAATAAGCTCCCTAACACCTCTTCCTTAGCGATTTATTTTTGGATATGGGTGGTTAACATCCTGTAGTGTGTTATTTATGAAGAGAATGGCGATATTACAAGGATTTATCTAACACAGACTCGGACGGTAAGGTGAAATGACCAAAACAATTCGCCAAGGGAAAGGTGTTAGGGAGCTTCCTCAATTGATGAGAATGTGTGCCATAGCCTCAATAAACTCCTTCACTGCTACAGATCTCCTCTAAGCTGAATAAAATCGTCTGGAAGTAACATGAATAAACTACAATAATGCGTCAGCGGGGTGAAAGTTAAATCGTCTCAGTACAAAGAATCTCTCCTGAATAAATCGCTTGCTGTCACGAAGAATTTAATTTTATAAGATCGTCTTGAATCATATGTCTCGGCGAAGGTTAATTAATTGACCGATTTTAATAGGAAAGATATTGGCTTCCTGAAAGGGTTAGGAATGTAGAATTCAGTCACTGTCAGAATACTAGGTGGTCCATAGATAACGCTCATCTTGAAATTCACCTCACTTTTGTCTTGCGGGGACGGCTCCGTCTGCTGGAGTGGGCTTGGGTGTGGTGGTAGGAGTTGGTAATGAACAACGATGCTGGGAAGACACTGATAACGTTGATCGAGCCACCCCCATAACACAAACAGAACCGGAGTGGAAGAGAGGTACTATAATGGTCCACCCTGCATAAAACCCTTCTCATGTACTGCAGGGACGGCTCAGAAAGTTTATCAGTGTCTACCCAGCATCATTTATTCATTCCCCACTCCTACCACCAAACTCTCGCCCACACCAGCATAATGAGCCATCAGTGTCTACTCTGCAACATTAACACATTTCCCGCCCTTACCACTACCACACTCACGCCCTCATCAGCAGACTGAACCATTCCCTGAACTTATAAGACATCATCAGGCGAGTTTCTGGTGAAGCGCTATTTACGGACCGACCTGTGTATCGAAACTTTTGGCAGGCAAGCCGACACGAAAAAAAAAAAAAAAAAAAAAAAAACTTCATACCTAATAGTTCAAAGTCTCCATGTAACTTAGTATAAAAAATCTCTCTTCATTTTTCTTGTCTGTGACGTAGAGCTGAGAAATTTGGAAGGCTTGCAAGAGGAGCGAATAGATGTGTAATAGATGCAGAATTTACTTAACAGGGTACTGTATACTGATGATAGTTTCTCATGTTTTCATTTTATTTTGTGTGTTGAATTATATAATTATTAGTGTTATTATTTATAGATACTGCCAACAACAGTTACCTCCTCCTCATCCTCCTCATCTTCATCCTCATCATCATCATCATCAGCAGCAGCAGCATCTTAACACGTGATCATCATCATCATCATCTTAATAGTCACCATCATCATCTGTTTCTTCATTCATCATCATCATCGTCATTATCATATTGCTCTTCCTCCTGCTTCTGCTCATCATCATCATCATTATCATCATCTTATCCTTCTTTGCGACTTACATTGGGATGCAGGGAATCAGGCACATGAACACTAAAAGTTCAAAAATCAGAAAGCTATCCACTGAGAGCCCAGTAATCAAGAAACAGCTTTTTACGCTCAAGATGTAGGATGTGACCGAGCGAACGAGATTGTTTTTTTTTTCCTTTTTCCTTTCCCTCTCTCTCTCTCTCTCTCTCTCTCTCTCTCTCTCTCTCTCTCTCTCTCTCTCTCTCGCTCTCTCTCTCTCTCTCTCTCTCTCTCTCTCTCTCTCTCTCTCTCTCTCTCTCTCTCTCTCTCTCTCTCTCTCTCTCTCTCTCTCTCTCTCTCTCTCTCTCTCTCTCTCTCTCTCTCTCTTTCTCTCTCAAGTGAATAGTACAAGCGAGAGGCAGTTTTCATGACAGTTTCAGGGAGGTACGACTTGCCATGGTTTGCAGAAAAGCTGAGGAAAAAATAGTTCTGGTGCTCTGTCTTTCCCTATATGAAATTTTTTGGCTTTTTTTCTATTTTTGACTTTATGATGAAAATTCTGGTACCACTGAAAGGTAGTTTTGTGACAATTTCAAAGCTATATGACACGCCACTTTGGGTTCAATAGCTGAGAAGAAAATTAAACTTTCCTGTCCTCAACCAGGGAAATTTTGTAAGCCGACTAGGGAAAGACTTTTGCACTCCAGATATCAGGCTTGGTATAGTGTTCTCTCTAGCTTCCCTACCTCAAGCAGCAATGGGCCACGCATTCATCGACTCAACAATCAAGCCCCCAAAATCCTTGGCTCCAGTTTGATAATACTGAGAAATATGGTCAGAGTGATGATGATGAGAAGGAGGAGAAGGAGGAGGTTACGGTGATGGTATTGGTTATGATGATGATGATAATGATGATGGTGATGATGATGATGATGATGATGATGATGATGATGATGATGATGAAGATAAGAGTGTTAAGGTGGTGGTAATGACGATCATACTGGTGAGAGAGAGGGTTAAGTTGATGATGATGATGACAGGGTTAATGTGGAGATTTTAATAATGATGATGACGAGGAACAGATAAGATAGTTGAGATGATAATGACAGTGATGATGATGATGATGAAAATGGTGATTATGATGAACAAAATGACAAATGTGTGTATTATTTCGATTTCTTTTTATACCCCTGTGACAGATGTGATATATTTATGGTATTTAATGGATGTGGAAAAAGCTTATGACAGGATGACCAATGAATGATTATGGAAGGTATTACGTATGCATGGTGTGATATGAAAACTGCTGAATACTGCAAGAAGTTACAATGGTAGTGATGCCTGTGTAACTAGTGAATGATATCCAGTAATGGCAGAAAATTATTGTGATGGTAGTGAAGCCTGTGTAAGAAATGATTAGTACTTCAGTAAATGCAGAAAGTTATTATGATTGTGAAGGCAGTGCGAGAATTGATCGGTGCTTTAGTGAGTTACGCAGCCAGCCTCTTAAAGCACATGTCTTTATTCAAATCTGCGCTCATAAATCACATCAGTGAGTACACAGGAAACAATTACACAGAGCCAAGTACTGTACAATAAATATTCAAATCTGCGTTCGTAAATCACACCATTGAGTACACACGGAATAGTTACATGCAACTAAGTACAATAAATTCTGATAGACTTTGACCTTGCCCTGTAACCTTAAACTAGGATTCTTCCCCAAATTGAGTCTCTTCGTTTTTGTTTTATCCTCAACATTTCCAACAGGTTAGGTATTAATAGGATTAGAATGACTTAAATTGACTTTGCCATATGACCTTTGACTTAGTGTTGTCATAAAACAATAGGTCAACACGTTGGCTGACTTTCAACCATTTCACCAATTTTGATTAGAATAGGACCATATTTACCTGATGAAACTAAGATATTCGAGCTTGACTGTAAAACTCGAGGCGTTACTTACATACATTCTTATATCGTCCATGACAGAGTAACATAAGATTCTTGTCAACATCTTAAAATAGACCCAAATATGTGGAATGCTTGCTTGAGAGGTGGATATGAGAAATTCCAAGGCGAATTGAATGGAGGTGAGGCCCATTCACTGGTCTCTATTGCTCTTGTGGTTTCCTTTTCCCATTTCTGGACCCTAACTTCCGCATTCTTTGATGTGAAATGGAATTATGATGATAGTTGTGGAAATTTTGTGTCCATTATCTCCTTATGTACTTATTGCCTGAAACATTATATCAGGGATGGCTACAACAATAGGACCTGAACATATTTCTGTCCCTACTCAACAATGAATCCTCCTAGCATGACTCAGATTAGCGGGTCCTTACGTGTGATCTCGGCCTACTTCTTCTTCTCCTACGAACAACCTCTTTCCCACACACACACACACACACACACACACACACCCTTATACAGTCCAAAGTCTCGCTCCTGTTACATCTTGGTCCATCTCTTCTCCAAAAATCACGAGTCTCACACAGTCTCTTAGCCAATATATTTCTCTCACATCTCTCCATATCTGGGTCTCTGTTTATCTTTTTTTTTCCACCCCATCCCAACATTTTCCTGTATCTATATACCATCACTTGTCTTTCCACCTTATAATTTCTCCAATCCATCCCTCAGTTATACATCTTTCTCCATTTTCTCCACCACCCCACTGCTTTCCCACCTGGCCCTCTATCTACTATATATTCTTCAATGTTTATATCCTCCCTCTTAAACAGTACTATACCTCAGTTCCCCTCCACTTATTCTTGGCCTACCTCTTCTTCGCCATCTTTATATCCTCCCTTATATACAGTACCATAGCATACTCCTCCTCCACCTATTCTCGTTCTATCTTATAAAAACTGTATATCCTCCCTCATATACGGTACCTACAGTACGCCACACTGCTCCTATGCCTGGTTCGCGACCAACCTCATCATCCCTATCCTCTATCCTTCTTTATCTACGGTACAACACGACACTGCTTTTCCACTTGCGCCTCACCCTCTGCACCTTTTACATAAGTCTCATATACATTTCCGCACTGCTCTTCCACTTCATTCTCTTCTTACCTTATCTTCAAACCATTCCATTCTCAGACACCCTCCTTCCTACACCCACCCCCTCATTGCCCTTCAGGGTCCTCGGCCTACATACGCCACCCCTTCTTCACATCACTCCACTGCTCTTCCACCCAGTGATGAGGATGATGAGAATAATGATAATGATGATTTGTTTTCTTTCTTTTCTCATTCCTTCCTTCTTTATTGCCGCATTATTTCTTGATAACCATAGCTGAAACTGGCCTGCACACACCCTTATCTATCACCTCACCCTGCCAGTTCTCGAGGTATCAAATCCTCACCAAGGTAGTTATCTCCGCTACACTCTTGCTCATAAATGCTGTATACTCCATCACCACACTGCTCTCCCACCTAGTCTTCTCCCTACCTCTTCTCCAGTGTCATACACTTTCCTCTATCCATCCAGCTCACGGCGTATATCTTCATCAACACACCCTGCTCCGATACACTCCTCAGTCTCTCATCTAAAAGTTTTTCTAGTATCTGCTCAGTATAATCCACTGCGACAATGCACCTCCACGTAGCATTCCACTTACTTCTTTTCCACTCTCATATTCTCTCTCTCTCAAATATTCCCCACCACCTGGTTTTTCATCTTGCTCTCAGTCTGTCTCTTCATCTTTTTCAAACTACCCTATTGCCATACACTGAAATATAGAAAGCCAATCTGAGTATGTGTGTGTCTGTCTGTGCGTTTGTTCGCTTCTTTCACGAGAACGGTAATAGATAACGACTTAACTCTTTTTGCACTGGGTCGGGGTGATGCCAGGGGGTATCAGAAAAATACGGAAAAAAATGGTGATCGCGCTCGATGCAACAGTGCGAAATTGTCGAAAATCACGACCTCGATATTACTGGAAAATAATTTTTTCGGCTTTTTAATAAAAACTGTTCATTGTGAGCTTTATAACTGTATGGAGACAAAGATAATAGTATTTGCAAACATTTTGTGGTGAAAAGCTAATGGTATCTACAAATGCTTCGGCTTACAGTAAAAATATGCCATTTTGAAATCTAAAGCATTGCCCGCAAATTTTTGCGGGGATTCACTAGTCTTATACAGGAAAAGCAATACCAGTGTTGCAACGAACAGCATATTTATTATGTCCAGTCGTTTCGACATATTCATTTATGTCATCTTCAGTGGATCTAAAAAGATGACATAAATGAATATGTCGAAACGTCTGGACATAATAAATATGCTGTTCGTTGCAACACTGGTATTGCTTTTCCTGTATAAGTTGCGTTTCTCTCAGAACAAGCCTGTCTCAATAATTCACTAGTCTTTATATACTCCACCAGCCAGCTATAGTCCTTCCTCTTTTACTTTTCCTATACTCTGCCCACTTTGATCTAGCCTAAACTTCTCATCTCTCCATAATGAACGCTGAACTGTGACAAGATGAACATTATTTTATGGTACTATACTTCATTCACTTTAATTTGGCCTAATTTTCATCCTTCTGCAGCTTATTTCAAGAAGCTCAATGACATAAAATGAGAATACTGTGGCTCTACATACTGTCTGTAGCACTTCTTCGCGACTGTCATCAGTTAATTTCCTATTACTTCTCAACATTGAAGGAGAGATGTCAATTTTAGGCCAAGGTAAAATGAACAGAGTATATTCACAGAGGAGTGCTATGGAAGGAAAATAAAGTCTTAGTATTGTCTTATTTTGCCTTTGGGCTGCGGGAAATTATTTGCAAAAAGACAATAATTTCCACCAAGTTAAGATGAACAAATCATAGTCACAATCTCCAACTCTCCCTTTGTCCAAGCTTAGTTTACCTTTTGTGTGAGTGGGGGTGAGGTGTGAACAGAAAGAGGTGAACACTTAAACTGCCTACTTCTCTACAGCTCTCTCTCTCACCGCTCTCTTTCACCACTAAAATACGTCCCTCCCCCTCCCTGTCAGCCTTTCCCCTCTCCCCACCATGCTTAGCACCCCACATTGTCCACCACCACCACAAGACAACAATGCCCTCTACTCTCCCTCCCCTCGTCTCTCTTCCTGCCTCTTCTTCCCTGCGAAGCCCCTACTCTTTCCTCTTTTGTTCCGTGGCTCCTCCCTTCCCCATCTCTATTCGTCCTCTCTTTCCTCCCTTTCCCTTTGCTTTTTCCTTCCCTCCCTGCCTCTACCCTCCCTGCTTCCATTTCTCTATCTCCTTTTTGTGTTTAATCTTTCCCTCCCCCCTTCCTACGTTTCAGACTTTCCCCTCCCCTTTTATATATCTTCTTTTTCATATATCTCTCTTTTTGTATCTCTTCCCTTTTTTTATTCTCCCTGCCTGTCCTCTTTCCTCCCATAGTCCTACCGTTTCCCTTCCCCTCCAGACTCCCACCTACCTAACCCATCCTCCCTGTCCTTGTTCTACCATCCCTTCCCCCTCTACCTGCCGCCTTCCCCTCCAGGCCCCTCTTCCCTTCCCTTCCCTTCCCTTCCACCCTCTCCTTGTTTAACCATCCCTCCCCCTTTGCCAGCCTACACCCTCTCCTCCTTGCCTACCCAATCTCTTCCCTTTCCCTGCCTGTACTTTCCCCCTCTCCTTTTCTACATTTATCTCCCATCTCCCTTCGTGTCCTTGCTCACTCTTCCTGCCTACGTCTTCCCATCTCCCTGTCCAACCTTCTCCTCCCCCTCCTCCCTGTCTCTTCTCCTCCCCCTCCTCCCTGTCTCTTCTCCTCCCCCTCCTCCCTGTCTCATCTCCTCCCATTCCTCCCTGTCTCTTTTCTTCCTCCCTTTTCCCTGCCTCTTCTCTTCCCATCTCCCTGCCTTTTCTCTTCCCCCTCTCCCTATCTCTCCTCTTCCCCCCCTTCCTACCCCTTCTCTTCCCCATTTCTGACTCACCTTCCCCTCCCCCCTCCTTGCCTCTTCCCTCATCCCTCTCTGACTGACTCCTCCCGCCTCTACCTTTCTCCTCCCTCCCCAAACCCTGACCTACCTTCCCCTCTCCTCCCCTGTCAGCCCCTTCCTCCCATCCTGAACACTCAGCCCGTTCTCTCCCTGCCCTCCTCTTCCATTCCCCTCATCCCCAACTTGCCCTTCCTTACCATTCTCCATCCCTCTCTGCGTCTCCTCTCCCTCAGCACCACGGCCTCTCTTCTCCATTCCTGCATCTTTCCCCCTCCTTTTCCTCCCTCACCACCCTCTCCCGACCTCTCCTCTCCTTCCCCCGTCTTTCCATATTGCTTTCATCCAATACTGCTGCACATCATGGAGGATTCACCCACCAAGCAATATCCTTATGTTCCTATTGCCAACACTGAGGCTCTGTGACTCACTCTCAGCCGTATATAATCTTCTTGTATTTACTAGAATAAAATGTGGGAGATATCAAGACCATAGGAGGTTCAATTTACAGGACAATATAGTGCTGAATATCCTTTCCATTATTCCTATGAATATCTCCCAAACAGTTTTTCTTTTCTGAATGATAGTCTTTTTTCCTGCCGGCCGGGGCTGAAGGGATTGTTGGCAGGGGGTGTCTTCCCGCTTTACTATCCTTGTCTTAGGCTCGAAATTACGCCGTTGGTATAGTCTACCTAATATGAAACGACTTATAAGCAGAATCAATGTGGGAGGAGCAATAATTATAAAGGAAATAAACAAATTAACAACTTTAGAATCTCTCCACTTACAGTAACTAATTCCTCAGATCGTTTTGTTTGTCATGGTTTTTCATTTTACTCGTCATGGTTTTCACTTTGCTATTCACTTCGACTTCATTGTGAAGTATCTGGCAGCTAAATGACTAAAGGTGAGCGCATTTACAACCAACTCTAAGCACAATATCAGGTTTAGAAATCTTATGCATATACAGAGCAAAACACAAGCATCTTCCCAGAGTCTGATGAATACATAGCGGAAAAATCGAACCATCTGAAACACTCACTAGTAGAGATGGAGTTTTCATTGTATTTCTCCAGTTGTAAATGTTCTTCAGACGGAATTGGGAAGATTGTTTTTTTTTTTTTATGGCTTTATGCCGTCTGGAAAAATAAATACGTAAATAAAAATCTCACCCAATTTTCAAGCAATATTGTCTCAATAGCAGTTAACCCCTTTTATTCGATGACGCAGATTTCATTATGGTCTTCATTTCCTCACACGATTTTCTTCCATTTAGGATGACTTCTCGTACTGGAGGGGTTACCTGCAGCCTACGGTAATCCCTTCAGCACGAGAGGCCCCCAAAGCCTAAGAAAATCACCTGGAAAATCGTCTGGAGGTAGGAAGACTGCAAAAAGGCGTCACCGTACTGAAGGGGTTTACGGTTTTCACTTGTTTTATTTTTCTCTATTTTTTCGCCTTGATTTTCACGCAGATGTAATTGTGAAGTGCTATTTTGTCTGTTTTTTTTTTCTTCATCCTTTCTCCCAAATCTGATTTTGAAGTGTTTTTCTTTCCTATTTTTTTCACCTTAATTTTCAGTCATATCTCATTCTGATTCGTTCTGTTTTCCTATCGTTTTCCCTCACTATTAAATTTGTGAATGTTTTGTTTCCTTATTTTTCCCATCTTGACTGTCACCCAGATTTGACTGATTTTTTTTTTTTCATTTTTCATATTAAAATTAAAGCTGATTGTTTAAATTTGTTTTAGGTTGACTTTTATCACTTATCATTTTGTTTCTGTAGTCTTTTTTCACCAATTTTCACTCAGATAAGACTGTGAAGACTTAGTTTTCCATTTTTTTTTCATCTTAATGTTAAATCTGATTGCTGGTGTGTTTATTAATTGGTATCTGTATGGGTAAAGGTAATTATTTAGATGGGTAACCTTATGTAAAATTGAAGTTTAACCCATTCACTACGATGAAGAATTATTGTCACTTCCACAACTTTAATACTGAGTCGTAGGTACATGAAATTCGATGAGCCTTAGAAATAAATTGAAATATGTCTCCTTGGTTAAAAGCTAAATCTACTCCCCAGTCTGACTACACTTTGCCGTCTACTGAGGTGAAAGGGTTAGGGGTCTTTCTCAGGTAAAAACAAACTATAGATGAGCAAAGTTTTCTTATCTCTCGGCGATTTTATTTAGCTTTGGAGAGCCACTTAGCTGAGATGAGGTTAACGAAAGCTATATCTAACCCCTCTCGTTCTAGAAATCTATCCCTAGCTGACTAAAATCGTCTGGCGGTAGTGAGATCAATACAGATAAGACATGATTGTAGTGAAGGACTTGAGAGTTTATACATACGGTACTACCCCTGACCTCTTGCTCTTTACATCTCTTTCTACTTCTTTGTCCTTTGTACTCCTTTGCCTTTTGTACTCCTTTTTTTCCTCCCTCTACTTCTCCCAACCCTCCCTCTCTGTTCTCACGTCCCATTCCTCCCTTACATTTATTTTTTGGTGTTTACTTGTCCTTTCCCTTCCTCCTTTCCCCTCTCCTTCTTGTCTCTCCCTTTCCCTCTCTTCCCCTGTTTTCTCTCTCCCTGCCTCTCTCTTCTCACCCTGCCACCTTCCTTACCTCTCTTTTCTCCCCTCCTTTCTTCCCCCCTCCTCCTCCTTCTCCCCTTTCCTTTTGTTTCTCTTTCTCTCTCCTTTCCTCCCTTCCCTAACCCCTTTCCCTCTCCCATTGTTCGTTCTCTTTCTTGCCTCCTCCGTCCCCTTCACCCATTCCCTTTCGTGCCTCTACGTTCCCCTCGCCCCCTCTTTCCCCTTCTCCCCTACCTACTCCTCTTCCCTCTTTCCACTTCTCCCTCTC